>NC_045435.1:178025199-178074581 GCF_002776525.5 Piliocolobus tephrosceles | reverse complement strand
AAAAAAAAAAAAAAAAAAAAAAAAACAGTGCTAACTGTCAAAGTGGGTTTTATAAAAATTAATTTTTTTTATTTTTTTTTTTTTTTTTTTTTTTGCATTACACAGATATGAAAATAATAGCTTGAGGTCCTTTTGGCTAACATTGTGCATTTTATATTTTACTGTGAGATGTAATTTTTGTGAAGTTGATTTATGGTTATCTACTTGGGAGTAAAAAGTCAGAAACGGTTATAATTCTAGGAACTATAATTATTGGTCTAATTTAATTTTTGGAATCTGGAAAATATTTAAGAGTAACAGGCCAGGT
This sequence comes from Piliocolobus tephrosceles, assembly GCF_002776525.5. Taxonomy (NCBI): domain Eukaryota; kingdom Metazoa; phylum Chordata; class Mammalia; order Primates; family Cercopithecidae; genus Piliocolobus; species Piliocolobus tephrosceles. Next base: position 178,074,274 of record NC_045435.1, on the reverse strand, counting down.
GCGATGGCTCACACCTGTAATCCTAGCACTTTGGAGGGCTGAGGCGGGCGGATCACTTGAGGTCAGGAGTGTGAAACCAGCCTGGCCAACATGGCAAAACCCTGTCTCTACTAAAAATACAAAAAATGTAGCCAGATGTGGTGGTGGGTGGCTGTAATCCCAGCTGCTTGGGAGGCTGAGGCAGGAAAATTGTTTGAACCCAGGAGGCGGAGGTTGCAGTTTGCTGGAATTGTACTACTGCACTTCAGCTTGGACAACAGAGTGAGACTCTGTCAAAAAAAAAAAAAAAAAAAAAAAGTAATATTTTTAACCATAGTGCTAATATCATGGCTGTTACTGAATTAGTTTCATAATATATGGGGAATAACAACAAATACTTTTTCAAGCTAATCTATAGGCCATAACTCTAAACAGCACCTTGAAGAGAATTTCGAGTTTAATTTTGGCAATCCATGAATTATACGTGTTCAGAAAGGCACGGATTAAAGACATTTGGGTGCTGATTTTTATATTGATGAAAAATTAGACTGATTTATTTGTACATATGTGTTCATGGTAAATTTCCAGTGACAAACCTGGAGATGCCTTTTGCAGATTCGAAGGGAGTGTTCTTTCTTTTGAACAAGTGCTTTATCTTGAGAAAAAAAAAAAAATACAAGGAGCAGGAAGGAAGGATGGACACCCACTTGGGCAGCCCAGTTAACTGAACCAGTTGTGGAGTTTGGTGAGTTGATATATCACAGCTCAATCATGTCCAGATTCATAAGCAAGTTTCACATGAGAAATCCAACGACTACAATCTCAAAACTAGATTTTTTGTGATAAATGCAGATTAAATTAGCGTTATATGTTTATAGCTAATTGAAGTGCAAGGACTAGACATAAGACCTACTGAAAATGCTATTGTAGTGTGCAGACCTGGTCGGCAAGTAAAAATCAGAGTTTTATAAGTGACTGCGATTGTTGTCACTTTATCATCCCAACTTTTTGCGTTTGCTGCCAATTGTACTAAGTTGACATAATTCACATGGCATTTAGATGCACAGACATTATTCAAATCATCTGTTTCTACCTGAAAGACCAATAACTCCTCCTCTAGAAACAAAGTCGCATTATATACAAGTGAGATAAGGTGGAAAATCATCACCTGAGAACACCGAAGTTGGGGCGGGTTGGAGTGACGAAGTTGCTATGTTGAGGAGTAGAGGGCTGGTGGCTTTAGCGCTATTTGCCAAGAGAGACTGGAGCATTTCTCATAAGAATCAGAGAGCTGAATAATAATGGTCTGACTTGTTTCATGTTTTTTTTCCCCCACTTCCTTCTTTTTTCCTTGATGGATCTTCCTCCTCATTCCTCCTTTTTTCTTATTCTCTCATCCTTCCCTTTTCATTTTCCTTCTTCTTCCTCCTCCTCCTCCTGGAGCCAGAGTTCACTTTACCTAGAGATACCCAGTGGTCACTGCCTTCTCTACCGATGAGGCCCCTTTGTAGAGCCATAGTACATCCATTCAGAGTGTGACGGTACATTCACTGTGTGTGGTTGATAGTACCTTTCACTCTATTCTGGAAACTTAAAGGAAATCACAGTGAATGTAAGGATCACAGTCTCAGAGTTAGACAAATCTGGGTTCACATCTCTCTCTCCACTTAGTGTTTGCCACTAGTAACCTTAGGTAAGTTGTTCCTCAGTCTCATGTGTGAAAGGGAACAATGATCCATCCCTACCTGAAAAAATGATTGTGATAATTAAATACAATGATAGATTTCAATATCTAACATAGCAATAAAGCATGTTTGATTAATACTGTTTTCTTTCTTTATGCTGTATCACATTCAAGTATTATCTATTTCTCTGTTCCAGACACTGCAGTATGAACTAATCGCAGATCCCACTGTGAGGAAGTTTATTGTATGGTAGGGACTGTGATGTACATACAAGTAACAATGTTGCTTACGTACACAAGTAACAATGTTGCAAGCCACTGGGTGATCTGTGCTGCTGGCCTCCAGAGATGAGGGGAACTCTGTGCCTCTCCTGGCACTGCCTGCTTCAAGGAAGGATTCACAAATCTGGTTGATCAAGTTCCAAGGCCACATCAGTCAGTTTGCTGTGTGCTCAAAGGTTTCGCATATGGAGACAGAACTCTCTTTTCTTCCTTTTAAGTTGAAAACAATGGCCCACTTTCCCTTGGGGAGTCAGTCATCTTATACTTTCTTTCTTTTTTTTTTTTTTCTTTAGACAGAGTTTTGCTCTTGTTGCCCAGGCTGGAGTGCAATGGCACAATTCCAGCTCACCACAACCTCTGCCTCCCGGGTTCAAGCAATTCTCCTTCTCCTGCCTCAGCCTCCCGAGTAGCTGGGATTACGGGCATGTGCCAGCACACCCAGCAAATTTTTGTATTGTTTAGTAGAGATGGGGTTTCTCCATGTTGGTCATGCTGGTCTCGAACTCCCAACCTCAGGTGATCCACCCGCTTTGGCCTCCCGAAGTGCTGGGATTACAGGCATGAGCCACTGCACCTGGCCTAGCATTTGCACTTCTTTCATTTCACTAAACATCCCAGAGTGTGGTAAATTTCAAGTGTAAGTTTAAGGGAGACAAAACAGACCCACTGGGTCTGTATCCCTGACCATGTCCCAGCTTCCAGTTCCCCTGATTCTGCTTTTGGCAGCACCAGCAAACCCCGGCTAGCAGCAGAGAGAGCTTCTCCTGCTTGCTCATCTCAGTGAGTCATTGTCCCGTGCCTGTATCTCCCTTGGCACTTCATGGGGCTGTGGCCATGTGGGCAGTGTGTCATAGACAAGATTGGGGTGCTCCTGGTCACCTTACCCCAATACGGCCTCAACCCCCACCAAAATTCCAACAACACTGCTAACACATATCTTTAAAAACATATGGTCAAACTACAGAGAAATTCCCAGGAAAGGCAGTTCAGCTTAAGTAAAAGGAAAAACCCAATGAAAAATGACTTCTAGACAAGCTGAAAAAATAAAGTAAAACCCCCAAAGTCCTTAGCAGTGATTCAGTTTTCCTTCTAAAAGAGAGAAAAATTCTACTAAATGCCAAATTCCCGCTACACCTCTCTTCGAATGGGAGGGGCACGGAGACCATCACAGTGCACCATCCTCAGCCAGAAGCACCTTTCTTGAGCATGCCCGGTGCGAGGTCCTGGCAGATGTAGCTGAGGGGTGCCGTGGCAGATGGAACTGGTTCCATCTCGACCTACACTTTTCTTTGGGCCATGTGAACAAGTTTGGGGGCCATCATCCATCCTTCCTAACCCATCTTGGATAGTGCTGCCGCTGATGTCTGTTGACCACGTCCTTCCCTTTCCAGATGGTCTGTCTTTCCTGCTGCCTTGGACAAGCTGATCTGAAATAAACAGCCAATGTAGGGACTTTGCAGGCAAAGTCTTCAATGGGCCTGTGATCATCTCAACAGATTGGGCAAGTCAGTATGAGGAGAGGAAATGGGTCTTATAATTTGAGTGCCTGCCCAGACTTTTATTGCTATGTCTTTATTGGCCACCTTTGTTGCCAAGGTAGAGTTATATTCTCCCAAAATATAATGGCAGGCTATTCCACTGTTGTTGTTGTTTCTTCCTGAAGTATTAGATTCTTCCAAGACCTCCCACCTCTACCACCTCCAAAATTAAGGTGAGTAATTAGAGAAATATTGGTTTGATCAAATGATTATCAAACAAAAGAGACACTCCTCCCCTTATGCAATACATTGGTCTAGAAAATGCAGCATATTTTTACATTTAAGTTTTTTTATGGCAAATTTAATACACTTTGAAAAATCAGTGACAGCAAAAAATACAAAACTTATTTTATGATGTAAAGTCACTGTTTATTGATATAGATGTCTAGATATAGATATTAGATTCTCTTAGAGTACCACACGTACATTCGTGGATAACTCATAGCATCAAAAGCTGGTAGTAAGTCATTGAACCTCAAATGAGAGAAACATACAAAATAAAACCCAGATCTAGATGATGAGTTAAGTTCTTTTGAGGCACATAAGCCCATCAGACTGCCTTCCAAATTTTCCAAGAAAAAGCAATACCAGTAAACTCAGTTCTTACCACCTTAACCACACTGCCAATGCCCTGAATTCCCCTTAATTTGCACTGCCATTGAGGCCCAACACATGTCATTCAACACTTGCTCACATGCTGTCACTCCCCCCTCTTACTATTGTTGTTCTCAGAGTCCAACTGGCCTCTGAGCTGTGTTAGGATGAGATCATGGCTTATTGTCCCTGTGATCTGTGTCATGGTGCTACAGAGTGCTGCATCCAGGCATCCAGGCTGTGTCCACTAACATTTAATTGTTATTCTGCTACATAGAAATATAATGCAGTGGTTCTCAAATACTTTGCACACAATCATAGAAAAAAAATATAGAAAGAAATGCATTTTGTATGGTGACTTAATGCATACATACATATACATATTGTACCATAAACCAGAGTTTCACAAAACAATAATTATCCTTAGATATGGGATAGACCTTTAGCTCTGATATTTTCTATTCTATTTCATTTCATTCTGTGACCTTTTATTCTATTTTAATTTACTGGGTGTGACCTTTAAAATAGATTTCATGACAAACTAATGGGTCATAACTATCAATTTAAAAAACAGTACCAGGATATGTCTGGAAAGGTTTATCCCCTGCCCTCACCAGAGCCACTCCCTGGCAGCTTCTCCCACCTCTCCCACCACCTCCATGCTCCCAGGTGAACTTGTGCTACCTTCAGCTTCACTGTGGATGCCACTTGGAATGCCTGGTGGCTTCAATAATACTCCATCCCCAGCAAACAGATGAATGGCAAAGAAAGTGTGAGTGTGGGGAAGCCACACTTCCTTTCACTTCTGCATTTCTTTTTGCCTCTATGCCACCTCAACCACAGGGGTTACTAGAGGTAGACTACACTTGAGGATTGGGGAGACCTAAAGGAATTTAGATGTTCGGTTAGAAAAGTTTATCAATGCAAGCTTCACTGACTATCATCTTAATCCAAGGGAGTGCACCAAAGAAAGTGAAGCTCTTCATGTGGGGTCTCCTTATGGACAAACCTCAGTGCCTAGCCATGGCCTCCATGACACATCATACAGTTCCCAATACCAACTTAGTTAGCCTGGCCAGTAGACGCTGAGAGCTTTTAGAAATACCCATGCACAGAGCTGCAAACCCAGAGATTCACATTGAACTGGTTGGAAATGGGGCTTGGGCATTGGAATTTTTGAAAGCTCCCTATGTGTTTCTAATGAATGACCAGGGCTGAGGCACATTGGGATTGACTGACCTGACTAGGGATCTTCAAGAGGGAAGTCCAATGGGGGGCTTTTCAAGATGTTTTCACCCCCTTGAGGCACACAAGAATTCTTCCTGAGCACATAGATATGAGCTATGGAGTTAGACACACAGATACTTCTCCCCAAAACAAATAATCACCAGAGTCAATGAAGTTTACATACATGTTAAGGAAGAAAAACTGCCATAGGACACATAATTTGCACAGACCCTTTCATTATTATAAAAAATCGTATTAGCCTCCTTATCCTCACCTCCTTATTCAGTCTCTACTTCCCAGGCTGGAAACTTAGATGTTCCTGCATAAAATGGATTTTAATCATACAGCTCTCTAGTTGCTTCAGCTTTGAAGTATTTTCTTCTCTGTATCTTAGGTTAGTGTTTCTCTAATTTTAATATGCACAGGAATCACCTCAGTTCTTGCTGAAATACAGTTTCTGATTCAGTAGGTCTGAGGAGGGGCTCTGGATTCTGTATTCCTAATCAGCTCCCAGGTGATGCTGATGCTGCTGGTCTACTCTTTGAGTTTAGGCCTTAAAACAGATTGGCTTCTGGCCACAGATCCCCTACCTGACTGCTCTAAGCAGGTAAAAAGCTATGTGGGAGTTTGTGATGGTTCCATGAAGTATACTCACAGACCTGAGGTCGAGGGAGGGGGAGGGATTTCTCCTCTGGCTATAGAGAAGCTTCTTTCAGCAAATTGGCCTTCCGAGTCAGGGCCTTTTCAGCCTCCCCAGCTTGTGGGAGGGTATGGGGCTTATTGGAAAGGCCCCAGTTCTCATTGTAGCTGAGACCTTCCCTCTTTGTCTCCCCTTGGCTGGTTGACTTTGATCTTGGTTCTGATAACATCAAAAGCATCATGGTTTAGGTACCAGCATCTTTAGGATTGGAGAGTTTAATAAACCCCGGGGAACAATCACCAGTGACTACACAAAGAGCCTACTTCTTTATAGTAGCACCATAACAGCTAATTTATATAAATATATAAATGAAGAAATACCAAGAAGTTAAAGAAAACAAAGAACTTCTAAGCAGAAAAATGTGTATCGCTGCTTCTTACTAGAAGGTGAAGATCCAGTTCGACACATTTGGCTCCCTCTGGATTTCTTTAGCAGTTAAGATCCTGGCTAATTGATTATATTATTACTTTCCTATTCAGTAATTTGCTAAAACCACAACATCTTGATTACATATCTTCTTTTTTGATACCCAGGCAGTCTCCTATCTGATAAGGATCTCTTAGCAGCAAACCCCCTCCCCTCCTTTCAGTTCTTTCAATGGAGCCTGCCTTGGCCACAGATACCCCACCCCCACAATGTCTTTTTATCAGGGAGCTCAATATCACTATCATTTGAGCTCAGCTCTTTCTGGCTAACTTCCCAAAGGATCTATTAGGATTATAAAGGACAGGATCATCTCCCTCAACAAAATAAAACATGGTCCTCTAAGGTCCTCTCTAAGGAAAAGGGGAAATTTGCCTTGTGACAAAGAACTGCTGAACTTCTCAGTGCTGATTTTTTAATGCTCTCTTCTCTCCTCGTCTGCCGAGAGCCATTTTCCTGTTCTGAAAGCTGCTACTGACCGCCTACCCCTCACCACAGGTCTTAGATGCTGGGTACTTCCCTCTTAACATTCTTGCCACGTGCGTAACCACAGGTGAACCTACAATCTGTTCAGCGCACAGCTGAGAGAGGGCGGGAATATTTAAGCAAGGCTTTACTAAAACCTAGAGCAGTGAATCTCAAACTCATATGTCTAAAAATCCATGGGAGGATATTAACCGCTTTAATATCAGATAATAAGTTCCTAAACCCAAAGATTCTGTTTCAGTGGGCCTGGGAGGGTTCTGAGTGATTCTGAGCAACATGGTCTAAGGATTACATTTTGAGAAACACTAGCGAAGAGATTTTTTAAAATGAGATAAAAATAAAAAGAAATAAACTGAGAGAATAGCATACAACTAAATGGGACCAGTTTGTAAGTTTGTGTTCTGAAGCTCTAAGATCCCATTATGTCCTATCTCCAGGAAAATGGAACATCAACCTCTTGGGCATCCATGCATATGCATGGTACCCCAGAAGGTATTGCCTCTTCCTCCCAGAGTTCACATTCTAAATAGCCAAAATAAAATCAAATGATCCTAAGCATTCTCCTCCCAAATAACAATGAGTTGCTTAAAATATTTTCTGGAATGAGAACTATTCATATAAACAGATAAATAGTATGATTTTTTTGTTTACTTGTATTTTAATTGCATGCTGTGTTCAGCAGGCAGTGGATCAGATTCAAGAGGCTTTGTAATTTCCCTTTTCCTAGTGACAAAGGTGAAAAACTGATCTCTACATTAATAATGTTTGTTCTGGGGTGAAGGAAATGGATTGACATTTTAGAAATAAATATGTCACTTTGAAGTTGCATTTTAATTTACTTTTTTTATTATGGTCCTAGATTCCGTAAGTTTAGCATATAATTAAAATAAGGATATACTCTATTTTTGTTCAAGTGTAATCTTAGTACGAGGAAAACTCAAATAGCCTGAGTTTTAGATAATGAAACTTAAATTTAAAGCAGATTGATGGATTTATGACTGGTACCTATCTCCAAGGTTAACATTGTATTATGGTCTACAAAGCAAAAGTGTTTTAGTTTGAGAGTGTTCCACTTGAGAACCTTGGATTCAAGGCAACGAGAATGAGAAAGGTGTTTGTATGACTACATTAGGCTGGGACAAATTTTACTGGATGCAGGGCTGATAAGTTAGCCCATGTGCTATAGCAGAGCATTAACTTTTTAGTTGTTGAGTAGTGAGGACAGATAGAGGGACAGGATAGCAGCTGGGACTTTGGTGGCTAGGGACAGCTTGAGGCAGAAACTCTTTCAAAAGCAATTCAGAACTGATTCAGAAATACAGTGTTTGAATATTTTCCACCAACTCCAATTTGCACTAGAAACAGAGGAGAAGAATGATCAGTTCCAGCCTCTATATGAAAGAAGAGAAGGAAAAGATAACAAAAAGAGAGAGCAAAGTAAATCAACGAGGATGTCTTATGCTGTGCTACTGAACAGCATCTCACTATAGAATACTGAATTGAAATAAATACAATTTTGCTCAGCTTAATTTTTGGAGCCATCTCATTGTTCTAAAGAAACAAATGGGAGGAGTACAAGCTTAAATTAGATGAATATTTAGCATGTACCTGAAATCACAGCAATATGTATTAATGGCTATCATGGTCTGATGTGCCATTTTCCATGTTCATACAGTTAATTATGTCTTTTGGAGCTACTCCAAAAAAATTATTAACTATATGAACATGGAAAACTCTTCTATCAGATATCTAAAGGGAAATGAAGAAGAGCAAAAAAACTCTTCTTGCAGACACCTAAAGGGAAATAAAGCAAATTAACTATGGCTTAAGCCCTGTTGCTTTTGAACTGGTAGGAGAAAAACTCAAAGGAAATAATGTAATTTGTATGTATGAAGTACTGATGTATATGTGGTAGGAGAACAACTCGGAGCAAATAACATAATTTGTATGTATGAAGTACTGATGTATATATGGTCTATGACAAGTATGGTAATATGAAAGTCCACAAAGAAATAAATTAGCAGAAGAATCATGTCTCTGAACAAATAAGGAACAGCTACACTTCACTAAAGAGAGTGGCGCCTGGTGGGGAGAGGCATAGAATTTGTGATTGGCCAAGATTTCAGTGCAGATCATGGCCTTGTCTCTTAAATGCTTAATAATCAGGAGTAAACTTATTATGTACCAGTTTTTCTTTCCTAAAAAACAAGTATAAGCTTCAGGTTGGTGTGAGGATTAAATTCAATAATATGCGTAAATTGTCTTATTCATAATAAGTAATCAACCAAAGCCAGCTACAACAATCATCAAAAATTAAGTAGTCAAATATGGGAGAGTCTAGGAGAAATCCAGAAGTTGATTAATTTTATGGAAAATTTTTTTTTTTTCAGTTATAGCCTTTGTATTTATTTATCAGATGAGTTTTCAGCAGATGTCTTTCACACATCTTGCTCACTCAGTTCTGTTCTTGTCAGCATGCCACTGTCAAAAAACTTGTGAGTAGACTGACATTAGAGCGATAGAGTGAACCCACCTCTCTTACTGAGACAGTCAAAGACAGAGAGAGGGAACCTAAATGATATTATTTTCTTTTGAGAGTGTATTTGCTTATAAGTTATTTCTGGTCTGTGGTGTAAATATGTAAAGAAAAAGCCCTGAAATATAAAATATATATTTATTAATTTATTACCCTTAAGGTTAAAAAAAGTAACACAAATTTTAATTCGTTTTAAAGACCAAAAGAAAAAGGAAAAAACGTTTAGCCTCAAGTACCAGATAAAGACTCTGATCCAGTATTTGTGTTGAGACAAAGGAAACTATAGAGAAAAGAAAACTAGAGCAGCGAACACTGAAATAATCCCAGGAGAAATGAGATCACTGGTCACATCCAACTCAGCTGCAAATGCAGTTGCCAACCCCGAGAATCAGCCCTAACAGGTGAGTTGAGGGCTTTATTGCTTGCGGTGTGAGGAAGAAGTTACCTTTCTGAGCTTGAGTCCTCTGAAGACTCCTGAAGACTCTGAGAAGACACCTCTGTCTTTCTCTCATGGTTTTGCCATCAGTGAGAACCTAAATCATTGGAAGGAGCTAGAGAATCAGTAAGTTTGGACTTCTTTAGTTCCATGTTATAAAAAACTCATCCACCAGTTAGCACATTTTATATGGAAATGTGCCCATTATAGTATGTTGTTGCCCCTGAGAAAATAAATCAAAATAGTACTTAAAGAATCTGGAGAAGCCCAGTCATCAGGTTGCTTGATAGACTCACATTTCAACTAATTGGGACAGCTTGTTCGTCATTTCTGAGGGATATCTTCCTTCCAAACATCATTTCCAAGCTCTTCAAAGTTGTACCCTTTAAATTTTCTTAAAATCCACCCATCTTTGTGTACTTCAAACTAATTTGGTACTTTTGTGAGTTTCCCGTGGAAAATTCTACAAATTCACACTGACAGGGCAAAATAAATGAAACCAGAAACAGGGGGATTAGTTACAAAAATTCTTGTCCATCCTCCACTCATTTTTAAATTAGGAAATACATATGAATCATCTAACAAGGGTCAGGCATTGTTATACACATTAGGGAGACAGGGAGAACAGGGCACACAGGGCCCCTTTCTGCTATATGCAAGCAAACAAAAACAGACACAATAAAATAATGTAGGCTAGGATAGGAGATATGAAGGGAAAAAAACACCAAACAAAACAAGAGGTTTAGACAGAAAGTCACAAGAGAGTGACTTTTAGATAGGATGGTTAGTTTGGCTTTTTGGAGGCTGTGACATTTAAGCTGAGGCCTAAAAAGGAGGGCATAGCAAAGAGTAAGTGGGAGAGCATCCGGACAATGAGAATAGGCAAAGGCCCTGAGTTGGGAAAGAACTTGGCTTGGCTGCAGAAGAAGCAGACCAGCAAGGGTCTGTTGCAGCGTTAGGGCAGTAGACACTAGTGATCAGATCAGGGTGGGGGCAGCAAAGGTTCAGGGCAGTGGGTTGAGATATGTTAGGGGTGGGACTGACATTTCTTGTCAGTGGATTGGGCATGAGAGATTGAGAAACAGGACTCCTCCCAGGTTGCTAGCCTGAGACGTGGGGATGGTGGTGCCATTTACTGAGTAAAGGAACAGGTTTTGGAGGAAAAAACTTGTGTTCCATTTTAGACATGTAAGGTTTGAGATAACTGCATGACATCCAAGTGGAGTTATAAGACAGACAGTTCTGTACCTGTGTCTGAAGTTCGGAGAGGGGAGTGCTCCGATCTGAAGAAATAACTGGGAATTGTCAGCCTAAATCCCATATTGTTATTGAATCCATGGGAATGGACGTGATTTCCCAGGAAACATGTATCTAGAATTGAGGCCTGGTTTGAGTGAATGTAAAGAAGCCTCTATACATGGTACCCATCCTTGATGGTTCTCTCCATTCTCGAAAGCTCAGCTGAATAATTAGTATTTAGGAAGAATCCTTTGGACCCTCTAAAATTCTTCTCTGTACTAAACCAGGCCACTGACTGTATTTTGATGCTGTACCTGAACACAGAATGGCTTTTATTAGATCATGCGATCAGCCTCTATTGAAGAACTTTATAAGAAATCATGCAAGAAGCATCCTGGTGTTTAGCAGCAGGAGCTTCTGTTTCCCCGACTTCACAGAGGAAACTGAGACACAGGGAAGTTAAGGAACACACCCTTAGTTATGCAGCTTCTGAATTTCCAATCACTTTATTATATTACATCAACTAACAGAAATGATAATCAGTCTAGAGGCACCATTTAATTTGTCCTTCTGAGGTTATTTAGGGGCAAGTGGAAGAAAAAAAAGTAGAGAAATCTGGAGACAGGGCATTCACATGATGTTCCCACCACTGATGGACTACAACAGAAACTGCCCTTCCTGTCTCCGGCCCAGCCCTATGTTGGAAAGCCAACCCGTAAACAGCTCAGTACAACTCCCAGAGGAGGCATTAGCAAAGTTCCCTGGGTAAATACCTGTCTGCTTCACAAATACTTTCTAATGAGAGGACGATAATCAATAGCAATGAGGCAATAGTTGGTCACCTTCTACCTTACCACTTCTACTTTTCTATTTTTCTTTTCTTCCACCTTACCACTTCTACCAATTCTCCAGCTTCTTGTCTTCTTGCCTTTCTCCTCCTTCTTGTTCTTTGACACAGGGTCTCACTCTGTCACCCAGGCTGGAGTGCAGTGGCACCATCACGCCTCACTACACCTTGACCTCCTGGGCTCAGGTGATCCTCCCACCTCAGCCTCCTGAGCAGCTGCAACCACAGGCAAGTGCCAGTAAACCCAGCAAACTTTTTTGTATTTTTTTGTAGAGATGGGATTTCACCATGTTGTCCAGGCTGGTTGTGAACTCCTGGGCTCCAGCAATCCACCTGCGTCAGCCTCACGAAGTGTTAGGATTATAGGCATGAGCCCCTGTGCCCAGCTGTTTTTCTTATTTAATTTTCATTTTCTACTGGGTTCTTTTCTCCCCTCTGTAATTCCTTGTTCTTATTTCTTATGTATGTTTAGCCTATTGGTGTTGTCTAGTCTGAATTTTCTTCTTAGCCTAGGACAGATCTTTTCAAATTTTGTTCATCTTTTTCCCAACTAGTTTCAAAATGCAGAGCTGAGTGTTCTATTTTACATATACCAACATTTGTATGTATGACTTGTTATTTTTATGTTATTGTTACCTGTGTCTTTTATCATTGTATTCTGACAATCCTTAATGACAAGTGATCATATCAGGATAACTTTGGTTCAGTTCTGAGCACATGAGTACAGATGTTTTTAAAATGTCAGATAAATGAGATAAAAAGCTGAGTTGATCAGATTAGTTAAGAGGAAAAGGGCAGGCACAGTGGTTTATGCCTATAATCTCAGCACTTTGGGAGACAGGGATAGGAGGATCATTGAGCCTAGGAGTTCAAGATCAGCCTGGACAACATAGTGAGACCCCATCTCTACAAAAAATAAAAATTAGCTGGGCATGGCAGAATGTGCCTATAGTTCCAGCTTCTTAAGAAGCTGATGTGGGAGGATTGCACCACTGCCACTGCACTCCAGCCCCGGCGACAGAGAGAGACGCTGTCTCAAAAAAAAGGAGAGTGATTATTTTCCTCACAGAGAAAAAAAATCTTCTCCAAAAAAGAAGTGTTCTGAATATATTTAGATTTTGATTTATAGAGTGTTTTACTTGACAAGAGCAGTCATGAGAGGAAAAATAATTCGAAATTGCTTCATAGCCTTTGCTTCCTGAAGATGAGCAAGAAATAAAAATAAAGCATTTCAGAAATTAAGACATAACTCCATGAAAATGTGTTTTGATTTACCAGAATTTTCAGGAAAGCATTGCTTGTGTAATGCCAGAGATATTATGTCACAAAATTCTGGTTAACCATTAAATAATATCTTTTTTAATTAAATAATTCCTAGTACTTGCTGTGTCCCTGGGACTAGGCTAAGTGCAGGGGCAGCCTGTGCCCTCACCCAGCTGTGCAGGGAGCGTGAGAGCGGGGCTCAGCAGCTGAGACACTGTGTGTGAAAAGTTTCCTGTGAGATTTGCACAGGTGTCATGGGAGGGACATAGTATACGGAAGGAATCAGACAGATTAAAAGATGGTGCTGTGGGAGAACAACCTAATTTGGGGACCATCCAGCATGGAAAGGAAATGAAAACTTGAACGCATCTAGAAAGATCTCATAAGAAAGATTGCTGACTTTTTCAAGTAATCTCAGAGCAAACACAATGCTTTTGTTATTTTCTTGGTTGGCCACACTGAGTGTGTCTCACGCTGAATCCATCAGGGCAGGTAAGCAAAGAAATCAGTCATGGAATCTAGTGAACAGAATAGTCGGGGCTAAGCAGACGACTCTGTGATAACATAAGGGAAGCTCCATGTCAGGGGGGCACGTGAGCTTCTTGGGAAGAGGCAACAGAGACGTGAAGACAGGCATGCACGGATGTAGGCTCTCTCCCGCTGCCTGGCACGCTGGGCTCCACCCAGTCTTTCAGCATCCACCTGATGTTAATTAAGGCTCCAGTTCCTCTAATTTACCACTTACTATCCGATTGTTCATTACCCCCTAATTTCTTCTTACTTTTTAATCTTCATTTGGCATCTAACTGGCAGTGAAAACTTCTGGACTTACAGAGATTTCTTCCAGGCTGTTTGGAGGTGGAGGGGCCTGGTATAGTGCCTTCTGGCAGAAGCTCCACTCAGTCCCTAAGTCCCCTCACTGGCCCTCCTGACATGAAAGGCCTTGAGGCGGGTAAGAGTCTTGCCTCACCAGCTGAGCTGTGTGAGACCTGTGACATTCTTTACTTCTGGGTTTACTTTTATTTATTCTAGTAGATGTGTGAAGCAACCTCAGGCAATTCAGGGTCTCTCCCTGCCTTCCTCTGGGGCAGTGCCTCTTTCAGGGAGAGTCACACAGAACCAAGGTGAGTTTGGGGTGGGCCACCCTTGCTCCCGCTTGGTCTTGAGTCTTCATCCATGCAGGTCCACACTGCCCAGTCCCACCAGTGGGGCCTCCTCAGGCTGTCTCTCAGGGCCTGTTCTGAAGCCCCCTGCACTGTCCTGGGACACTGCTGAGCTCTGTGAGGCTGGCTCAGGGGCAGCTGCCCAGGCTTCCTGCAGCCATTTCGACTCAAGCCCGCTGTGAGGCTTGGAGCAGGGTCTGGAGTGGCAGGTGTAAAGGAGTACACTGCAACTGTGCTGGGCCACACTTCTGCCCCTAGCTCACCCTCGAGTACTGCCAATAACCCATCTCCTGTGGGCTCCTCCCAGGGACCCGTATCAATGTCTAGTTCTCTTCCTTCCTCTGGCTGCCTCCCTTTCCCGTTGTAAAGACTGTTGTTATCTACAGGCTGGGAGGATCCTGCGATGCCTGATCAGATTCCTCCAAAGCTGTCAGGTATGCCCAGAGCTCTTTCCCCTCAACTCTGAAGGTGAACCTCTGCATTCTGTGGGGTTGCGGCCACTCTAAGCAATGACTACTGTAGGAATTATAAGGGACAGAGCCTCACTGAATATGCCATACTATATTGTCCTCACAGAGCTCACACAGTTGAAAAGGACCTTCGAGCTCATCCACCCCCAATCCTCAGCTGTGTTTGGGCCTTTCTATAGTATCCCATACTTTAATGGCAGCATCCTTACTCGGCCCTGGACAGCCCCTTCAGTTGCTGAACAGTGCCATCTTTACCAAAGTCTCCCTATGACATTTGTACCTCAGTGAGGTCTGTCCTTGGCGTCACACCCAATGCGTCTTCTCCATGTTCCCGTGATGCTCCTGGCTGCTCAGGCCCCAGCTGACCAGCCTGGAAAGGAAAGGACCTCCAACCACGGGAAAAGGCTTTGGGCAGAGGGTGTCAGCCTGAGCCCGGCTGAGCCTTTCCTGCTGCCTGCCCTGTTTCCTGGCAGGCCTCTGCCTCAGGGATTCTGCACAGTGGAAAGTTAGCTGCCTGTCATCAAGCCCATCTGTAGGTTTCGCTTGTGCTGACAGTGTAGCCCTCTGGCTTCTCAGTCAGGAGCAGCACAGATGCCTGGGCTCACCCTAGACATCTAACAGAGTGGATCTGGCATTCTGTACTCACACATTTGACAAAAGCTCTTTAGATGATTGTAGCACATACCAAAGGAGAGAAGTCTGCTATGAGTGATTGTGAAGCAATTTGCCAATTGTAAAATTAAATTAGAAGTAGAGGTAATATCTGTGCCTTCAGTGACAGTGCTTCATCAGCAGCCGACCATTAATCCATAGCTTTCTGTCAAGTGAACTGGAGCCTGAGTCTTTGTGCTTTCACTGATACCTACCTTTTCCTTTTCTCTCTCCCTCTCTCCATCCTGTTGTCCTCCTCTTTCTTCCTTCCTTTCTCAAACATTTACCGAGTTCCTATATGTACAGGCAGTGGGCGAGGTACCAGATAGAAAATGATGAATCCGACCAAGGCCCTGGCCTCAAAGAGCTCACGTTCAGACAAGTGAACATATTAAGTGTTGGAGCTTGTATCAGTTGTCTATTGCTGTGCAACAAATCACTTCAAAATTTAGCAGTTTCAAGCCACATTTAATGTCTCATTGCTTTTGGGCACCAGGAATCCAGGTGGCTTAGCTGGGTCCTCTGGCTCAGAGACCCTCACAAGGCCACAGTTAAGGTGTTGGCCTGAGCTGCAGTCATCTCAGGGCTCAGCAGCAGGAAGAGCCACTTCCAAGCTCATGTGACTGTTGCCGGGCTCCTCTCTGGCTGTTGGCCAGAGGCCTCCCTCAGTTCCCTGCCACATGGGCCTCTCTAGGGAGCAGTTCAAAACAGGGAGGCTGGATTCCCGCAGGGTGAGCAAGCCAGAGAGCCAGAGAGGGTGAGCCTGAAGGCAGCCAGCACTTTTTTTGTGGCCTAATCTCAGAAGTGACATCCATTACTCTTGCCACATTCTATTTGCTAGGAGTTATTGGGTCCGGCCCATGCTCAAAGGGAAGAGGTTACAAAAATATCTTAAACAAATTCCACTGCAGGAGCCATTTGTGTGACACGTGATTAATGAATACCAGGACATGGGGCCCTTGGGGGCATGTTAAAGGCCCCCCACAGTAGAGGTATTGTCATAATATCTTTTTTTTTTTTTTTGACAAGAGTTTCTCTCTTGTTGCCCAGGCTGGAGTGCAATAGTGTTGGCGTGATCCTGACTCATCACAACCTCTGCCTCCCAGGTTCACACAATTCTCCTACCTCAGCCTCGCAAGTAACTGGGATTACAAGCGCGCACCACCATGCCCGGCTAATTTTATATTTTTAGTAGAGATGGGGTTTCTCCATGTGGATCAGGCTGGTCTCAAACTCCCGACCTCAGGTGATCTGCCTGCCTCAGCCTCCCAAAGTGCTGGGATTACAGACATGAGCCACTGCACCCGGCCCGTAATATCTTTAAAGACATTTAAAGACTCAAATCACCTGGCCCAAACACAGCAAATTAAAAGCATCAATTACCCTTTCTTTAAGATGCCATAAGGAAGGTATGTGAAGAAACTTCCATAGGATTAGACTAAAGTCCCAAAGAATAAAGACGGTTCCTCATTCCTGTTTCTCTACTTTGCTAAAAGGTACACTCAGATGCTGTCTCTAATGGAGAATTGAGATAAACTTCACCACGCCTGCTTAATCAAGTATATCTCCCCTCCAAAAAAAAAAAGGAAAGAAAGAAAGAGACCAGTGCCAGTGAGACAGGTAGGGGATATTCAACTATCCCTATTTAGTTCCAGAAAAACTAAGGTGTTACAACTTGCAATGTATCTGGTTAGACTCAGTATGTTTTGTATTCAAGTTTCCAACCAGCAAAATTTGTGACCTTATTAAGAATACTAGTTCATACTCAATACCCAAAAGAAAGATTTCCATTCCAGAATCTAGTCTACTAGCTTGGTTATTATTCATTTATAGTGTCAGATCAGAGAAAGATTGAAGGCATTCCTAATTAGTTGCCTTGGGATATAACACATTTGAAATAACATCACTTGATATTTCAGTGTCTGTTAAGCCTGATTTATAGGGACTTGTGTTTCAGTCTAAAAGATTAATCATGTATCACACACAAATGGATCCTGCAGTGCAATTTGTTTAAGATTTTTAAAAGTATATTCACATGTACCATCATTTAAACAGAAACAAATGCAGATTGGAAATATCTAAGTATTTTATAAAGGACATATGATACTTCACCAAAGAATCCCACTATTTTAATTAACATAATTTGCTGACATTGACTTGAGATCCACATGTGTAGATTCTAACTCAGTCTAACAAGCGTAAGCGCAGTGGCCCTTGGAAACCCTCTGAGAGAAAGGTCAGAGACCTGAGACTGAGTTAAAGGAGATGTCCTCATTGCCTGGCTAGTTTCCTCACTGACATTCAACACTCCACTTGTCTTCTTGCAAAACAAAAAACACTTAGCCCTGCATGTGGACCTACCTGAAAGGTCTTTGTTAATTGAAACACTGCTGCAAATGCATAGTTTTTTTTTTTTTTTAACTTACAGAGACAAAATAAAGCCAAATCATACTTATAACTCAAAAGTTAGAATTGTTTTGCTAATTTTGTAAATGAGCAAATTTATCTTCTTAATCAAAATTCAGTTTGGAAATATTCCATATCATGTACAGGTTTCTAATACTCAACTACAGCCACTTTTGAGGGACTCGATTTTGAATCTTCAGAGTATCAGATATTGTTTTTCCTCCCATAACATTATTTGATTATTCTAAAATGCTTGTAATTTCATACTAAAGAAAATGTGACCCCAGGGTTGGCCATGGTGGCTCAGCCCTGTAATCCTAGCACTTTGGGAGGCCAAGGCAGGTGGATCGCTTGAGCCCAGGAGTTCAAGACCAGCCTGGAGAACATAGGGAGTCCCTGTTTCTACAAAAACTAAAACACAAAAATTAGCCAGGCACGGTGGTGTGTACCTGTGGTCCCAGCTACTTGGGAAGCTGACGTGGGAGGATTTCTACAGCCTGGGAGGTCGAGGCTACAGTGAGCCATGATCATGCCACTGCACTCATGCCTGAGTGACAGATTGGGACCCTGTAAAAAAAAAAAAAAAAAAAGAGAAGAGAGAGAGAGAGAAAGCAAGCAAGCAAGAAAAAAAGAAGAAAGAATGAGAAAAGAAAGAAAGAAAATAGAGAGAGAAAGAGAGAAAGCAAGAAAAAAAGAATGAAAAAAGAATAAAAGAAAAGAAAGAGATAGAGAAAGCAAGAAAAAAAGAAAGAATGAAAAAAGAATAAAAGAAAGAAAAGAGAGAGAGAGAGAGAAAGAGAGAGAGAGAGAAAGCAAGGAAGGAAGGTGATCCCAAATGAGAGATATACTGAGAAGAAATGCTTGGAAACCTGTCATAATGCATAACTTATAGAGGAATGAATGTGAACAAGAAAACTTTCATTCTGCAAGGCCAATTTCCAAAAGAAACACATCAAGTAAGACAAAGGTGGAAACCACAGAAAATAACTTAAATTCTGTTTTAATTTTTTTTTCAAGAACTTATTTAAGGTTTAAAGTTTTCCTTTGCCCTCTGCGGGGGCAGGGATCATCTGCCCAAGCTGCTGATGGGACAATAGAACCCCACAGAGGGGCGGTGACATCAGCAGTCAGGTACCAATTAGACCCAAGTGCTCTGATTTTTTCCTCACTACGTTTTAGAAACCCAAAAGCCTCCTGTTTTTCAAATTTAGAAATTAAGCAACTTTCAAAGCTCCCTTTCTCTGGGCTTTCTGTACAAATAATATAATAAAATGCAGCACAAGTTGAATCTACAATTAACTTGGGGATTTGTCATCACTGGCTCCACAAAATACGCTGTGGGTTTCTAAATAAACTTCCCTTACTGACTGCACAAGTTTCTGCAGAAGTGTCTTTTAGTAGCCTAAAAAAGAAGGGCTGGAAGAGCAATGTTTCTTTCGAACTTTCCAGCAATTACGAAATCCTAAAGAAACAGGTCCACGTTACAAGAGAGGGACTGTGGTGTCAGAAGTAGGTCCTAAGAATAATTACTCTAGTTGGCTCTGTCTTTCCAGAGTTACAGCAATAGGGAGTTCCTTGAACTTCCTACTCAACCGGCAGATGCCTCTGGCATGTTGTGATGTGGTGGGTGTTTTATTCGAAATGGTGAAGTGAAAGAAACAAACAAAATCTCTATGGCCAAAGTCACAATGAAATACAAATTTATGCACAAGCTTGTACTCATATCACACATTATCCATTCTCTCTCTCTCTCTGTCTCACTCTCTGTCTCTGTCTCTCTCTCTCTCACACACACACACACACACACACACACACACACACACACCTGTTCTGAAACTCGATTATCTTACCAAGACTGGATAGATGTCTGGTGCTTCTTAATAAAAGTGTCAAAAGTTTCCACAGTGAATTCGTTTGCTGGTCAAAAAATGGGCTCACGCTGCAATGGGTGGAAACTTTCAAGTGGGGACAGTTAGAATAGGAAGTCATAATTTTTGAGCTATAGGAAAAAACTTTTTATGATACCCTCAAGAATTCAGTTTCTTGCTTTTTGTATGACAATGTAATGTTTCACATACTTAGTGACTGCATGACATGTAGTACAATGTTCTGTTTTTCCTTTATGTGATTCCACCTATTTAAAAGGCCACCAGAGCCTGTCTAATGCTTGGAATACTATTTCAAACATTTAAATGATAGAGAGTACTATAGCAACTTTCTCCAGCAGAAGTATAATGAAGCCACATATGTAAATTTAAATTTTCTAGTAGCTATATTTAAAAAGTCAAAAGAAACAGGTGAAATTAATTTTAATAATACATTTTATTTGCCCACTATATCCATAGCATTATGACTTCAATATGTAATCATGTATCATGATTCAGATACCACATCAATATATCATAATATAAAACGTATTAATGAAATATTCTACATATTTCTTAATATTAAATCTTCAAAATCTGGTGAGTATTTTGTACCTGAGGAAAACTCAATTTGGATGCTAAAGTTTTATGAGAAATCCTTAATCTGTACTTAGATTTCATAAAATTTACTGTTGAAAAAGTTGATTCCTGTTTCCAAGTTGTTCCAGATATAGTTAAAATAATTTGGGTGTGTAAATAATTAAAATTAAATAATATTAAAAATTCAGTTTCTTAATTATGCTAATAAATTATTGTTGCTTCAAGTGAAGAGCAGCCACCTGTGGCTAGTAGCTACCTCATTAGACAGCACGGGTTTACATCAATGAATCCTTTTCATCTTTGAGCCACCATAGATCTCACTGGAGATGGATTTATTTTAAAAGATTAAAACTTTGGGCAGAACAAGGCTTGAGAATTTTTTTTGATTACTTCATATCATCCCTCCACTTGAAACAAACCACCATCACCAACAACAAAGCTAAGGTTATGACATAATTTGGGTTTGTCATTTCTGTCCCTTCTGCCACCAACAGCAAAAGCTAAGGTCATGACATAATTTGGGGTGGTCATTTCTGTCCTTCCACCAGCTAACAGCAAGGAGGGCAGGAGAAAGGGAAGGGAGGAATTGTGCTCTGAGCCCTGCTGAGAGGACAGCTGGGAAGCCAGAGCAGGAGCCCAGAGGAAACCTGCTCTACTTGCTCACCAGGTCTCCTCTCTGGCCATGATCTTCTAGTCTCCTCCCTCACCTTGCCTCCCAGTCACTGCAAACAGCCTTGCATCAACTTACATATCTGCAATTTCCTTGGGAGTCTTTTGGGAAAGGGTAGAGGTTTTCAAGAAAATTAGAAAACATTGCATATGCCTGTGGAAATTATTATCTTAGTTATCCCTGGTAGGATTTTTCTCATTCCATTTTTTTTTTTTTTAATTGAAGGGAGAGCCCGAACTGCTTCTGGGCCAGAGTTCCAGCTCCCTTTCTTCTCACCTGCATTGCCCCGTGCGTGCGAGAAAACACAGCTCACTTTCCCTATCAGTGAAACATGGTTTCGATGAAGGTTTAAAAAGTTGCTATTTAAAACATCTAGAAGTATGTCTGGTGAATGGAAAGCCCTCAAGAAACAGTAGAGTTTATTATTATTGTTTTACACTATGGATTCCTGTAAAGTTTTTCAACAAAGAACTGTATAACTACTATATATAAAATATGAATATTTAAGCACAGCACATCCCACAGTGCACAAAGGAGTGAATGTCTTTTATAATTTGGCAAAAAAAATTTATGTTTAAATAAACAAATATTGGGCTTTTTAAAAATATACGAATGTGCCTCACAGCACTATTCTCGTTTTATCCTGAAGAGGAGTATGTATGACTTGCAGAACTTCTTTCAAAATCATGCTGTTTGAGTCATTCTGTTGGTACTTATTAAAAACTAATGTGGCCCCCTGCATTGCAAAAGAAAGAAACATTATTTTTTCCAGCGGTCACTCGTCTGCTTTTCTGTATTAGCTTATCTTTTTTTCCTTATTTTTAGCCTGTTTCTCCTCTCCTCAGCTCACCAGCACCTTATGATATGATAGTCCTCAGCCTGTGGCTCAGTGGGGACATCAGAGGCCAAACATCCACGACTTTAAGAAAATGTGTGACAATCTTACACCTTGTCCATCCTCTCCCATAACCCATTGCCACTGGTTTTCAAAGGAATTTCAAAAGGTGAAGCCCTATGACTAAGCAATGATTTCCTCCCAGTTTATCATTTCAGATCAATTGACTGTTGTTGCTTTGGGATTAGTAAGATCAGTGACCTTAAACCAGGATCCAGGAGATCAAAACTGAGCAAGAACACCAAGAGAACAATGAATTATTTTCTTATGTAATGCTGATGAAATCATCACTGTGGTGGGTGTGCATCATTATGTGAATTTATGTCATCTGTAAGTGATCAGGTTAGCTAGAAGCTGGGCATCACCGTGTTATGTGATATGTACAGCATGCCATTATAGAGTCTACTTTGGGGCAAGATCCTGAGATATTTAATGGATATTTAGTTGCAATGAGCTTTCTATAGATTTGTCAGAGTTCCAGAAAAGTGGAACTGGAAATGTTATATTAAGGGCAATGGTGGTATGGTAGAAAAAGAATCTTAGAAAATCCAAGTTTGTGTCCTATCCTCCCACGTACTGTAGACCATTTTACTCCATTGGAGCCTCCATTTCTTCACATGTGATTTGAGCATCAGAATAGCTATACCATGGTGTTTGTGTGAGGATTAAACAAGATAATAACTGTGGTTTTCTAGGACTATTCTTAACCTTCAGTGTTCGGTTACTATTCATTTCAAATTTATGTAATTTCATTTAACCAGGTAAGAAAATGTTCAAATTATATGGTTAAATAAAAACAGTATATTACCATATTCAAAAATTATGTAAATTTTGTAATCAACTATTCACATCATAGCATCGAGCCTGAGTTTCTCCCAGCTCTGGAGCTCTAGGTATGTACATCCAGCTGCCCATCTATCATCTCTACTTGGATCTCAGACTTCACATATCCAAAACCAAACTCCTAACCCCTGACTCACCATCCCAACCTAGCCTGCCTTTCTCTAGCTTTCCTCACCTCAGTTAATGACAGTTAATTTTTCCTCATGCTTCCAGTCAGGAAAGTCTAAACTAGCTGGGCACACAGGCTCATGCCTATAATCCCAGTGCTTTGGAAGGCTGAGGTGGATCACTTGAGGCCAGGAGTTTGAGACCACCCTGGGCAACATGACAAGACCCCCTTCTCTATGAAATAAAAATAAAAAATTAGCTAGGCATGCTAACACTTGCCTGTAGTCCTGGCTACTCGAGAGGCTTGAGGAGGGAGCATTGCTTGAGCCCAAGAGGTCAGGGCTGTAGTAAGCTACAGTTGTTCCATTGCACTCCAGCCTGGGTGACAGAGCAAGACTCTGTCTCTCTCCCTCTATTAAAAAAAACCAAAAACCAAAATGTTGGAATCATTCCTAATTCTTTATATTATCTTCTGCCTACCATCTAATCTGTCAGCAAATCCTGTTGACTCTACCTTCAAAATGTATCCGAATTCCAGCTGCTCCTCACCTCCTCCTCTGCTACCATCCAGCCCAACAACTGCCATCTCTCGCCTGGATTACTGCCACAGCCTCCTACTTTACTGCCCTCATCATTCTTCCCATCTCAGCTTACTCTGCTCCTGCCACACCATCCCCCGGGATGTTCCTCAAACAGACCAAGCGCCTCCTACTCCAGTGCCTTTGGACTTGTTTCTCCCTTCCTGCTCTTCCCCAGCCATCCACATGGCTGCCTATTCCCCAGTTTCAGGTCTCATCTCACAGCGCCGGTCTCCAGTGAAACCATCAGCACTGGCTCCCTATTCCACATAGCCACCCCCTTCCTACTCCACATACCCCTTCCCTGCTTCATTTTTTCCCATGAAGCTCGTCACCACCTGACTTTATCACCCTTTGATATGTGTGTGTATATGTGTGTAAACTCCCCACTATCACATATGCTCCATGAGGGCAAGGATCACTGTTTGTCATTGCGATAGCCCTACTGCCCAGAGCAGTGCCTGGAACAGAAAAGACTCTCAATAAATATTTTTAGAATATTTTATTTTATTTTATTTGAGAATAGGGTCTCTCTCAGTTGCCTAGGCTAGAGTGCAGCCTAAGCAACAGAGACAGTGCATACGATTATGGCTCAAGGGATCCTCCCACCTCAGCCTGCCAAGTAGCTGGAAGTACAGGCTCATGCCACCCACACCCAGCCAATTTTTAAAATTTTCTGTAGAGACAGGGTCTCACTATGTTGCCCAGGCTGGTCTCTAACTCCTGGGCTCAAGTGATCCTCGCACCTCAGCCTCCCAAAGTGTTGGGATTACAGGTGTGAGTCACTGCAGTGAGTGAATTATTTGTCTATATTTGTTCAACAAATATTATTAACCCCTCACCCTGTGCCACACGTTGTTCTAGGAACTTAAATTACAACAGTAAAAAAACTAGACAAGAATACTGTTCTCATAGAGCTTACATCTGTATCTGTAGCTCTACATCCATCTATATCTATCTAGATGTCAACATCTGTGTGCATATCTACAGATATCTATCTAAGAACGAAAAGTGTACAGTGAAAGGATTATGGCTGATTTTTCATTATTGATGCTCTTCTATACATTCTGAATTTTCTAAATTAAAGCATAAGTTTTAAAATTTCTAGAATGATGTGATTATTATTGTAATGAGAAACAATTGTGTAAATAGGAAAGAGGAGTGAAGGAACAGTTAAATGCAAGAGAAAACTTTGACGTCTATACTGTGCTCATGTGAACTTGGTCAACATCTGATTAAGTATCACAACTTTATATCACTGCTATTGTTTAGGCAGGGTGGCGTTAAATTGAAGAGCAGAATTGCTGCAGACAAATTGCCTGGGTTTTAATCCTTTATAGTTACATG
Organism: Piliocolobus tephrosceles; assembly: GCF_002776525.5. Taxonomy (NCBI): domain Eukaryota; kingdom Metazoa; phylum Chordata; class Mammalia; order Primates; family Cercopithecidae; genus Piliocolobus; species Piliocolobus tephrosceles. Next base: position 178,049,444 of record NC_045435.1, on the reverse strand, counting down.
ACCTTACGTAGACTCTGTAGCTCAGTTTCCTCATCTGAAAATTGGAAATAATAATAGTATGGTTATTACTAATACTAGTTCATTGGTTGATGTGAGGATGAATTGAGTCAATACATGTAAGGTGCTTAGAACAGTGTGGGACACGGAACTGATAATCAGTGATAAATACTATAATTGTTTTGTTGCTATTATAGTTATCTTTATTATTGTTGAGTGAAAAAAGGGAAAGTTGTATTCTCTAGACCATTACACTTAATTATTAATCTACTGGCTCCTGGAAAAAGATACTTATTCTCATATACAAATTTGAATAATTTATCTCAAGTATGGTCTTCCATCGATAAATTCATCAGGAATTAAACAACAATTCGGAGAACGGAAGCAGTCAACCCTGATGAGCCCAGCTCCGTTCTTGGAACTTTCTCAGGCGTTGTCTGTGGCAGCAGATTTTCTGGCCATGTAAGAAGGGAGTCAGGATGCTGCCTCCAGAGCTGCCACAGAAAGAGCAGTGGAAATGGCTTAGTGTGATTGGCACTTCAGTGTGAATGCCTGGGTGCCCAACGGGAAGTCAATTATATTAACACTAGGGAAACCATTACATTGCCTCAGAAAAATAATTGATTTCACCCCGATCACATTTGAAATTAATGACATTATTGTGTATTAGGTAAATACACATAATTCTTTGCCAAGCATATTCAAATGCCATAGTTTGACAAGTGGTTATGCCTTATTATGTTTAACCTTGAAGGTTTTAGCATTTTGGTTAGTCATTTATTTGTTCATTTGTTTTTCCTACTTTGACTGTATGTCCAGCCAAAAGGGATTACATTATTAATTGAAAATATTTTAATTGAGCATTTTATCATACTCGTTCACAAATAATCCAATTAAGTCTGATCAAGTGTATTGCTTAATGCAGGAATAAGTGTAAGACATCTGCAAATTCTGCACTTTGGCAGTCTTTTTTGATTTATTTTTCGAGACGGAGTCTCGCTCTGTTGCCCAGGCTGGAGTGCAATGGTGTGATCTCAGCTCACTGCAACCTCTGCCTCCCGGGTTTAAGAGATTCTCCTGCCTCAGCCTCCTGAGTAGCTGGGATTACAGGCACACACTACCACTCCCGGCCAGTTTTTGTATTTTTTTTTAGTAGAGACGGGATTTCACCATGTTGGTCCATGCTGGTCTTAAACTCCTGACCTTGTAATCTGTCCGCCTCAGCATCCCAAAGTGCTGGGATTACAGGCGTGAGCCACTGCGCCTGGCTCGGCGATCTTATGTATTATAGTTAGGGATGTTTACAAGGCAACTACATAAAATGGTGCAGAATCTCAGCATTAACCCATTTTCTCCCAAACTAATGACTAGAAAGCTCCAAGATAAGACTCCATGATGCTAGATCATACCATTTCCATTTTAGCTACTAAACTTTAGTGACAAATAAGTTCAGTGCAGTGATTTAGGTGCGTTGTGCTTATGTACTTGATGACTGAACAACCTTTATTTCCTCTGTTCCACACAATACTTGGCACTCTCTCAAAAACCTTTCAGTCACTACCTACTCAACTCTTGTCATATCAAGAGAGACTGCCAGGGTGGGGTGTCATGCCAAGGAGGGTACAGGATTATCAACCTGCAGGAAGTTCCAGAGGTAATCTGTCCCATTCCTCTTGATTCAGACTGAATTGTAGAATTAAGAATACAGACTTTCACAGACCTTTACTCTCTCAGAGCAACTGAGATATATCTATGATAAATGAAGTGTATTTGAACACCAGGGTAAAGTGATTCGTTCTAGTTAAGATCAGTCCATTTTTCATGTCAGAAATTCTCTCTTCAGACCTCAGCTAAGCATGAAACCAAGTCCTTTGATGAATATCAAATGATGATCAGCTCATAACAACATATATTAGGAATTACTCTGAAAGAGGTGTCCCTCCTACAGCAACAGAGATGCCTCTATGTGCTTTAAAGCTGCAACACAAGGCTGGGCGCGGTGACTCATGCCTGTGATCCCAGCACTTTGGGTAGGCCAAGCCGGGTGGATCACCTAAGGTCGGGAGTTCGAGACCACCCTGACCAACATGGAGAAACCCCGTTACTACTGAAAATGCAAAATTAGCCAGGCGTGTTGGCGCATGCCTGTAATTCCAGCTACTCAAGAGGCTGAGACAGGAGAATCGCTTGAAACTGGGAGGCAGAGGTTCCGGTGAGCCAACTCCAGCCTGGACAACAAGAGCGAAACTCCATCTCCAAAAAAATAAACCCTGCAACACAAATAAGCACAGACACTTGAATGGGAAAAGAGACAATGTTCAAAAATCAATCTCATTGAAAGTACCTGCACACTTATTTTTCAGGGAAAAAGTGGCAGAGGGAGGTCATAGGAGAGATGACATCCAGTAAAAAGGTAATAACAAAGCTAAATATCAAACATAACCCATTACTAGTAAAGATGTGGATTGTCCTCTTCAGAAATGAAGTGTAGCATAAGTATTTGAGGGACTTAGATCTGAGCTGGGGAAAGGAAAGAGAAAATTTAGTTTTTCTAAGTGTTTTTTGTGCCAGAGACAGAATAGGGCTTTAAGAGTTGGGCTTTGGACTAAATTGGCCTGGTTTAAAACCTTGTTCTAAATCTTACTCACTGTGTAACCCCAGTCAATTTGCCTAACCTCTTGGTTCCTCATTTTAAAAATGGAAAAAATGGAGATGCTGGTAGTAATAGTACCTACCTCATAAGGTGGTTGAGATATTTAATGATGGAACATGTGTAAGTTGCCTGGTACATAGATACTGTCAATAGTGTTAGTTTCTATTTTCTGAATGGAGTAGATGTGTAAGAGGCTCATCTTCCTCTTGACTAAGGAGAATGCTAACTGCCACTGAACTTCCCTTTAGTCTCATGGAATGTTAACATTAATAAGGCATTTTAGTGCCTCCAAATTCTCCTAGCTTGTTGCACCCCCTTTGCAGTGTTTGTTCTTATACACCGGTATTTTTCACAGTTGTAATCATGGTGATTGCATGCTTTCATATTCAAATACTTTCTTATCATTTACCTTTGAGTCTAGGCTCCTGCTGGGTTGTGTGTTGTGATCTTTTGTCTGTAGTGATTTGGAGAGGGCCTTGAACTGGGACAAATCAAACCCTTTTGTCTGGAGGCCTGAGCCTCTTCATCTTGAATTTTTCCTTGCTATTGCTCATTATCTTGCAAAGCATTTGGTCCTGGCTTCAGCCTTTCCACAATGAATCCAAATAAACAAGATTCTAAACTTGAGGAGTTTACAGCCTCATACAGTCCAAATGGATGCAGATCAGACATAATCAAGGCAAACAGGTTTTGAAAAATTGCAGAAATGAAACTGCAGAAGTCTAAGGTAAAGACTGTGGCTTGGAGGGGTGGGCTCACGGTTCAGAAAGGCTGAGGCCTGAAGGAAAACATTTTTCTCCTCAGCCTTTATATTTTCTCCTACGCTTGGCCCTTACACATAAAAATTAATGAAAGAAAGCAGAAGTTTTGGCCCTCAAAAAGTTGATAAAAATTATTATAACTGATGCACAAATATCACAATATGTGCAACATGAATGCAATCTGGCATTTTCATGACTACTGAAGATGGGAAATGGCAAACTGATGGTTTGCAGTTTCTTTTTTGAAACTGTGTTCACTCCTTCTCTCCTATAGTGTTTAAAACAAATGATGGGGTGAAAAAAGAGTGAACTTTGAATAACTGAACAGAAACTGAACGTATGGAAGCCTGGCTGGTGCTAGAAAATGATGAAGCAAGAAAATCTGGAATCATGCATTATATGGCCATTTGTCATCTGTCTTCTACACCGAAACTGTTAAGGACATTGGCTGCTTTGTTTATCACTGTGCCCCTGGCTCCTGGAAGAGTGCTGGGCCCTACTAGGTGCTCAATAATCATTTGTTAAGCAATGAGAAAATAGAGGACAGAATTTTGACCTCCTAAGCTTGTGGGGCTTGATAAAGTCAGGCGCGACGGCCCCCACTGAAAAGGTAGCCATACCGTGAAGCTCCCAGCTCCCAGCCACCATGCTACCCATTAAGGTCATTTGAGGGATAACCAAATCAGGAATTGAGAATTCCCTGTATCCCATCCCTTTAAGACAAGGATAATTCTCCAGCCTGCAGCAAAGACTGCTGCATCACCACCTAAGCCGTGTTTAGAGCAATAATTTGGAATCATTATCCAGTTCATAGGGGAATCCATTATCTCTGCATCTTAATTTTGTCTTAGCATTCAAACAGGGAAACCACTTTGCTCAACAGTGACCTCTCATGCAGTTATAGGTTACATATGTCTTATTTTAAAGGACTGCTGCATTTAAATTTAAACCCTATAGCTCCCAAGAATAATATTAGCTACTGAGAATAGGCATAAAGTTAACAGAAGGAAAATACCTGGTCCCGGGAGTATTGCGAAAAACTTGCACTAAAAGCAGAAAGTCATAATATTGTGAAAATGGCTAATCTGTAGTAATTTATAGTTCATAAAAGTCATTGCATGAATTATTAGTGCCTCTAACAAATTCGCCTCCCTGCAAGTGGCATCTCAGAGTAATCTGATTATCTTAACACCAATCCTTTATTCACAGAAAAACCTGTTTGGAGAATCTGAAAAAACAATCTCCCTCTACCCTTCCAACCCAAAATTGATAATTCAAAAATTGTAGCTGGTACTATTTTAGTAGCTGGCAATTTTGAGGAGACTTTTCATTTTTCTTAACAAATTGCCAAATGGAAATAGCTATAGCAGCAACACTGGGCAGGCCTGAGAGGGTCCCAGTGTTTAGTCCCTTTTCTTTCCCCTTCTCCTTGCCTTGCATGCTGCAGGCAAATAAGCCAGAAATGCAAAGGAACTCTGTCACAAATTCATTTACAAAGCAGAGATCTTTTCCTTTTTTCTATTTCTGAAATTAGAAGATATTTTAACAAAAAATAAACAAGGCAAAAATTTGAGGTGGCAGAATTTCCCTACAGGATCTCCTTCCCTATCCCAAACTCCAAACAAACAATGTCCCCTTTCCTCCTCAAAGCTGCTTTCAAGGTTTTGTTTGTATATATGTTTGATTTTATGCAATTAAACCTAAATCCTGTTTGTGAAATGAAAGGCTCCAGGATGTGCAGTTATCACAGAAAAGATGGAATGGGAATGGATAAGGCTGCCAAATTTAGCAAATAAAAATGCAGAATGCCCAGTTAAATTTGGATTTCGGATAAACCGTGAATAATTTGCCAGTTTAATATCTTCCATGCAATACGATGGGCATATTTATATTAAAAAATGTATCCGTGGTTGATCTGAAATTCAAATTTAACTGGGCATTCTGTATTTTACCTGGCAAACGTGGGAGGGCTGGGAAGTGGTATTCTGAGTAGGGAGCAGTTCTCTGTGCCCCCAAAATCTCGATGAGTCCATCTGTGCATAAAGCTCACCTGGTGATTCATTCAAGAGGGATGATGAGCAACAGTTTTACTCTTTGTCATTGTTGTTGTTTAGAGGAAGTTTCACTCTTTGTTTTCTTAATGTTTTTTAGAGACAGGGTCTCTCTCTATTGCCCAGGCTGCAGTGTAGTGGTGCGGTCATGGTTCACTGCAGCCTCAAACCCCTGGGCTTAAGCAATTCTCTCACCTTGGCCTCTCAAAGCATCACCCTTTGTTGTTATTTTCAACCATTATTTGCAAACAAAGCTTGCCTTGGAAGAGCATCTTGGTAGAATGGCATCATTGTGCCTAGGATATAACTCCAACTCTGACATTTATTAACAAGTGTGACCTCAGACTCATTCACATTTAGTACCAGAGATGATAAATACCTTTTCTGAATACTTCCCAAGTTGAAGTAAGAATTAAAAAGTAAAACAAAGTTACTAACACAATGCCCCGTGCACAAGACAACCACCCAATGTCATTCCAACTCCTGCAACGATTTGTCCCTTAGTAAAGGAAATGCTGAAATAATTATAGCCCCAAGCTCCTTCGTAAAGCATGGATGCGTAGGTTTTGGCTATAGCACTTTCTTTGCTTGTTTCTTTAATACTTTCATTGATGTATAATTTATATGTGGTAAAACGCACAAATCTTCAACGTACAACATGATAGATTTTTCATATGCTCATGTAACCACAGGCAGGTCAAGATCTAGAACATTTCCACCCCTACCTCCTGCCTCCCTAGAAGGTTTCCTCATATCTGTTCCCAGTCAATATCACCTCTCCATAGGTAGCCAGTATTCTCATTTCTTTTACCATAGATTAATTTTCCCTGGGCTTAAAATTCACAGAAGTGGACGTTTTCAGAAGGTATCCTTTTAAGTCTGGCTTCTTTTATATATTTCAAATTCATCCATGTTTTCATGTATACTAGTAGTTTGATCTTTTTCATTCCAGTATGATATTCCATTGTAGGAATATACCACAGTTTATCCATTTTATTGTTGATGAACATTAGGGATGTTTTCAGTTTGGGGTCATTATAAATAAAGCCATCATGAACATTCTTGTGTGTATCTTTCTGTGAGCATATGTATTCATTTCTCTTAGATGTATAGAAGTAGCTTGACTGGGTCATGGCGTTCTCACTCTCTCCAATCCCAGCTGTATCAAAAGCACATAGCTTGCATAGTAAAGTTGCAAATATTTTTTTTAAAGGAGAGAGAAGCAGCAAATAAGAAAGGAAAAAAGAAAGGAACTGCTAGCCTGTCTCCCTCACCAAAACTCACATTCACTATAGGAAAGTCTCCTGAATTTAGGGGAAGAGATTCTTTGACACAGTTCAGAAAACGGAATCCACAGAGAATCTTGGGCCTTGCATATTTAGCCACATATGAGTGATGTACTTAAGCTTAAACAAATGTCATTTAAGAAGAAAAACTGTAGTTTCTTCTAACATAAAATGTATGTTCAAATCTTGTCATTTGTTTATCTTACACCAATCTTAATGATACTTTTGTGAATTCTTAATTTACTCCAACTGTCACATCATGGAGATTAGTTCTTAGACATAAAAAATACTTCCCAAACAAGTCAGTTTTTAAAAGCCAGAGATACACTAAACATCATTAACGTTGTTTCCATTTTGGAAAGAAATTGAAGATTAAATTTCATGCACAATAAAATCTTCATAAAAAGGGACACAATAATTCTTTCACTTTCCACCCTCTGGACAGTTTGTGCCTTTTGCTGCAATTTCCTCGTATAGGTCTAAAATTCTCCCTCTTGTGTTATGACAGTGAATACAGCTACATTTTGACACTAGGATAAGAGAGGAGTTGAGCTTCAACTGGCTCACTGCGTGCAAACACGCTCCTCTGATGTCGACACTAAAACATGCAGGTCTGGGCATTCTATTGTTGAAGCTACTCAGGGAAGGAGGTTTATGGGACGTAGTAAGAGGGAAGCAGTGGAGTCCACCAAAGCAAGAGCTCTTTCAGATAAAGGGCTAAAAAGTTAAAGCTGTGGTTGTAAAGTACAGTCACTTATAAAATAATGTGAAATGTATTATCCTGCCTGAAATTTTTTAGCCCTAAGTGAAATAATCCATAATACCAAAAGTCCAGTGCCAGGATTATAAAATTAAGCCTTTAGAGAACATGTTCATAATGCCCCAGGACACTAAGAGGGATGAGGGTTCTGATGTGGCGTTTGTTCATTCAAAAATACATCTTAACGCAAACTGATGTATGAGACCGAATCGGGTCCCTGGAAAGGGAAGGGAATACAATACAAAAGAAGTCAAAGGGTTGGTTCCTGAGCTCCAGAATTGAGGAATGAAAGCCCTCCCTGAATTGTATCTCTCCCACTGTTGTGCCAAACTTCTATTAAACTCAATAGGGAAGGCACAGGTTAAACAGGCCAAAGAGACCCAGAACCAGCAAAGGAGACATGGGGTTTTATTAAGGGCTCACATACAGGGGAGAGATTCTGTGGTGGCAGGCTGGGCAGGAGAACCACCTTATACATGCAAACGATCCAGTGGTGGCAGGCGGCACAGGGAAACCACAATGGCTTGCGAACATCATGTAGTTTATATAGCCTTCTCAGTCAACAACCTCTACCTGGCATCCTTCATTTAACCCAAACTCAGGGCCTGATTTCCCTGGATGGCCCTGTGTTTCATGGTACAGACCAGGGGCTCAGATGTTTATCATAGATAAGGAATGAATCTCAGCATTGGCCACTTCCAGATTTTCCAGCTTGGAACACACATTCAGATGTATCTGCCATACAGAGTCATTCTAAGGATATGCTTAGGTTATTGTTTTTAGGTGTGTTTCCCCTATACACACCATCTGCCCTCAAGGGGTCAAGGAAATTGCTTAGAGAACAGTGTGGGCTTGGGAGGCAGTGGGCCTAGGTTCAAATCTTAAACTTGTCACTTACCAGCTCCGTGAACCTGTGAATATTAACCTCTTGAGCTTCAGTTTTCTTACCTGAAAAAGAAGCTACCACAGCGTTATTGTGAGGGTAAAGTCAAACAGCAAAAGTTCAACGAATGTTTGCTTCTAACATCCCCAACCTTCCCCCATTCTATTTTTTCTGCTGAAATACCCTGAGCAGGCCAGTGCATCATTTCTTCCTCTTGAAACTGTCTTGACTGCTGATATCATCTTTTCACTTCCTGAGACATGATTCTATTTAGAGAAAGATAGGATACTGCAGACTAGGGTCTTAAACAGGTTTTGAAAAATTACAGAAATGCAATCTTACGGGAGGGTACTCAGGGTACATTTTTTTCATGTGAAAAAGAAACCAGAGGAATTGGGGCTTGAATGTACTGCAGTGATAATCAATTTTAGTAAAAACCAATTAAATCTGCCCCTCAGTTTTCTCAGTATTTTGCGTATAAAAATACTCGGTATAGCCAATAGATGCTGAAATGAATTACAATGGTCAGTCTAACTCTGAATGTAATATAAGCAGAGCCCAAGCTAATTTTCCTCACAAAAACTACTTTAACAACCAGAAGGCAATAAAATGAGGATTATGAATCCATAAATCTTTACTCCTTACAGAATACTGAAAATGGTTTCAAACCAATTTTATTATAGCAAACTGTTGATAAAACCTTGTGACCGGTTTAGTTTTTTGTTCGTTATAAGCAAATAGTCATCAGCCATCTACCCCAGACCACATGTGCAGTTAAAGATTAATTGTTTGTAATGTCCCTGGTTTAGAGGACCTCACTGGTCTCAGGCAAACCAGAGACTTAAAATGTATTAAATAATACAATGTGAAAATGGAGATTGGATACAACATACTGGGCAACACAGAAGCAATTTAGGCAGAGAGGAAATTTCCTCATGGAGAAAATAAAATTCTGAGAGTAAAACATTGAATAGTAGGATATAGTGTGGTTAAGAGTGTGGCTTTGGCCCTAGCACTGTGGCCTTGGGTAAGTTACTTAATGTCTCCATCCCTCAGTGAACTCAGTTGTAAAATGAGGATAATAGTATTATTCACCTTATAGGGTTGTTTTCAGAATTACGTTTAAAACAGTGGTTCTCAAATTTGAGCCTGCATCAGAATCACTTGGAAGCCTTGTTAAGACAGATTGCTGGGCCCCACCCTGGAGATTCTGATTCCATAGGTCTAGGGTGGACTCTAGAATTTGCTTTTCTAGCAAACTCCCAGGTAGTACTGATGCTGGTGGACAGGGTGCTACACTTTGAGAACCACTGAATTATACAAGTGTGGACTTTGAACAACTCTGGCACATGGCAAACACTCAGCAGGTATGAGCTATCATTTATAAGCTGTGGAGCTGGGTTTGCCAGATAGAGGAAGATGCTTCAGGAAAAGGACACTGTAGACAAAGAAACAGCGTGATGTTTCAGAGATAAACTGGAAATTTGGTATAGCCAGAATATAGAATGCCTTGGGGTTAGGGAATGCCACGGTGAGGCTGTGAAGGAATATTACAGGATAGTTTGTGAATGCTTGGGAGTGCCACGGAAACTTTAAATGATGACTTGATGAACACTTAGGGCTAAAGTCCTCTCTCAGGTCCTCTCTCTTATTAGACTTTGGCTATTGGAGGACTGGCAGAGGCATCAGCATATGCCAGACATACGGAGAACATTTTAGTAAATACTTCTGGGCTAAGTGCATGTAAGCAGAAAAGGTAAAATTATGTGTAAATTATAAAGGGCAGCAGATGACCAGTTAGCAACTTCCTAAGTTGGAAAACACAGGCAGCTCTGAGCTTCTTAGGTCAAACACAAGATTTCAAGGCCACTGAGCAGCTGAAACTGTCTTCTTTTGTTATTTCATCCCAACACAACAGGGCAAATCCACAAAGCAATCTCATCTACTGAAAAACAGTTACAGCCGGGCCAGGGAAAAACCCCACAAAAGCCTTGGAAATGCGCTGAGAGCCAGGGTATATGAAATCTAGACAGATTTAATCACTCTTATTGCAGCCAGTCCTTAAATGGGGAGCTTAATCCCATTTTCATTTTCCATAAAGGATAATTTGGAGACACTTCGCGGAAGTGATGAGTCAAGGCCTCTCAGGTTTCAAGAGAGACCTCACCGTTTTTAAAAAAGGAAGAAATGCGAAATGAAGTTACAGAAGCTGAAGTGCATATTAAATATTTATTATCCCGTAAACACCCTTTTAACAGGAAATGTAAAATGTAAAATAGTTGTCAATCACAGGATAACAAAATACTTTTTTTTTTTTTTAAGAAAAAACAACCCACAGTTTGTAAGATAAGCTATGTTTTCAGTCTATATGGCAAAATTTGTTTCCACTTTTTCTATGTCTCTCTGAGACTGTGTATGGCCTGGGTAAGAATTATACCAAAAGGCTAAATGTAAGGCCCTCCATGGCCATCAGCCTTGTACCAAAGGCTTTCCGACCTGCACTGTGGTAGGCCCTAGCAAGCAAAAACAAAACAATTGATCCTACCTAAGGTATTGGTCAGAACAGAGATCACAATGGTCTGATCCATATAGGCCAGGCAAGGGGCTGACTCCTCAACTGTGTCTGTCCTGTGTGAAATGGGGTGGCTCATGAAAGATCTGGAGGGAAGCAGGTTAAGAGGAGCCAAATGGCTAGGGTTAGATTCTTGGCTCTATCTTCACTGGACAAGTCACTCAATCTCTCTATACCTCGGTTTCTTCACCTGTAAGATGAGGGTGATAATAGCACCTACCTTATAGAGTTATTGTGAATATTAAATGGGTTAGATCTTACACGTCCCCCACTCCATAGGGAGTGACCAGGCGCCAGCCGCCTGCTCACTAGGTGGCCTCAGGAAACTCACTTAACCTCTCTAGGTCTCAGTTTTCTCAGAAAATGAGAGAATAGGATGAATTTACCTCTGAGAACTTTCCTGTTCTTAAACTCTTTGATCCTGTGACTCTGTCCTGAGTGTCTATTGTGAGACATAAAGGAATGGAGAGGAGCGAAAGACTAACTTTTGTCTCTTCTCCTCACTAATTTTGGCCATGAATTCCTGAGCTATTTCAGTGTTTGAGTCATACCCTAGAACACTTTATTTGCTTGGGAAGCTCGATTTGTTCATGGTAGTTTGCACATACAAAGTGTTTATTTGTTAAACATTATTTTTTAGAAGGTACACCAATATTGAGGCTTAATTCCTAGCAATAGGTATTTCCAGTGCAAAGCCTTATGGAAATTGGCTTATGGAAATTGCAGCGGAAATAGCAGCCTTGGTGGTTGCATGGGTAGAAGCTTTACCTTTGCCCTTCCCACTAGTGAGAGGTGGTAGAATACAGAGGTGAATGGCACAAACTTCACGTTCATTGAGGCAGATGTGGTCCCATGCCCGGCTCTGCCACTTATGGCTGTTCGGCCTTAGTTACTCAACTTTCCTAAGCCTCGCCTTTCTTATGTATGAAGTGGGGCTTAGGAAAGTAGGTATTAACAATACCTACTTTCATAAGTTGTTGTAAAGGTTAGATTTAAAAAAAAAATTACAGATTAAGTGCTTTGCACGATGTTCTGAATATAAATGATTAATAGATGTGAGTTCTCATTATAGAAAACATAAAGAAATTTAAAATGTTAAGCCAACATAAATCTTTGATATAAGTATACAAGGACTATATTCACTATGTAAGTCTCCCTTACTTCTTCCTTTATTGGCCTCTGCACTGATACTGTTTGATTTGGTTTTCTGTTCAGAGTAGGTTAGTTAAGGTAAATGATGATAAAATAACAATGCCTTGCATTAGACTGTCATGATTTATAAAACAATTTTACATGCATTATCTCCCATATTCATAGTCCAACTTTCTTCAAACAAGAAAATTGACCCTAGTTAATAGAGCTGGTGAGTGACAGAGCAGAAAGTAGAATGCAGTTTTCTTCATCCTCTGTTCCTTGCAGAAGGCCACAGTCCTTCTTTGCAGAGTTTATGACGCTCATCCCTATGCAGCCCCTCACTCCCAGTCATTTTCGTGATGGAAGCTGGGCTGGTGTTATTATCTCCATTTGTTAGGTGAGGAAATTGATGCTCCGAGAAGTTTAATGACATTCCTGATGTTGCAAAGCTGGGAAGGGGCAGAGAATAGACCAGAACCTGCTCATTTTCTAGTGACACAGACAGAAACATAGGTAAGCAAATCAAAACAATGTTAATACATGTTATGATTCTTTAAAAATGAATTATAAGTTGGTGTTTGGTCTCAGTGGCAAAAGAAAATAATTGTGTCTGTGCAGAGGCACATGCGCATGTGTATGTTGTCCAGGAAAAGTCTCTCAAAGGAAGTGACACTTGAACTGATATTAGGAAGAAAAGTAGGCAGCAAAGTAGGCAGCAAAGTAGGCACCTAAAGAAAATTAGCGGTGGAAAAACCATGTGCAAAAGAAGAGAGGCACAACGTAACTTTGCCAGTATGGGAGGAAAGTCTGTATGCCTGGAGTTTAGTGTCCTACATATTGAAGATGTATTCTTTTTTTTTTTTTTTGAGTTGGAGTCTCACTCTGTCTCCCAGGCTGGAGTGCAATGGCATGGTCTCGGCTCATTGCAACACCCCCTCCCGGGTTTAAGCAATTCTCCTGCCTCAGCCTCCCAAGTAGCTGGGATTACAGGCGCACACTGCCACGCCCAGCTAATTTTTGTATTTTTAGTAGAGACAGGGTTTCACCATGTTGGCCAGGCTGGTCTTGAACTCCTGACCTCAAGCGATCCACCCACCTTGGCCTCCCAAAGTGATGGGATTACAGGCATGAACCAACGCACGTGGCCTTTCATTTATTCTTTTAACAATTCTTAATTGAACATCTACTATGTGTGGGGCTTTATGCCAGCTTGAGGTCCCCATAACCTGGTTCATAGGGTACTCATAGGAAGTTGGAAATTCCTAGATGGAATTCAGGAGCAAGAGAGAGGCAGTGTGAGAACAACAGTGGAAGGCACTGGAGTAGATGAAGAAGTCATGCCCAAGAGGAAAGAATGTTGAGAGGAAGGAGAAGAGCTGAGGATGAGCCATGGAGTCCAGCATTTAAGAGACAGACATAAGATGCAAGGTCAGCAAAGACTACAAAGCAAAATTCAATGACTGAAGAGGACAATTTGGAAAGAGAATGAAAAGTGAGGGCAAGGCCAACACTATAACACATAGTGGAGTGAAAAAAACAAGGACCAAAAGTCAACCACAGGGAAAAACTACTGGGAGGTTGATGTGGTTTTAATGAGCACAGTTCTAATGAAGTGCGAGGAAAAGAAGCTGGATAGTTGTTGTTTGAGGAATAATACAGGTAAAGAAGGATAGAGAAGAGATAAGCCCCTGAGATCAGATGACTTTCAATGAGCTTGGCTGGAAAGAAAAGGGAGAATCTGTGGGTAGCCAAGAGCTTATGTATGGAAAGGCTGAAGCTACAACCGAGGGAGGGTTGTTTAGTTGTGTTTTAAGAATGCAAGAGACTTGGGCTTATTTTTAATCTAGAGGAAGGAGTCAGTGAAGAGGAAGAACCAAGGCACTAAAGTTGAGAGAGAAGGTAACAATGGAACGAGGACTTGAGGAGATGAGATCGAGGACACAGGTAGATAGAAGGAGGAACATGCTTTTCCCATTTAGGAGTGGGACACTTATTTTGTGTCAAATAGCAAAAAAGTAAATAAAATAAAATAAATAATTAACCATTGGTTTGCAGAATGAAGCAATTCACTTAAACAAAATAAGGCAAGTTAACTGAGTCATTAACTGAAAATTCTAAGGATGGTTCTGGTTTTAAGAGCAGCTGGATCATGGGCATTAGGATTTGATATCACTCCATGTCTCAGCTCTTCATTTCTGTTTGGCTTCAAAAATATGGAAATGCCCAGGAAGCATTCTCTTCACATCTGAAAAAAATTCTCAAAACTAACTCTTATTGGCTACATTGGATCATGTGCCCTTTCCTGACCAGTGATTCCAGCTGGAGGGAAAGAAGGATAGGTTGGCTTGAGCAGGTCACAGGCCCATCTGTGAGTCAGAGGAGGGATGAGCACCGCCCGAGCCACACGAACCAAGAGCTAGGGAGCAATCAGGGAAGACCAGAGTGCTGCTTGTGGAAAACTGGGGAAGATTGCCAGGTCAGGGAGAAAACAGACCAATGGTTGTACACTGCCACTTTGACAAGGAGATAAGGATACTTCAGAGGAGGGGCCACTGAGGAAATCCAGGCTGGTGGACTGTATTGTATGGGAGGTGAAGGCCTGACTTGGCAATGCTTAACGAGCTCTGCAGTCACTTGCATGGATCCCAGCACTTCCTCCCCCAACCCCTTTTCCTCATCACCACCGAAGGAAGGAAATGCCTGTTGTGAGTTGGAAAGAGGTCCCATGCAGGAGGTAAATACCTGCAGGTGTGATATGAGAGCGATTGCTAAGAAAACTTGAGCCAAGCCCATCTGGGAAAATAGCATTTCAAGTTCATTACGAAAAGAAAGGCCCAGTAAAGCTTCCACAAGAACAAGCTAAGCTTGTGGAAAGTGCTGAGAAAAGCTGATTTTTTCTCAGTGTGCTTCCCTATTTTTATGACTTGCCTCAACTTTTCTTCAGACAGGAACGATTGGTTCTAATAGTGCCACATGGAGAGAGACACTGTCAGTGTAAATACCACGGGCAAGTCTCTGGGGAGGTGCTATGGAAGGTGTGGTATGCGTGGAGAGGAGCCCGCCTGACTTTCTGAACAAGGATAATTAATGTGTATGTGGACATGCAGGGAGCCTTTATCTTCAGAGCACATTTCAGAAATGAAAAAGCAAACAAAGTGGATGATGAGGAAAATGGATTTGCCATAACTAAGTAACAGACCTGGGTAGAGAAGTAAAGACGAGAAACTCAGTTCTTCATCATGAGAATGCTCCAGAGTCCAGAGCTCAGGAATGGAGATCACTCCTAAGTATTTGGGTCTGTAAACTAGGACACCATCATGGTCCCAGAACAAAGGATGGAGGAGGTAGCATTGAAAGCCACTATTTGGCAGAGCTTCTCTGACCCTTACAGTCCACCCAGAAAAAAAGGGAGACAGCCTTTTTTTTTTTGGAGGAAATCTCAGAAATTTTCCTCTTAAATTTGGGCACTGAACTATGCATGCGTGGTTTGGATGTTTCTGGAAAGCCTGTTTCTTAAGTTGGTCTGTCTGTCTCCTCTCAGCCCTTTTTGGCCAGTTCACACCCTTCCTTCTTCCTCAACCTTTCTCTGAGCATCTATGTTCAAGAAATCCCTCACCCCCTCCTCTGAACTCCAGTGGTGTGTCATTCATTCAACATTAAATCAGGTCCTGCTTCCCTGTTTTCCTTTCTATGTGCATTCATTTCATCTCCCCAGTGTGGCCATGGAGTTCTAGATGGCAGGCTTCATGACTGGTTCATTTTGAGGTCTCTAGAACCCAGCACAGTGCCTGGGTTGATACTCCAAACATGTTTATTGGTTGGGTTCTCTCTTGCCTTAAGGTGGCTCCAAGCCCAGGAATGAGGAAGGTCAAGAGCCAAGCTGGACTCAACAGAAGCCAGGAGCAGGCACCCCAAAACAGAGGGAGGAAGGTCTACAAAAGAGAAAATGGAATGTCCCGCAGTGCCTCAAGCTGGCATGGGAACCATTCCAGGAGTCAAAGGCTGTCTCTGACAGTTTCTGCAGAAAAATCCCCAGAGCTGTGGGGGCTCCTGCCTGCAAGGATCATGCTTCCCGTGGGACTTACAGCCAACCAGTCCCTAGAAACAGTTTGAGGGGGATTTGCTGATTCATCTGTTTTAATCCCTTTGGGAAGAACTCTGTGAGCATTGCATGGCAGCAGCGCTCTGAAGGCAGGTGACGGTCCCGTTGAGAAGAGTCGGGATCCTGTCTGTTTCTGAGCTTGGTTGATTTAACAAACATATATGGGGGCCCTATTACATCTGCAAGCTCTGTTCCAGGTGCTGGGCACATAGCAATAAACAAATCCAACAAACATCTCTGCCCTCGTGGAGCTTACATTTTAGCTGGGGAAGAACAGATAAATAAGATGAGGAAATCATGTATTATATTAGGTGGTGGTAAGTGCTATATGTAAAGATAAAAAAGGAAGGTGGATGAGGGTGTTGGTGTGGGAATTGTATTTTTTTTTTCAAATGGTACTCAGGGAAAACTTTCTTGGGAAGGTGACACATGAGCTGGAGGAGGTGAGGGAGTGAGCCATGTGATAATCTGGGGAAGATTTCCAGGTAGAGGGAATGCCCTGTGCAAATGCCTGCAGCAGGAGTGTGCTCAGCATGTTAAGAAAAAGCAAGGGAGTCCCTGTGGAACCACAGAGTGAACAAGGGGAGAAAAGTAGAGCAGGTCAGGGAGATAGCAGGAGCCAGATCTTGCAGGCCTTTGCGTGGAGGGAGATGGGAATTCACCAGAGGGTTTTGAGCAAAGCAGTGATGGGATTTGACTTGTGTTTTAATAAGATCACTCTGGTCACTGCATAGGGGCTTAGGTTAGAGGCAGGGAGACCCTTGCGAGCTAATTTCAATGATCTGGGAAGAGGTGGTGGCAGTAGAAGTGGTAAGCAACGATTTTTTTCCAGACATACTCTAAAGGTAAAGTAGATGAGAAAGTAGATGAGATTTACTTCACAATAGGGTGGATGTGGTGTGTGAAATGGAGGAGTCAGGACTAGTGCCAAGGTTTCAGCCTGAGTAACTAGAAGAATATGGCTGCTCTAAGTCCTCTTTCTGCAAGTCCCCTTTCCTACACCTCATAATTCTAGATATAGGACTTCCCACCACAAGCACATGGAGGCTACTGAACAGTCACATTGCAGCAAGTTGACTTTCTGCTCTCTGACCCCTCCCCATCCATCAGCTGAGGTCTCTAAACAAGCCTGATCCTTCTCCAGTGTTTTCCCCTCTCTGTTCCATTGCCAGGAAGAGACAGAAAGCCAAGATGACATGTGGCAGCTTTGTCTTCTTAGTTGGTTTGGATTATAGAAAAATATTCGCCATGTTCTCCTCCAGTGTACCTTGATTTTGTTTGTGAATGTTTTATTCTGTACAATGACTGCTATTTACTTTTGATAGCTATATGCATTCCTTGGTGTACTGAGCATTTATTTGGGAAGTCCTGAATGATATTTTGAATACTTTCAATTTAGATTTAAGAAAACTTAAAAGCTAAGCCCTCCAAAATAACACAACTATTTCATAGAAAACTAGCATTAGATTTCAGTCTCCAGACTGAACAAAATTTTAGAGCACTTATCAGGTAGATTTCCAGGTAGAGGGAATGGCCTGTGCAAATGTTTGCAGCAGGAGTGTGCCCAACTTGTTTAGTGAAGCCATTAATAAATTTGGTGAGGTTGGAAATGAGGTATAATTTCAAAGATGAATAAAATATAGCCTTAGGGAAATTAGAAACTAGGGAGAAAGGTAAAATAATCTACTTTCTCTTCCTTCCTCTCTGAAACATGTATTAAACATCAAATAGTTTCAAGAATTACACCACAAGATGCTAAGGGTACAAATACACAATATAGATCTGGTCCCTGCTTTTGAGGGGTATAGTCTGCTGAGGGAGACATCAGCCTCCAACTAAACTCACTGTAATGGAGATGGAAAATGTTTCAGAAGAGAGCCACAAACAAAGAGCCATTCTAATAGTGAATTAGATATTTCAAATTTACTGAAAGAGTAGATTTTAAACATTTTCACCATAAAAAATGTTTAAAGGATGTGAGGTGATGCATTTGTTAATTGACCTGATTGAATCATTCCACACTGTAAACGTATATCAAAACATCATATTGGGTCCCAAAAACATACATAATTGGCATTTGTCAATTAAAAATATATTAAAAAACAAACCAAAAAAGCTCTCAAAGAGCCATTAGACCACAGATGAAGGAGTATGGAATATTTAAAACTGAATTTTGGGATTAGGGAATTTTGCAGATAGGTGGTGATATCTGAACTGGCCGGTTAAAGGATGGAAATTTCTGCCAAAGGAGAAAGAACATTTTTGGCTGAAGGAACAGCATGATAGCCTCCAAAGTGTGTAGCAGTTTTAGAGAAGAGTCCCAGTAGAGGATACTGAGGGGATTCTGGTGATACTGAGGAGACTAGGAAATGAGCCAGGACCATGTGGTAAAGGAAGTGAAGCCTCCAGTGTAGAGAGAATAGAGCATTCACTCCTTCACCAAGGCTGGGATCTCCTTGCCCGCAAGCAGGGGTTCTAACATGGGTGTCTTCCAAGCGAACACAGTCAGCAAGAGCCTTATCACAAATTTCTTTAATAGGTTCTTCAGGGAAATTTACAGAACTTCTCACTGAACTAAATCAGTGGACATTTTGAAAGCTAGAAGGCAATTATCAGCTTGGCCAGAAACACAAAATGAGGAAAGGATCTTGTTCTGGAAAATGGAGCTGCTTTAGCAGGCAGGAAACACAGGGAAGTGGCTCTGACACACTGCTACTACCTAGTTCCTTCTGTACTCACCTCCACATCCTGTGGCCCCTGGAAAAGATGAGACCTGGGTAAAACCAGTAATACCCATCCAGTCATTTGACATGTGAAAGGCCCCCAAGACTCAAAGAACTGACGCATTAGCCTTGCACAGATGCTTAACATTTCATTGTATTTACTCTTTTAGCTGCAAAGAAAAAGAGGAAATGCAAACTCTTTTGAAGTAACAGTGCAGCGAAGTTGAAAGAACACTGGATCATGAATCAAGAAACCTAACCTCATTTTGACTTCACCTGAATAGCTGTGTGGCCCTGGGTATAATAGCTCACCTCATCTGTAAAGGTCCCCAACACACGGCCCATTCCAAAATCTTGGGGAGATTTAAAAGCTATATTCATTTCCATGTCCCATCCAGATCTACTGAATCATAACTCCAGAAGTGAGATCCAGAACCTGCATTTTCAGGCTGGGCACAGTGGCTCACACCTGTAATCCCAGCACTTTGGGAGGCTGAGGCGGGTAGATCATGCGAGGTTGGGAGTTTGGGACCAGCCTGACCAACATGGAGAAACCCAACTCTACTAAAAATACAAAATTAGCTGGGTGTGGTGGCGCATGCCTGTAATCCCAGCTACTCGGGAGACTGAGGTAAGTGAATCTCTTGAACCCAGGAGGTGGAGGTTGCAGTGAGCCAAGATCACACCATTGCACTCCAGCCTGAGCAACAAGAGAGAAACTCCATCTTAAAACAACAACAACAACAACAACAACCACCACCAACCAAACAGAACCTGCATTTTCTAGTCTTCTTGTGATACTGGTTGGCGTTATTTACCAACTATTTTTTGTCCTATTGGCTTCTGGGAACCAAATAGAGTTGCATTTTGTGGCCCCCTTGTGGTGAGGTGGGGCCATGGGAACAGTTCTGGCCACTGAGTGGGAAGTAGAAGGGGCCAGTGTCTCTTCTTTGCTGGAGCATGGAATTGCCAAAGTGAGACTGTCCCAAGTTCTTTTTCCCTCTGGCATTGCAATCAGCCAGTTTGGGATCTCCAAGTGACCACCATAAGCAGAGCACCCTGCCTACCTGCAACAAAACAGAAGCCTGAGGGCTGGTTGTACGTCGCTGAGGTGTGGAGCTTGTTAGCACAGCCTAACCTAGCTTAGACTGACTGATAACTGTCCTCTGGTGATTTGTACACAGTCAGCCTGATGCCAGGCTTTGACAACCCTTGTCTAGATGATCTTTCAGGTGCTTTCTACATCTGAACTTTGTTGGTTGGTTCTGTAAGCAGGTTATTAGCTATTAACTTCTGGTAAGATGCTTACTGGCCATCCGATGGGAAAAGCCCTTGTCAGGTCTTTCTGAAAGCTGCTCTTGCAAAATAGGCAGTGTGAAGAGGTTAGATTGGGGATGGGGCTATAGCAGAGCTCTCAGAGAGAGCAGCTATATAGGTGGGAGCAAGGAGTAGGTACATTCCCAAGGGTCAACTCACCTTTGGCCTGAAGGCCAACTTGGCATCTGGAAATTCTATTTCTACTTTTAACAATTCAACATTTCCTGCCACTAGAATTTTTATATAAATGAATGGGTAATCTGCTTCAGGGGTTTTCATCCTGGGTAAAGATGGTCCCTTAAAATTTTGCTTGCCTGGAAACCCTTTTGTATGAGGCCTAAACTCCTTAGCACTGTAATTTAGGCCACTTCAATCTACCTTAGGGTAAATACTCATCCTGGTTTGCCCAGAATTATCCCAGTTGTGCACTGAAAGTCTGGCATCCTAGGAATTCCTCAGTTCTGGGCAAACTGGGACAGTTGGTCACCCTACAGGCCATTTTGTTTCTTTCTAATAACATCACTGTGAGGATAAATTCTCCTCACTCCACCCTGATAGTTGGCAAAGTTAGGTTTCAAGCTCTTTCCGTGTGCTCTGGCTCAAGTCAGAAAAAAATAAAACCTCAACAGCTTCTGTTCTGCAGAAAGAGGTTTACAGATTTCAATATGCTAGCCAAAAAGAAAAAAATTATTCTCAGCTTGATTCTTTTGCCAGCTTGATAGGCATCGGCAGAGATGGATGGTTTCCAACAGCGTTTTTCGCCCCTGAGCTGGTTTTGAGCCTCACAGCTCTGCCACTTGACGGCATCCAGGTTTCCAGACGCTGGCAGGGATGCTACAGTCTGTCACCACCAGGGCCGCTTTGAGTTTTTCTGTTCTGACAGCTAGACAAGATGTCATTTGAAGGGTGTTTAGTACTTGGGTGGTTGTTTTCAGGGTGGATGAACCCCAGAGTAGATTTGATTCAGGAAACATTAAATGTTGGAGGCTGGTCTGTATCCTACTTGAAGAGTCGGATTAAAGGGTTGTATAAAATTAAACACTTTTTATTCTGCAATTAAATAAGTGCACTGACCTTTTGCTAAAAATGCATAATGGAGAACTGAATGGGAGCTTGTTGGAAAATAGTGAAACCCAGAGTGGCTAAAGCTGATACGACATTTGCTTCTCCACTGTCTTTTTACAAAACATTATGAAGTGACTAAGGAGAGTATATTCAGCTTTCATAAAATACCTCTGAAGTAAACTCTTTGCCTGAATGTCCTTCTACTCTGCTGCCGAGCAGCCCCATAGTAAAGAATGATTTACTGAAAAGCCCGATTTTCCCTATCTTGATCACTCTGTTCCCTCCTTTAGTTCTCAAAAAGTCCTGGGTCTCAGACCAAAGGTTGTTCCAGAAACAACTTGCTCTTGGAGAAGTGCACCAAAAGAAAATAGAGTGCAAAAGGAAAAAAGTCTGTTTCTAGGAGACCAAATTAGGAAGAAACGAGAACATGAGATACGAGTAGAAAGAGAGGAAGGGAAATAAGGACCTTTCTAGAGGCAGGGGCAGTTCGCGTGGTAGGCAGGGTCATCGGATCTCAGGGAATATAGTTGAAGATGTGCTGGGATAGGCTTCTTGTTTCATATATTCACACAGGCACAGGAACTGCAACCTCAGAACTTGTACTATTTCTTCTTTTAGATGAATTCGGGTCCTCCTGAGAAAACTTCCATTCTATGAAAACTCCCTTGGAATGGATTCCTCAGAGAGGTTTTGTTCCGCTGGCAGGAGAAGGAGGGCACCTGAAGGTGTAGGGGTACCTGGAAGGTGAAAAAGCGTAGGTACGAGGGTAAAGGCAATGAATATTATTTTTTTCTACTTCAGTACCTTTCCAACAGCTGGCCTCTTGGGAAGGAAAAGAAAACAAGAAAGAATAAAGTTGTTTGGATTGGACTTTTCTCCTAACCAACCTCCTCATGAATTTAATCTCAGTAAGATTTGTGCAAGTAGATTTTGCCTTAATGTCATTTATTTCTTTAAGACTTTGGCTTTTCCTGCCAATGCCAAAGTGCCAGTCAGAGTGCCTTTAGGGCTTTCTAAATCTGGGGCTTTGAGGGAGGCACCCATGTTTCAGAAACATGTGCCCTGAGGAAGCTCAGAGATGAGGATGATGATGATAAAAGTGCTATCTTGGGAATCTTGTCTGCTCCAATAAGCCACATCTCTCACAGTCTCCATGGCCCCCACTTCTTGTTTCTAAAATGCCTGCTGTTTAGTGCCTTCTAGATCTTTAAGTCCATTAGCCTAGAAAGAAGCTTATCAGAGAAGAAACCAGTCTGTGTTCTGCTTTAGACAAAAGGAGGATCTGGTTGGATGGAAGAAAAAGAAAAGCATCCAAGTTAAAGATATAGATATTGCCTACAATAAAAATAATTATTTTAATATACTTTTCAAAAAAGCATATTTAAAAAATTATTTCAAAATTAAATAAAATGTCAGATATGGCACAGTTACCTAATTTAGAAGAAACAGAGGCAAAATAAATTATACTAAGAGAAATTTTTATAGAGTAACATTTTAAGTAAAATTTAAGTAATAACTTTATAAATGAACACGGCAAAATACATTCTTGACATTTTTCTGAATGTTAGACTCTTTTAGAAGAAGTTTATTCATTCTCATAAGCAATGATTTCCCTGTGATTAGCTCATTAAGTATATCTACAAATTAAAGTGAGCACTTTCTATTTTGTGTGTGTGTTGTATTCTGCAGATTGGATTTCAATTTTTTAATGTAGTTTTTCTGATTATAAATCATGAAATATTTAATCACCTCTTTAGGTCAAAGAAATTATATGGCTCTTCTTACTGCCTTCAAGCTTCTAAGCAATGGATATTTCAAATAATTCAACCATGGTTGTTACTAGTGGAAGGTATCCAAGTTACCAGCAATAAATCCATACAGGTCTCTAGCAACCTCAATTCTTGCCTCCTCAGAAGAAAGAATTTGATGGAGGGGCATAAGGCAGAAAAAGAGACCGAGGCAAACTTCAGAGTAGGAGTGGAGATTTATTTTAAAAGGCTTTAGAACAGAAAAGAAAAGAAGGTACTCTTGGAAGAGACCCAAGTGAACAACTTGAAGAACAAGTGTGGTATTTAACTGTGATCCTAGGACTTTATGTGCTGGCCTCTTTCCCATGATTCTTCCTTTAGGATGGGATGCCCGCATGCGCAGTGCCCTCCTTGCCACTGACAGGTGAGCACACACAGTGTGTTTAGGAAGTTGCACAAATGCCCATCTGAGGCTTTCTTCCCTTGTCCAGTGGTGTGCCCTTGGAAGGTCATTCTCTGCCATTATGTCTCTTAATGCACATGACAGGGAAGGTGCATCTCTCTGGCATCTGCATCCAATTAACACTTTAGTGCAACAGGTGTGGACCATCAAGAAATGGTGTCACCCTGGTACTGGCTGCCAATTTATTACTTTTAGAGAGGCAATGTGATAATTGCCAAACCATCACCCGACATTCCTAGTGGGTGGGGAAAGAGCCCTTTCTTGCCCTGCTCATGCCTGTCTAACTACCTGTAACGTGATTATCAATATAAGTGTAAAATGAGGTCAGATTTACTTATTAGACACAGGGCATTGTTTAAAGTCACCTCACTTCATCTCTGAGGAAATCTACCAATTTCTTTACCAAATTGGAGCCAGATGCTCAAAGGTTCCCTTACCAGATAATGGTGACCACCACCAGTCTTGGAGCAAATGGGAGTGGTCCCAAAGGAAAGATGAATCTTTGAGAACCAAAGCCAGGGCTGCAAGGCCCAGCTTCCCTTTCATGTCAGCTCCTTATCCTTTGCTGATCCTGGAGGATCTGAGCTTGATTTCTTTCTCTTCTTTCTTTCCTTCCTTCCTTCCTTCCTTCCTTCCTTCCTTCCTTCCTTCCTTTCTTTCTTTCTTTCTTTCTTTCTTTCTTTCTTTCTTTCTTTCTTTCTTTCTCTCTCTCTCTCTTCCTTCCTTCCTT
>NC_045435.1:177799115-178020199 GCF_002776525.5 Piliocolobus tephrosceles | reverse complement strand
CAAGGGAGGCATCACGGATCACCTGGCAACTGTTAATTGAAATACATATGATATGGTAACCACTGCCAGAACCCTGCAGACCAGCAAAAATCAAAGGAAGTAGAACCTTGTATCTGGAGCTAATCCTATAAAAAAGAATTGCTTCTAAAATAGGATTGGAGTGAGGTCTTTAAACAGGAACGAGGACTGAAATTAGGTTCAGAGTTCCTGGAAGGTTCAGGAAGGCTCTGAGCTGGGACTGTGAGAGCCCTTTCAAGGAGCAAAGAGTCACACAGAGCAAAGAGCAGTATAGCAAGGACAGTGTTTCTTCTCCCAGTCTGGTCCTTAGACATCCTAATAATATTCTAACACCATGTTTCCCAACACTCTGTGACCTTGAGCTGATTCTCTTCAGCCTGTCTTCTTGGGAAGTTCTGGTGTGGGTCCAACCAAGACTGCATCCCTGTGATACAAGTGTGAGTTGCATAATAGTCTATTTCTTGCTAAGGCCAAAGTAGAGGAAGTCGAGGTAAATTTTCAAATGCTATTTGAGCAAGTGGCCATGGAAATAATTATGCTCACATTCTTCACAACAGAAAACGCAAGAGCATGCCTCACTTGCCCATCACATCCTGTGGGCAGCTCCACTCACAGTTCCAACTCTCTGCAGCATCTGTTCACCAGCTGCACAGCAAATCTCTTGAGAAGCCCACAACAGTTGAGGGCTTAGTATCCAAGCTCTTTGCATACCAACCTCCAGCTTTGACAAGTCTGTCCTTTCACATCAGGGGCATTTAATGATTAAAGAATCTCAGCTCTCCTACTCTCAGGGAGTTGGAAGTATGGCAGATGAGAGAGACTGGGCTGTGATGGTAGAGGTGTTTTGGCAGGTTTCCTCCCACCAGATGTTTCACTGAAGCCTCCAGTTCCACAGCCACATGTCTAGTAAGTCAATTCTGACAGTATATGATCACAGCAAAGTAGTGGGGTCTGGTGGTGCTGCAGCCTCTCAAGACAAGCAAGGTCTTTGTAAATTTTCCCTGTGTCCTTCTCACTTGGCTCAGAGAATTCCCCTGTCCTCTGCCATGCCTGGACAGAAACAAATGCAGCCAGCCCAGGCCATTTGCAGCTGCAGTGAAAGGGACAATCCAATTCTCTGGAAATTTTTCTCTCTGAAGAGCTTCCTGGTGACAACAGCTTCAGAAGCTCCTCGCCTTGCCATGACCTTGGCTCCTTTTGCCTCCTTGGCTGTCCTACTCTCACCCCAGCAAGAAGTCAATTAGAGGAACAAGCAAGTCTGAATCTCCCAACTGCTGCTCCTAAACCAGCTCCTGCCAATACTGCATTCTTATGACCACATGCCTGCCACCCGAAATCCCATGTACAGGAAGAGATCTGTTTATGGCAGTGATTCTCCAAGTGTGGTCCTGGCTACAGCATCCCTATCATCTGGGAGCCTGTGAGAAAGGCGAATTGTCAGACCTCCGCCCAGACCTACTGAATCAGAAACACTGGGATTGATGCCCAGCATTCTGTGTTTAACAAGCCTGCCAGGTGATTTAGATACATGCCAAGGTTTGATAATTTGCATTTTGAACAGTTTTCTCAGATAATGCCGATACTGTCGATCTGAGTACCATGTAGTGAGAACCACTTACTTATGCACTTGGGGGAATGGTTATTCTATACTAGTGGTTTGCAAACTATAGCCACTTGTCCCAATACAGCCCACCACTTCCTTTTGTAAATAAAGGTTTATTGGAATATAGCCACACCCATTAATTTACATATTGTCTATAGCTTTCTTGCTATAATGGCAAAGTTGAATAGTTGTGACAGAGACCATATGTCTTGCAAAGCTGAAAATATTTATGAAACAGGCGTGTCGATCCCTGCTTACACAGACATATCCTTTTTGGACAAACTACATACTATCTTGCCAAGTGGAGTTTAGGCAAAGACAACAATAATAACACAAAGGGGAACTGGGCACTTGCATATTTTTTCTGTCTGGAAATGAAAGGGCTTTCTTCAAACCTATGAAAGCAGCTCTAGCTGAGATCAAAAGCCTCTGGTAGAGATTGTTACTAGCAGTGTGCCTCTCACCCACCCCAGGTGCGAGGGATAGACCAGGGGCAGAATTTGTAGGTACACAGGAATGGAGAGGCAGGAATGCTGGGGTATCAGTTGTGTAGAGAAGAGGCTAATTTTTAGTAGTCTAAGCATTCCTTGACTTAGAAAAAAAAATACATTTTTTTTATGGCAGCATACTCATGACTTTTTCAGATCAACATGTCCATAAAATGAAAGGTTTTATATCAAAGGCATATTTGATTAGTTTAGAGTCTTAAAAAAAGGAGAGAGAGTCTTTGAACTCTTTTCCTTGGCAGCTAAGAAACTCTACTTTCCTTCCTTCCTTCCTTCCTTCCTTCCTTCCTTCCTTCCTTCCTTCCGTTTTTTCTTGAGACGGAATCTAGCTCTGTCCCCCAGGCTGGAGTGCAGTGGCGCGATCTCAGCTCACTGCAAGCTCCGCCTCCTGGGTTCACGCCATTCTCCTGCCTCAGTCTCCCAAGTAGCTGGGACTACAGGCGCCCGCCACCTCGCCCAGCTAATTTTTTTTGTATTTTTAGTAGAGACGGAGTTTCACCGTGTTAGCCAGGATGGTCTCGATCTCCTGACCTCGAGATCCGCCCACCTCAGCCACCTAAAGTGCTGGGATTACAAGTGTGAGCCACCGCGCCGGGCCTTTCTTTGTGGATTCTTTCTACAGTGATTGAATACAGTTTCCCCACTCTTCCCAGTTGCAAGTGTTTCCAGAACAAGAGCAATCTGCAAATGTCTAAAGCTGGGGAGTGTCATTAAGTCAGACCTCCAGTTTAGATGTATGGTTTGGTTTCTAATACTCATCTGTCAGGGAGTAGGACAGGGATATGCTCCAGGGGAGGGGTATTTAAGAGATACAGATAATGGGAATAGCCATTCTGGTACAGCAGTCCCTGAAGGTCAACGATATAATGTGGTAGAGTGGCAAGAAAGTTTCTGGAATTTGAATACCCAGGTTGAAATTTCAACCCTGTCATTTTCTACTGGAGTAGCCTTGGGCAAGATACTTAACTTTAACCCTCTGAACCTGTTTCCTCATCTACAAAATAAAGATAATTATATCTACATCCGAGATTAACGAAAACTTGATAAATTCCTAATATGGTATAAGGGTACTTAATCAATATTTTCATTTGCCCCACTGGCCCATTGTTAAAATTTTTCCTTTTGTTTTTTGGTCCTATCGTTTTTGTTATTTTAGACAATGTAGCAGAACTCAGAAAAGGGTGACTCTTTGGCAACAAATTGTGCTGCTTCAAGAGAGCTAAAAGAACTTCCCTAATTTGAGGAAAGTACTTCATTTATTTATCTCCACTGAGGAGCTGTCTTTGAAATTGCTTTTTCCTGGGTTTAATACCGCTACAGGATGTGGGAGGGAGAATTGTGGGCCAGAGGACAAGGATTCCAAGCATAGCCTACCACCTATAGGGAAAATAAAACAGAGTAGAAAGATGATTCTAACAGAACGGGGTTCCAGACCTGCTTGAGACCTTGACCAGGCAAACATTTTTACTTCACATCTCCCTGAAAGTAGAGCAACCCCAGCTGTATTTACCTGTTTCAAAAAGTCATGTGACTTAGATGGCACAGAGGAGGGGCAGGGTGATGGCACGTGGGAGAAAAAGAGCTCCACAGAGATCATCATTATTAACTAGTATTTCAACCTCTGTAGTTTGCAGATGCCCAAAAACTTATGGATCATTAAAAGAAGAAATGTTTTGATCTCCAGAAACAAAAATAGGTGTTTTGTTATTAAGGGCTACACCCACTACTCTCGTAAGAAATACATCGATTAGCTTGGAGAAAAGAACTGAAGTGTTCTCGGTATAAAGCACGATTTCTCATTCGGGCCCCACTCACAGACACCTCCTAAGAGAGGACTTCCCATCCACTGTCTGAGGTCTGTCCTTCTCTCCAGCCATTCTCCTACCCCTGCTCACACCCTGCCACCAATTGCTGTAACATCATTTGAAACTCTATGGTGTATGTTTCTGATTCCTTTTTTATTGTCAGTCTCTCTATCCAGTAGGAAAAACACCTCTCCCTTATTCACTGCTGTATCCTCAGGGGTTAGAGCAGTATCTGACAGGCACTCAACAAGTATTTGATGAAGGAATGAATAAATTATTCCTCCCAAAACATTTTTTAAAATCTGGCTAGAATTTGTGTCCTACTGTAAAAGAGAGATTTCAAGGCAAACTGACTCAGTAGTCTCTCATTTCAGAAGAACTCTCTCCTATTTCTGGGTTCAAGTTTATCAATCACTTACTAATTTCTGATGCTTATGCTTTCTACTCCTAGCCTTACTGTACTGTTTCAGTCAATACAACATTGAATATAATGATAATAATAGGCATCTTTTCCTTGTTCCTGATCTCAAAGAGAAAGCTTTTAACATTTCACCATCAAGTATAATATGTGGTGTAGAATTTTTGAAATATCCTTATCAGATTAGAGAAAATCCCTTCTATTCCTAGTTAACTAAGATGTTTTTTGTGATGTATGAATGCTAATATAAGCAAATAATTTTGTGGCAACTATTGGAATGATCAAAGGACTTCTTTTCCCCTTATATTATCTAACTTCAAACCATCCTTACATTCCTAATGTAAATCCAACTGGGTCTTATACCTTTTCATATTTTGCTGAGCTTAATTTGCTAATATTTTGCTTTGAATTTTGGCATCTATGCTCATTAGTGAGATTGGTCAGTAACTTTACTTTCTCATAGTTTCTTTATCTAGTATTAATATCAAGGTTTTGTGGACCTCATAAGATAAAGTAGAAGTTTTCCCTGTTTTTCTATTTTCTGGGAGTTTGTGTGGGATGGCTGTTATTTTTCTCTCCAGTATTTGTTAGAATTTACTACTGAAGCCATTTAGGCCTGGAGTTTTCCTGTGCTTCTATCAGAGGTTTGGGAAGCAGCAGATCACATTGGAGTTGGAGGATCATCCCCTCTAAGAGGGGCTCCAGAACAGACTTGCGCCAGGCAGGATGGTGGGAACTTGTCTTCCCAGGAGACTGCCTTAAAGGAGATGGCATGCATCCAGATGAACATGACTGAATTTATTTGTAAGGAGGCATTACTTGATGATCTCCTTGGAGTTTTTATCCCTTAGGTATGTCCATTCCTCAGAGCAAACACATCCCACTCATCTCACTTCTGCACCTTCTCTAGTCACACACTCTCTTCAGGATGCCCTCCTTCCCCCCTAGTTGCTGCTGAAATGCCACCTGACTGCCAGATCCCACTTCTTCTGTGTACCCTTCTCTTACTAATCCAACCCCTAGCAACCACATGCACCCCTCAGCTTTTTATTCCTTCCTGTGCTGCTTCTTATAATGATTATTTCAAGTCAAGATTTCTGTCTGACAACCTATAGGGCAGCCTTTTTCAGCGTGAGAGTCCTGCTTCCTATGCTACTAATCTTGCGTGGCACATCAGTGAACACATACTCTGTGTTAATGAATGCTTATAAATTAAATAATATCAGCCAATATATGAGAGGTTAAGTGGCAAGGTCTTCTTCCTCCATTCTCTCTTTCTAGGGAGGGTGGAAGACAGGATGTTCAAAATAAAATAGCTAAATCTAGTTAAGGAATACGTGATTAATCTATTCATCTGCACAAATTGGAACCTGTCTTAAATTGCCAAGCTGAAAATGGTTACCACAGCAGCACCAGGAAGAAGATGCTAAAGATAAAAGCCTTTTCTTATACCTTTAATAAGTTTCTTTTGCCAGCTGAGAGAAACACCGTGGGTTAGGGAGAGACCAGAAGTGCTGGAATTAGATGAGCTGTGTTGGGGACCTGGCTCTGTCCTTCCATTTCTTCTCTACAAAGTCAGTTAACTATTGTAGTGTTAATTAGACGCCATTAAATGAGAACAATATGTACCCTGCCCACTTGAAATGAGAATAATGAATATAGTGGGTTCAAATGAGACAGTGCTATACAAATGCACAGTTGTCTTACAGAGACAGGATTTGGCTTATGCTGGAGAAGAGAAACCTGGAAATACAAACTCCATTTGTATTAGCTTCACCATCTCCCCTAGAATATTCTAGAATGGAGCTCAGCAGTACTGAGGGAGCTGGAATAAATCAAGTGTTGATTCTGCCATGTTCTAAAAATGGGCCCACAAGAGTGAAGTCTATTTTCAAAGGTAGGGACCAGAAGTGGCGGGGGAAGTTGGGCTAAGATAGAAATGAAAAGCCTTGGAGGTGTTTCATCCTGAGAGCTATCACACAGTGTTGACTCTGGGCAGAGCAGAGGTGAACAGGGACCTCTTCCTCAGCTGACTTGTGCAAGGGAGGCAGCTGCCACCACAACCATTTGTCAACTCCCTGTCTTAATTGAACATAGTGAAGACAAGCTCTGTGGGGATAAAAGAAAAAAAAAGAATGTTTAAGGCCAAATCACATAGAGAAGTTCAACATGTTTGCCCCACATAGATGAAGTTAAGCTGTTCAGCCTTCATGTTACCCTCAGCACATGTCCCCAAGCACAGTTGCTGCACTTATCCTTGTAAGTGCCAATTAATTTCCAGTCTTTGCATATTTTTGTTTACCAGCTTTATTCTTCTCTCTTCAACTCCGAGAAAGAATGTAGTAGGAGTTCTTGCTCCAGTGTTCAATGCAAACTTGGAAATGGTCCAGGATATAAATGAATGTAATGATTAATGTGTCAATCATCTAGTGTTATTGAAAGCGGCTCATTGCAAACGTGGAAATATTCTTAAATAACCAGAGATGGTGATTTGTGAACTTCTAAAATGCAAGCTCTTCTTGGTATTGTGCATTCTGTTTCATATAACCTTTAGACATGAAGTAGAACTTCCCTAAATTAATTTTCTTAAGTTTCTTTGGTCAAAATATTGAACTAGTAGACGTGTGCTCTTTAATCCCAAGAGTGTTGTGATCATTTTTCCAGGCAAGTGCTCACCATACATAGTACAATTTTCATTGATTGAAACAAAAGGCTTGTTCTTCTTTTTGTGTACTTAATCAATAATTTTCAGCTGTGTTGTAACGTGCAGTGTCAAAATCAGACATTGTTATTTGTGAAGGCCATTGTTTCCAACGTACTGTTTTCAAAAGGAAGCTAGTGCTGCAAATTTTATTTATTTATTTATTTTTCTTCCTCTAAGGGAACAATGGATTCTGGATTTATAGTGAACATTTCCAAAACAGAATGCTTCATTCTGGGAAGCTCGCTCTCTTTGGATTTAAATATGTATTCTGAAAATGGTATGTGCAGAACATCTAAGAGACCAGCCATAAAGGGACAGACTTATGACTGTGAAGAGACAGATTCCTCCAGTGCACAGGAAAAGCAGCCACCTTCCTTCCTATTTCATACCTTGTTACCATATGTAGAAAATACCTACTCAGTCCTGCCCAAGATTGGTGCTTCTAAAAGATAGTCAGACAAAACTAAATTATTACTTCAAAGAGGTTTAGAAGTTGAAACAATGCAATGGTGACTGGTAATAAGAACATTAAACAATACAGTGACCCCAAAAGGTTCTTGTAAAATCATCTGCTGTGTAAACCTTGTTTTAGCTGACTCCGAAAGGCTTAAGAACACTCCTGTTTGGACAGGACTTGTTTGTTTTTCTTCTCTGAAGTCACCTTTGATCACCCTAATGGGTTGACTGACCCCAAATGATTTTTTTTATGTATAGCTAGCACTAACCTTGCTATTTGAAGGTAGGTAGAGCTAGTTCAGATAAATCTGTTTTAACATATAGACTATGCAAGTTCTAAAAAGCAAATAGAAACAACATTTTGTTTCCGTTTTTAATTTAAAAACTATGAAGTTAAAATACAAAATATTAACATCCAACAGGGCAGCCACTTTCATCCTTCTATTCTTAAAATGCATCTTTTCAATCAGTACGAGGCATTTCTTACCAAGTTCTGCTTATATGTGGCCTCATTTACCAAAGAGCTCAATCATGACACACCATTATCAGTCAGCCAGATAAATCATTCAATAATTCAACTTATTCCTCTCTGCCTCCAGTGATTCCATCCTCTTCCACCAATTACCGGACCCAGAGAACATTGTAGAGGGCTTACATCTTTCTGACAAATACACTATGTAATAAAGCATGGTGCTCCTACTGCCTCAAATTTTCTATGTTAGCTTTCTCTGCCTGGGTATATATTTGGCAGTAATATTCATTTTCAACATTTCCAATGACAATTAATTATTCCAAAACTGGGGGTGGACTGCAGTCATGGAATCACTCAAGAAGTTATACAAGCCATGCTGGGGCTGGGAAATCTGAGCTTCATGAGGATTTTATTCTAGTGGCTCTGGCATTCACGTAACCAGTGACTTCAGTTCGGATGTGTTTCTTCTTAATTAGGACAGGCAATGTAATGACACAATCAAACACATATGGTAAGAATCATAAAACATTTGGGCTGGCTGCTGGCTCCTGTTCTGGTATTTACGATTGATGTGTACATGTAAAAATGTTGGACTGAGGAGTAGTAATTGCCACTGTTCCTTGAAGCAAGAGAACACACTTGGCTACCAGAAACTGCACAGGGTAATCAGAGTGAGGCTTCCTTTTATAAAGTATTTGAGAACTTCATGACATCATGAGTAAGGCAGAGTTATGTAAAATCCCCACTTCAAAACTCACTAGCTCAGAGACTTTGAATCAGTCACTGAACTTCTCTATGATTCAGTGTGTTCTCCTCTAAAAAATGGGGGAGACAGCAACTTACATGTGTTGTTTATCAGGAGTAAATGGGGTAATATATGTAAAGTACTTGGCCCAAGTTCTCTATAGAAAGAACATTACTGTGAGTACCTGGATACCTACCATGCAGATTTGAATCTCTTGATTTTGCAGATGTCTGAACCATCTGCACATTTAGTTAATACTAACTGGAAGAAAGACCTCAGGAATGACTCCTGTGGGGAATTAAGCTGTCTTTCTGAAGAAATGGAATTATTGAAGTTTTCAATGCATTTCTCCTATGCTATGTAACAGTGCTCCCTGCCTCCTGGGAAACTATAACAGCTTGGCTCACAGCCTATGTGAAGATGCATATGTTTCTTTCCCATTTCCTTTCATAGAGACATTAAAAATTACTTTAATTTGGTGTATTAAGAACCCTCCCACACAAGAATTACAACCTCAGCCGACAGGGACCCATCCTTTTACAGGGTAAATGGAGCTTCTTTGTTTCTTATAGCCATTCCACTCATTCTTTTTGCCACATCTGTCATGATCATTGAGAACCATTACCACACTCATTGTGTGTGTGTATCTGGGGAAAAACAACTAATAATTGATTGTTTACATAAACATATTTAGTCAGCTCCCTAATTAGAATGTAAGTTCTTTGGAAATAAGAGCTTTAGTGTATGGATTGTTTGTACTATAGTAGATATTTTCAAATTGCTTTCATTGTGTGCCTTAATCAGGAAAACCAGGCGCCTCCAATGAACAAATATTTATTTTAAAAATATATACATGTACCACTATGCTCATATTATAGTAACTATAAAGTTCATGTCCTTTTGCAGGGACATGGATGAGGCTGGAAACCGTTATCCTCAGAAAACTCACACAGAAACAGAAAACCAAACACCACATGTTCTCACTCATAAGTGAGAGTTAAACAATGAGAACACATGGACACAAGGAGGGGAATAACACACACTGGGGCCTGTCAGGGGGTGGTAGGGAAAGGGGAGGGAGAGCATTAGGACAAATACCTAATGCATGTGGGGCTTAAAACATAGATGATGGGTTGATAGGTGCAGCAAACCACCATGGCACATGTATATCTATGTAACAAACCTGCACATTCTGCACATGTATCCCAGAACTTACAGTAAAATACACACACACACACACACACACACACACACACAATACTATACTAATTTAAAAAATAACAGAAAGTAGAAATTTTTAAAAGAAGGGATTAGAGATGCAAACGTGAGTGCTGCAAATATTTTCTTCCCACACCACAGTGGGTTGTCTCCTGGGGCATATCCATCCCATTTTGGAGACGACTGTCCCCTAGCACTGAGGAACAGGCCAATCTGTTTCAGGAATGAGCAGCTACGATGGCCACCCAGTTGTGTTCTGCCATGATTGGCCACCCAGATGTGTTCTCTCATTGCTTTTTTTCTCCCATCAATCTCCTGCCCACCAAGCTCTCTCTCTTTAATGCCTCCCTCTTCCATTCACATTGCCTTAGCTGGTGTTTGGGGCAACATTTGGGCAACTGATTTTTTGCTTAGCTTACATTCATGATTATTTTATTGGATATAAAAGATACACCAGCAGCCTGCCTTTTCTCCTCATCCTAATAAATAAAAGAATCTTTCAGGGGCTGCTTGTTCCCAAGGAGCCGCGCTCTGGTGTTTCAGTCGTGTTAGATGTGCTGTATGGAAAGGCCACCCACAAAAATTGTGGAAAATGTTCTTTCTAGAAAAAATAAAAACAGTTTTTCATTCCAGGGTGCAGATGGCAATGTCATAAAGAGGTGTTGGGGAAAGGCTGGAGTATGTGTGACATCAAGTCTGGGCCATTTGTGGGTTTCCAGCGAACCCATACAATAGCTTTCTCACCAAATATGTGCTAGGAATGCCTAAGACAGGGTGTTCTCTTTAGAGAGTTTTTAGTCTTCCTAAATATGAACTGGGGAAACTAAATTACAGTGCAAGCAGCTGGCATTGACAGGACATGGCAAAGTTATTCAGAGGAAGATCTGTGTGGCCGGCCTGAGTCTTGACAACACAGCCTATGAGATCAGAGCTTCTGGAAAGAGATGACCAAATTGCTTAGAGATGGAAACTCATACTGAACAAGGTACTGAACACACCCTTCTAATGCAGCTGGAAGCCATTCTTGATGAACTGAATCTGCCTTGAAAGGGTAGACCACAAAGTAAAACTTAAGAGGTGGGCAGGTTTTATCACTAGAAATTTCCATCACTAAAAGCAGAAAAATAGAAATCATTCAATTGTAAAACAGCCTGAAATCATCCACTTCAGAAGCAGTAAAACTTACTGCACCAGCTTCTCCACGATAACTCTTCCTTTGGGCTTTTGACCACCACCGTCTAGTTCAGTTACCAGCATTGTTGGTTCTTCTGCACACCCCACTGAGGCCATACCACCCGCCCCGCACGCCTTCCACATAAGGGGGTCCTCTTTATGGTGGCCACAGTTCTAAACACCTGAGAGTTGAGATGAATCCACAATTAATTTTCCACGTGATTTCCAAATGTGAGCTTTTCATTTGTTTTCAACACTTCCTGGGGGGAAAGTAAGATATCTGTCAGTGATACAGAAAGCAGAAGAAAAGATTACAAAAGTTTGATGTTAATGCTTTAAAATGTCTAAATTTCCTGAGGATATTTCCGGGAGTGGTATTCCTTAATTTGCTAAGTGCACAGGCAATGTGTTTAGAGCCTGTAAAACCCTGCAGCCTGCAAAGGTAACCACCACTGTGCCTCAGGTCCCTTAGAAAGAAAGAGCCCTTGTCAATCAAAGGCAGCTGCTCTAGTTTGGACTCTGATACTTCTTTCTTTAGATGACTGAAATCGCCTCCTAATCTCCCTTCTTCCAATCACAGCCTCCTCCAATCCGTCCTCCACACTGCTGTCAGTATCTTTCTGAAATGCAAATTTGATGACACTTTATCCTTGCTTAAATTGTCTGATAGCTTTCCATCACCTACAGATTACATTTCAAATTAAACAGGACATTCAAGCCCTTATCACTCTAGTTCTAATAGATTTTTCTAGCTTTGTTTCAGGATCCCTAGCTCTACTCTGACCCACTGGTTCATCTGTACAACGGTCCCCACAATGTATATATAATGTACCTTATTGTTTAGATATGGCTGGCTTTTCAAATTTATTTCTGACGTTGTCTCCACTTTTTCTCCTAGTGAACACCTTCTCTCTACTCAGGTCTTAGCTCACATCCTTTCTTCCTGGGAGGCCTCTTTCAAATACCATCAAGCAGAGTTTCTCACCCACTTCTCTGCTCCCATCCTACCCCCTACTTAGCTCTGTTATGTACTCACCATGTCACAGAATGATGCTTATTTACTTGTCCTCTCTGCCTCTATACCCTTAGAACCTGACACAGTGATGACCAAGGGCTACTCAATAAATCATCCATGACTGACTGCACAGAAGAGAACTTATTGAACTTTTAGGTTTCCTAATGAGAAAATCTCCTTCTTGGGGGGTTTATATAATTCTTGTTTGCAGGTGGCCTAATCCTGGGGTATCTTGACATGGGGGATCTCAGACCTAGTCACCACCTCTCTATAAACATCTTTAATCAAATTGTGGATTTTCGGTAAATACACAGAAAGCCTCAAACTGAAATAGAATGTAAACAGAAACAAGTGTCCTTCATTGCTAACTCTTCTTCTCTCCACATATATTGGGCCCTTTATGCATAAGTGTGTATGAAAACTGTGCAAGTCCCAGAGGAACCAGCTGCAAGCTGGGTTTCACCAGCAGTTCTGCATCTGATCCTCTATGATTGAACCAGTCCTTGACATTGAAAGTGTACTTAATGAATCACTGTACTGTGTCTTAATTGTAGGTTTTTTTCTTTCTATTTTTATAGAGAGGCAGTGAAATTCAAGTTAAGAATGCCTCAGCTAATAGATACATCTTGGTGTTGAAATGTGGCTGTTCTGGCCCATCAATGTCCGAGTTCATTAATTTAGTGCATGGAAAAGCCAAAATGAGGGTCTGAGTCTAGATTTTCATTCTCTTTGTCTAACCATTAGAACTCAATTTCCCTTCAGTTAATGGTTTGCTACACCAAGGTTACAGCCACCCAATGAAATCTGCCTTTTCTCTTTTTTCAGAACAGCAACAAAGGCCTACAGCCAACTTTCCAAAGTACTTTCTCCAAAATGAGCCAAATTAAATTTAAAGATCATTCTAGAATATATTCTTCTCTACATTTGTAAAATAATGATTGCTTGGCAAGGCAACATTAAGAGAAAAGGTCAAAATCTCTCCAAAAATGTTCAACTTTTTTTTTTTTTTTTTTTTTTTTAGACTAGTTAGTAGTGTTTGGAGGAGCAAATTGTGGTTTGACTTTAAAAAAAGAAAAGAAAAGAAAAAGTGTTACAGGGCAGGGAACATTACACACGTTGTGCACATGTACCCTAGAACTTAAAGTATAATTTTAAACAAAGAGAGAGAGAGAGAGAAAAGTAAAGAAAAAGTGTTGTGGGTGGGAACATATTAAGAAATGCAACAATCTTAGTGTTTCATAATCCTTTGAGACCAATATTAAGTGCTATCAGAATCTAGTATCTCTAAATATAGAAACAGTATATTTACAAGTTAGTCTAAAGACTATATTTTTCTGTTCACTTAGAGAAAGAAACGGGTCTATTCCCAACCTTCACATAAGCTGTCTTTGTAAACATAACTTTTGGCCTACCAGTGTTTTCATCGAAAATGTCTTAGGGAATTTTAATGTAATTATCATCAAACTGCCCAGAGCTAAATAAACAGGTTCTCAATAACTGAATCTACATTCCTACAACACCTGCTATTTTAGTGATAAATTGAGTGGTTTCCTTTCTCCTTTTGCAGAACAGATGAGACAATGATATATAATTATTCAAAATGTGTTTTGCTTGTCTGATAAGGATTGGGATGCTGGGATTTCCTTATCTGAGTAAGATCAATAGAGACTACAGTCCACATTAGCTTACCTCCGGCAGTAGCCTGTGTATAATGCCATGAAGGAAGGCTAAATCCTTTTAATATATGAGACCAACTTGTAATTATACCACAAGGAAACTAATCACTGTTGAAGGCTCGGTAGTCAACAAAGATTATTCTCTAAATTCCTTTGTTGGTTTTTTCCTCCTCCTATTATGGTAACTATAACTGTGAATATTATTTCAGGAAATGTTTTAATATTTCGGTAGAATTATACTAAAATAGTCTAGAGTTTTATTGTCTGTTTTATGATTTGAAGCTCATTCAACAAACATTTGTTGAGGATTTACCTGCTCCTGACCCTATGCCGAGCTCTGAAGATATAAGTACAGATGGGATAACATTTACCTTTACCACTTAGATATGGGGAAAAAATCGATTTCTTGCTGATGGCGGGTGAGAAGGCACTTAAAATATTTCATTCAAAGCTAATTCCATCTCTTCTGATTTAAAAGGTGAAACTCTCTGTCAGGAACCTCTCTTTCCTTTTTCCCAAAATGGTGTGAAGAAGTGGGAGAAAGTGTAGGAAACTTCCAGGCTGCCAGAGTGAAGCCTGGTCACCATGCCGTGTTGCCCTTCTGGTCAAGCCGTGCTAGTGGGGAGCTTCCATCCAGGGCTTGGAATTATTCCAGGCATCCAAGGACCTGAGGAAGAAGTACTCAGTCTGAGATTCCCACAAACTTCTCGGGTTATTTCTATTCTTTCTTTACCCTCTTGGGAGTTTTAACCATAGTAGGCAGGTGGGGGAAGGGGTGAGCCCAGACAATTACTTCTGACCTATTTTTCTCTTCTTTCCTGCAGAAGAGAGTTCTATTTTTCTTCCGGTGTAAGGCTCAAGGACACATAGCTATTAATTAGATTTGATGAGGGTGACCATATAATTTATTATCCAAAATGGGAGAATTTTTAAAACAAAAAGGGGGGCCGGGCATGGTGGCTCACGCCTGTAATCCCAGCAATTTGGGAGGCCAAGGTGGGCGGATCATGAGGTCAGGAGTTCAAGATCAACCTGAGCAACATGGTGAAACCCCGTCTCTACTAAAAATACAAAAATATTAGCCGGGCGTAGTGGTGCACGCCGGTAATCCCAGCTACTCAGGAGGCTGAGACAGGAGAATCGCTTTAACCCTGGAGGTGGAGGTTGCAGTGAGCTGAGATGGCACCATTGCACTCCAGCCTGGGCAACAGAGAGAGACTCCAACTAAAAAAAAAAAAAAAAAAAAAAAAGGTGATCCCATGCATAATTGTCTACCAAACAACAGGTGCAGGTGCAATTAGAACCTGACCTGGGTTAACCAACGTGCATGGCCTCCAGTTAGATGGAACCAAAATTCACCTATCTCACTTCCAGATTTAGGATTCTTTGCTTTATATTATAATGGCTCTTCCTAAGTACCATGCATAGTTGATGTAGCTAGAGATTTCCTCTGAAAAAACATGTGTATATTGGAGTTTAAAGACAAGTTTAAAGCGAAATTCCTTCTTAGTACCTTTTTTTGGCCTGAATTTGAGTGAAGGTCTCAAAGCACAATGATTGAATAATAATTTTCTTTTTCACAAAACATTTGTCTCCACTTCTATTAAAAATATTTCTTAGTCTGTTTTTTTTCTTTACTGCATAACTGGCTACACAAAATGTTTCAACCGAGTTCTTAACAGTGTGAATAACTTGATTTTACCACAAAGTCTGTCCATCAGTCCATGGAACCAAAGGCTATTCTTCCCCTTGGCAGCACACAAATGATGAATTGTCTGTCCCCAACTTGTTTCAGCTTATGCAGCAGCTTCTGAAACTATTAATCCCAATAGTTATTATCATGGTAATAACTAATGTAGGTAAAGAATCTAAAGCTCTGCAAACCTTTTCACATGCTCTATCTCACAATGACTTTTTGTGAAATAAATAGGTTAAAGCAAGCATTAAATGTATGCACATTTTATCCATGAAGACACTGGGGCTTGGGGAAGTTAAGCAACTATCCCAGCATCCCAGTGCGTCCTGGTACGTCCTGGCGCAAGTGACAGGTGGAATCCAGCCCTAAAGCCAGAGGTCCTTGCTGCTGATTCCAGCCTCCCATTACTCTACTTCCCTTTCTCCAGTTTTACTTAAAATCTTTTTTGGCAGTAGGAAGAAGCAGAGGGAAAGTGTCCAGAAATTACTTCATGCAAAACAATGTGATGGCTTTGATGCTGCATGTATCTGTTTTGGGAAAATGGAAAGAAAGGAAGGTATCAGCCATAAAAGAGATGTACTTAAGATTCAGGTGCAAAGCTCAAGAGAGCTCAGTTATAAACTTTAGGCAAACCTAGAAGGCTTAGCACCTAGTAATGAATGGCAAGTTAACATTGCTAAATGGTGATAAAGTCCTCTAACTGAGACTTAACTTTAAAAAATGGCAAAAGAAATATGAACCCTGCTGAGGTTAGAAGCTCCCTCTACCTGTAAAAAGCAGGCCCAGTGAGGGGCTCCTGCTGAGCCATGCAGTCAGTCTTGGAAAAGAGCCTCGTTCCATTTGTCCAAACCCAGAGAAGTCACAGTCCCATCTTAGGCTCAGCCTAGGCAAGATGAAGCCATTCCAAAACATGTCTTCTATGCCTTCCCACCTCCTGCTCTCTGGTCTTTCTGATTATTACCGCAGGGACTAGAACCCTCAGACTGCCAGCCCAACCCTCTGTGTCCATCTTCACAAGGGTTCATCTTGCCCGTAAAGTGGTCCTACCCCCGCTCATCCCATTCCCTGTGTATAGCTGACCTTAGCAATTAAGAGGAGGTGGTTCTATTTTCTCAGTATAGTAACTTCCGTTTTCTCATCATAAAAGCAATATGTACTCAGAACAAAAAGTTTAGAAAATATAAATATGTAAAAACTAAAAATCAAACCACTATTTTACCACCTAGAAGGACCACCACTATTTATATTTTTAGGCTTTTTTTATCTATACATTTTTAAAGATCATACTGAAACCAAATTTTTATCTTGCTTTTTTTCATTTAACATGGTAATGCAAGCATTTTCTTGTTTTAATAAAATGCTCTTTTAAATGTAATTTAAAATAGTAATACATCTTATTGATAAAACAATTTGAGTCTCCTATTATTGAATAGTTTTCTTCCTTTAACCTTATAAATAACTACTATGATCCATTTTTTTTGTACATAAACCTAATTTCACATTTCTGAAGTTTTCTTTTAGATTGATTATTAAAAGTAGAATTATCAAGTCTTGACTTGGAGCTCTTGATTCAATATATGGAAGAAAAGAGCAGTTTTTTGTAAGCCCATTAGTGTCTTGGTGTGAGTGATGGGACAGTGTAGAGAATAGAGTAGAAGATACACAATACATGTTGTATAAATGAATAGGCTTAATTCTATTAGGATTATCTGCATTTTAAAATGAAATTTGTTAACAAATGCATCTTACATTGGTATAAATTCAGACAGCAATATTTATAAAATTGAAGAAATAGAAGTTTATAGTGAATACAGGACTATAGAGGGGAATGGGGCTTGTAATAAGCATTACCTCAATTCTCACTGTGAAAACCATAGCCTATCATGGTCAAAGTAAATGCAGATCTTATGACATTGCCCAGCTCCTTGGTCAGTCAGTCTGCATGGCCTGGCATCACACTAGGGACTGGAATCTATCCTCAAGAAGCACTCAAGCTTGTGGGAAAGACAGATTTGCAGACAACACACAAAGAACCATGAAAAGGGCAGAACTGAGAGGTCTGAGCACAGCAGTGGAAGAAGTCACCAGCTCTTCCTAGGGAAATCCCCTTGGAAAGGAGGATTTTGGAGCTGGATCTTGAGTAAGAACATGTGAGAAAACCTTTCCAAGCAGATGCAAATGCAAAGACACATTCTTCCTAATCCAGAGAATCCTAGTGATGGAATGCCAGTCTCGTCTTTCTTTCCCCACCCCAGTCAGCACCTTGTCATGTTGGTCACTTACATTTTAGTGAGAATTGGTTACTCTGACTTTCCTCAGAGCAGAATCTGATGAAGAGAAAAGAGATAGAACCTGAGAACTGGAGGTACTTGGGACCAAAGGGGCAGGAGAGAATACCGTTTAAAAGGAAAGGGGTAGAGACAGGAAGTAGGGAACCTGAGACAAGACCACTGAAGTATTCCATAGGGAAAGGGAGTTTAGGCCCATAGAGTTGTACAACAAGGCGATGCCTATTTTCCAAACCTGAAAACCCTCACCAGTGTGGGAGCGTGACCTGGCTCCAAGTGAAGGTTACCTAACCTAATCCACAGAGTCTCAGTGCTCTTCTAAAAGTCTTCCAGCAAAGGTTAATCCCTTGTCTGTTTTACAATTCCATTTTATTCACTTTTCACAGAGTCTGTAGCAGCTTTTGGATCTTTTCTATCTGCTCTGTCCTGACTGAGAGGGGTTAAGCTGGTTGCTAGCAACCTGGCTCCTATCTGTCTCTCTAATCTCATCTGGTCCTGCTCTCCCCTCACACACCAAACTCCACCAGACTCACCTGCTTTCTGCTCCTCAACCCTGTCCCTACCTCAGGGTCATGTTCTCTCTCTGCCTGAAATTCTCTTCCCCAAGGTATTTCCAAGTCTGGTTCTGTCCCTTCCTCCAGGTCCCCGCTCAAATGCACCTCCTCTGTGAAGCTGTTTCTGACCACCTTTTCTTTGCCTTTCTCCTCCATTTAAGCTTTCATAGCACCTATCATTCATTGAAGTTATTTCTTTGTTTACTTGTTTACCATGGGTCTCCCCCACTAGGATGTAAGCCTCATGAGTCAGGAACTTGGCCTGTTTTGTTCACTGCTATAACCTTAGCACCTGAAACAGTGCTCAATAAATATGAATTGCATGAATGAATAATCCACCTTTGAGATATGGTCTATTAAAGTTTATGTCCTTAGCTCCTTGCTCATAGCAGCTCCAGTGTGTTCATTGAATTGTGCTGAAAGTCACTATTGATTTAGCCTTTTTAGGCAATGTCACCTCAGTTCTTCCTAGTGTTCCTTTCCATTCCCCTTCTCAAGCACTTAACCCCACACCCCACAAGCTGTGAACATGATCTCTTCCAGCCACATTGCTCTTCCTATCTGCAATCAGCAGAGCACACAAATAACTTCATTTTCTCATCTTTTCAAAACTGCAAAACAGGATGAAATAAGTTCTGATAAATTTTGAACCAATGTGAGTTGTTAATTTCCTTCTGCTCTATTTTCTTACTCTGTTGTTTCTGGCTGAGGGCTGATGGGGAAAGGACTGAGATGAGTGACAGTTCACCAAGTCCCACCACTGCCGTGGCATCAATCACAGAGAGACTGTGGAAAGTGACGGGGGAGGGGGTGCAGTGGGGCGTGGGGACATGGAACAAACAGGAAGGCGCTGGGAGGGGGTGTGCATGAACTAGCTCAGGCAGTAGAAACTTTTATTTTTCTCCTTCTCTAGGCCTCCAAAAATGGCCAAACTCAGCAGGGACCCTATTCCAGTTCTCAGGGCCCTTCTAGGCCTACTTGTTTCTCTAGGGAATAGCTAAGGATCGGGTCACTTCAGATGGACAGATCATGCGAAGGCAGCAAGGGGCAGAAGAAGATCACACACTTCAATATCACACCATACTCCTTGCCCCTCTCTGCAACCTTCTGGATGTGCGGGACCCTGGCCCATTACCTAATCTCTCACAACCTCTTTCTCTCTTGTGGATAAAATGGGCACAAGAGTGCCTACTCAGAATGGTTGCCTGTGCTTCTGTGTATGGATGGTGTGTAAAAGCACCTAGAGGGTGCAGTGGCTCATGCCTGTAATCCCAGCATTTTGGGAGGCCAAGGTGGGTGGATCACTTGAAGTCATGAGTTTGAGACCAGCCCGGCCAACATGGCAAAACCCCTTTTCGATTAAAAATACAAAAATTAGCCAGGTATGGTGGGGCACACCTGTAATCCCAGCTACTCAGGAGGCTGAGGCAGGAGAATCACTTGAACCTGGGAGACAGAGATTGCAGTGAGCCAAGATGGTGCCACTGCACTGCGGCCTGGGTGACAGAGTGAGACTCCATCTCCATTAAAAAAAAAAAAAAAAAAGAACCTGAGTTCAGGTATAAGCAAAATAAAGAATGTGTTTATGTTCACCCATTAAGTGAATAAGAGAAAACATATTATAATAGGTTGTACTTTTCCATTTCAAAAGTCAGAGACATGTGCTTATAGATGCTAAACATTCTAATTAATGGATTCAAAGTAGATACAAAGCTTTACTCAGTTGTTCAGTTTGGCATTATACTGTCCAAAAATTAGGTGTAATTGGAGTTGTTACTAACATAACCAGCCGCAGTGTAGA
The DNA here is from genome assembly GCF_002776525.5 of Piliocolobus tephrosceles. Classification (NCBI taxonomy): domain Eukaryota; kingdom Metazoa; phylum Chordata; class Mammalia; order Primates; family Cercopithecidae; genus Piliocolobus; species Piliocolobus tephrosceles. The sequence continues at coordinate 178,000,051 of NC_045435.1, read as the reverse complement.
AAGCACCTACTTTACATAATGATTTTCACTCTCATTATATGGTGATACTAAAGTTGAAAATTGACTTCTTTAGGACCAAACCAAAGAATTCTCAGAGCACCAGCGACTCTGCCATCAATATTGGGCTCTAGCCTACGAAATTCTGTCATCTGAATCTTGCTTAGAACCAGTCAAGTCATTCAACTTGAATAAAGTATCAGTAGTGATTTTAACCAAATGGGATTAATTACTTTAATTTTCTGGGATGGGTTAATTCACAAATGCATAAAGTAAGTTTATTTCATAGGATTCTATAGTTGCCATGCAGTGATTAATTAAAAATGCTGAAGTCAATTAAAAAACGTATTTGCAGTAGTAAAAATTCACCCTGGCCCAAGGAGGGGTAGCTTTGATTTCATTTTCTTTTTTTTTTTTTTTTTTTGAGACAGAGTCTGGCTCTGTCGCCCAGGCTGGAGTGCAGTGGCCGGATCTCAGCTCACTGCAAGCTCCGCCTCCCGGGTTTACACCATTCTCCTGCCTCAGCCTCCCCAGTAGCTGGGACTACAGGCGCCCGCCACCTAGCCCGGCTAGTTTTTTGTATTTTTTAGTAGAGATGGGGTTTCACCGTGTTAGCCAGGATGGTCTCGATCTCCTGACCTAGTGATCCGCCCGTCTCGGCCTCCCAAAGTGCTGGGATTACAGGCTTGAGCCACCGCACCCGGCCTTGATTTCATTTTCAAGAGAATTTCAATCAGGTTTTATCTGAAGGCCCTAATGAATATATTCATCTGGCGCCTTACTGTATCATGAGAGGACAATCTTTTCACCTTTCCTCCCTTTCATGTGTTTATGGGAAGGAGCTTTCCTTTTATATCAAATAAAATCAGGATTGGCAATGGACCTCTGCATTTAGAAGGGCAATGCCCACTGCTGGTTGCAGGTATTTCCTAGTCACTATGAGAAGGCACAATGCCTGGCGCTCCAGTCAGACACCACTTCGCTGCTGGTCACTGCGCAATGAGATACATACAGTATCTTCACTTTTGAGACACAACAAACCAAAAAAATGAAGAATAATAAAAAGATCAAAGTAGAGGTTCGAGAATAAAGATAAACTAAAACCAGAACTAGCCTGACCAAGCATTAGTCACTTATAACGGCTCAGAGTAGCCATGGGCCAACTGTATTCAATGTTATTCTTCTGGAGAGAAAGAGCATCATTAACTTCAAAGTCATTTACTAGCTTTTGATGCATCTTAGTAGCTACTGAGTAAGCATGTGCTGTGTTAGAAAATAAAACAAACAAAAAACAGAAACAAACCAAAACCAATGTTCTGGCAATGTGAGAACGTTTGTAGATAAAATGAAATTAAATAATGAAAGGATGTTGGCTTCAAGAGATCTTCAGTTTTCTTCTGCTTTTATTTAGTTTTTGGGTCTACTCTTCAAGGCTTCCTTACTACATTTTTTATTTGTCAACCCTAGTATTCAACTATAGTTTCAGAATTGTTAACTCATAACCCTGTGAAAAACAAATTTGCCAGGTAGAGTACTGTGTTTGTGTATAGTTTTTTTGTTATTGTTGTTCTTAGCTTTACAATATCCAGTCAAAAGACTGTTTTCCAAAATTATTTGTCAGGCCTTTGCTCCCGTCTCCTTCAGTGTGGTATGCCATTAATCTGTAATACAGTTAAATTCATTTCTCACAGTCTGTATTTCATCTTGGGTCCCTCCAACATTCTGGTAGATATTTTTTAATTTGCATAGAGTGAAACTCACTTTTTGTGTTTCTACAGTTGTATGGAGTTTAATAAGTGCACAAAGTCATGCTATTGCCCATTCAGAGCAGTTCCATAATCTCTCAAATTCCCTCATACTGCCACTTTGTAGTCAAGCTCTCCCCACCTCCAAATCCTGGTAAATACACACCTGCTTTCTGTCCCTCTAGTTTGTCTTTTCTAGAATGTCATGTAAGTGGAATCATACCATATTGTAGCCTTTTGAGTTTGGTGTCCTTCGCTTAGCAAAATGTCTTTAATTCTTTTATTGCCAAGTAGTATTCCTTTGTATGAATGTACCCAAATTTGTTAATCCATTCATCCATTGGCAGACATCTGGGGGACTTTCAACCTCTGGTGTTTGTGAATAAAACTGCTATAAATATTTATATGCAGTTTTTTGTGTGTGAATGTAAGTTTTTAATTCACTTTGGTAAATACTTAGGAATGAAATAGCCAAGTCACATGGTATAGATTGTTGAACTTTGTAAGAAACCTTTAAACTGTTTTTTAAAGTGGGCTGTACCATTTTGCATATCAACTAGAAATGTATGAGATCCCATTTGCTCTGTATCTTTGCCAGTACTTAGTATTGTGTGTTTGTTTACTATCTTACACTTTCTAACAAGTATATAGTCATATCTGATTATGGTTTTAATTTATATTTTCCTAATGGTGTTGAGCATTTTTGTCATATGCTTATTTGCCATCAAATATCTTCTTTGGTAAAGTATCTGTTCAATACTTTGGCCATTTTTAAATGGGTTTTTGCAGATATTTTCTTTCAGCATGTAAATTGTTTTGTCATTCTCTTAATAGTATCTTTCTGAGAACAAAAGTCTTAAATTTTTATAAAGTCCAATTTTTAATTTTTTAATGGATCATCCTTTTTATGCCATATCTAAAAACTTTGTCAAGCCCAAAGTCACACATATTTTCTCCCATTTTTTCTAGAAGTTTTATGGTTTCATATTTTACATTTAGATCTATTATCCACTTTTCATTAATATTTGTATAAGATGTGAGGTTTGTGTCCAGGTTCAGTGTTTTTACATATGAACAATTATTTCATTTGCCCCATCACCATTTGTTGAATGAAAGATCCTTTCTCCATTTAATTACCTCTGCATCTTTGTCAAAAATTAGTTAATTGTACTTGTGTGAGGCTATTTCTGACCTGTCTATTCTGTTCCACTTACTGTCTATTCTGTTTCATTTATATGTGCTTCACTCTTTTTAACATATGCCACACTGCCTTGATTACTGTAGCTTTATATTAAATCTCGAAATCAGATATTATGAGTCCTCCAACTTTATTCTTTTTCACATTGTTTTGAATATCTGAGTTCTTTTATCTTACCATATACATTTTTAATCATGTTGTTGCTGTCTGTAGAGCATTTTGCTAGGATATAAATTGGGATAATATTTAGTCCTTTGGTCAAATTGAGGGGAATTAATATTTTAGCCATATTGAGTCATGCAGTCCATGAAAATGATATGCCTTTCTATTTAGTTAGGTTCTTTTTCATTTCTTTCTTCAATGTTTTTTAGTTTTAGTATACGGAGACTACTCATATTTTAATAAATTTATAAACAAATATTTCATTTCGAGGGTGCTATTATAAATAGTATTACTCTTTTAAATTTTGAATTCCAATTGGTAATTTATTCCTAGGAATATGATTGACTTTTATATCCTGATCTTATATCCCACAAACTTGCTAAATTGGTTATTAGTTCTAGGAGATTTTTGTAGATTCTTTGGGATTTTTTTCTACATAGACAATCATGTCTTTGATGAGAGACAGTTTTATTTCCTTTTTTAAAATATGGATGCCTTCTTTCTTGCCTTATTTTACTATGACAGTGAATAAGACAACTGAATTGTAATAGTCAATTTAAACATAAAAGAATGAAGAATAAAATAATATCTAACTGTGGGCTCCACATCAGAGAGGTAAGAAAGGCTTCTCTGACTTTGTTATTGGATCATTCCGTTAGTCACTGAAGTACTGAGTCGCACTTCCATGGTGCTAAGTATTATGAGGAAGACAAATATAAATCTGGTTTGGAGTCTACAGCTGAGTACTTTGCAATTGAGGAAAGGTAACAGGGTACGAATAATAGCGGCTATATAAAAAGAAAGGGGTAAGGCTGATCAGAGATAAACAGAGAGAGAGAACAAGATTAAATCTAGAGGCAGAAGAGCAGGCCAGGAGCTATCTGTCATGAGAGTCTGACCTGGTAGTGGCTGTGAAGAAGTCAGGGTGGTGCTGAAGGAAGCTAGTTCTTCTGAATTTGCTGGCTCTTCAGGATTTGCTGACTGGCTGTAGAGGCCAAGGGAGAGGAAGAAGACAAAATATCCAGGTTTGAGCTTCATTGTTTGGGTGGAGGCTGACCCACAGACTGACGTTCTGAATTTGAAATATGCACTGAAGATTCAGATGAGGTGACTAGCAGGTGGTGTAAAGTCCTGGAGTTACTAGAACTAAAAAGTAGAGTCAAGGCTGAACATAGGAGTAGACCATGGGCAGGATTCCCCCTTTCACCCCAGCCCCAAACTCTAAGGTTGCAAACATTTGGGACCTGGGACTTGGCCCTTCCATTGGAATAGTGACCACAGTTAACTGGAGAGGTAGAAGGACAAGAAGGGTCTGAGTGGGGATAGGACCGGCTAAGCAGGTTCACGAGCTCCAGCCTCTTGTAAAATTAAAAGAAGAAGTCCTAACACCTATGCTGGTTAAAAGAGGCCACAATGTTTACTATGTTCCTCCACTCAAAGCGGGGTTCAAAACTCACTTATGGAGGCAGGAATCTGTCTCCTGAAATAAGGTGAAATGAGTTGCCCCTAAGTACCAGGAGCAGAGCTTGGATTCATCCTGTGTTTGTCTAATAACAGCTTGCACTTAGAGAGCATTTACCATGTGCCAAGCACCATCTTAAGTGCTGCAACCCTTACCTTGAATCCTCACAACAACCCTATGAAGTAGTTTCTATTATTATCCCCATGTAACAGATGGGACACAGAGAGGTTCCATACATTTCCCAAGGCTTTGCTGATAGTGAGTGACAGAGGCACTGCCGCACTATACTGCATTTCACTCAACTGCCCCATGTCTTCTGGCAAACCACAGAGCAGCCCTGGCCAAAAAGAAAGTCACAAGTGGGTAGCAATACTGTCTTTATCCACAGTGAAGCGATAGCATTACAGCACCTACTGTGAGCATCACTGCACCTGTTATGCACCCAGCACTGTGCTAGGCGGTAGGAATATGCAGACACCTTACACACAATCCTGGCCTCATGGATCTCAGTCTGGAAGGGGAAATAATCTCGTACACAATAAGCATAAGATTCACTGTGATAGATGGCACTCTGAGGCAGATGTGAAAGGCACATGGCACATAGAGAAACAGGCATTAATTTTCTGTTCCTCTGTCAAGGAAAATGAAAGGCAGACTAATGCATTATGGCTGAAAGCATTTACTTTTGATTAAGTGTATTTTTAAATATCACCCTCCTCCTCAGTCAGGCTCATTCTTCGGTCTCTGCTGCATTGCTGACTTTGCTTTCTAAAGAGAAAGTGAGATATTCACCCACAGCAAATGGAATAAGAAAGATAAAAGGCATAGAACTCCTACCTCAGATTTTTGTTTTATTTTGCCTTTGAAAACTCATTACAGTGAAAACTAATTACAGCTCTCATCACTAAGTGAACACCAAAGAAGGCTTTCCCTTCATTTTGTGGAAAGAGCTTTTAAATAACATTACATAAAATACACAGGATTCCAGTTAATTTGAAGTATAGTTCAAAATATGTAAAAACCAAATCTGTGACCTAGTAATACATGCACTTCTTTATTAATGTATTAACAAGTTCTAGGTGTGGGTCAAATACCACAATTTGCAAGTGGTAATGAGTGTAAATGGTGAGAGTAAATGATTTTTTGATGTCTCCAAAGCAACTTTGAAGTAATACAAAAATACCTGTAGTTTTTGATGGTGTCAAAGTCACAAGCAGTAACATGAGGACTTACGGGGTTTCTTGCCTACACTGAGAATGGAAGGATATGCTAACTTTCAGTTAAAACGTGGTGAAAAATAAAGATGTATTTTTCCTATTCAAGTTTACGTATCCCCAAATTATACGCCCTTGAGACAGACGTTCCAGATTCTTCTGATTTAAGACATTTTGGGTTACTGATGTCTAGCTTTTCTGCTGCCTTAGATGCTTGAGACAGGAAAAGCAATGAGTAGCTCTTATTTAAGGGCTAAGTAGACATGAGTGGGCACTTCTCAAGCCCACCTCCACAGAACACTCAAGTTTGTATGGTTATATCCACACAACTTTATGTCACAGCTCCATTTTCCCTGCTCTAGTGATCATAGAAACAGTTCTAAACACCTCAGACCTCTATCATTTCTCCAGAGTGCCACCTTCTTCTTTACCTCTTTTATCTACCTTCGTCCTCTCATTCCCACTTTTTTTTTTTTTTTTTTTGAGACGGAGTCTCGCTCTGTCACCCAGGCTGGAGTGCAGTGGCCAGATCTCAGCTCACTGCAAGCTCCTCCTCTCGGGTTCATGCCATTCTCCTGCCTCAGCCTCCCGAGTAGCTGGGACTACAGGCGCCCGCCACCTCGCCCGGCTAGTCTTTTGTATTTTTTAGTAGAGACGGGGTTTCACCGTGTTAGCCAGGATGGTCTCGATCTCCTGACCTCGTGATCCGCCCGTCTCGGCCTCCCAAAGTGCTGGGATTACAGGCTTGAGCCACCGCACCCAGCCTCATTCCCACTTTTTCTAATGACTCTAGCAAAGTAACTTACAATTCACAGATAATAGATTCAGGCTATCTGTAATGTCTAAGCACAAATTCATCTAGGCTGGAAGATCATTAGGGCAACTGAGAGGATCATTAGGTCAGGGAAGTGGGTCTTGAACATCACAGAGGCAGCCTCCTACCAGGTTTTGTACCCATACCAGAACCAGATTCAGTGTTTAAAATAGAGCTTTTCCTAAGAAATAAGAAAGGCAGAAAGCAACTAGCACTAATTGAACACTGAAATATGCTAGGACTGGTACTGCATTTATATTTTCTCACTTAACTGTCAACAAAAGTAGTATGCTATGATTACCTCCACTTATGAATGAGGAAAGAGACTTTAAAAAGCCAAGCAAAAACCTGCCCAAGGTCACACACATCTGGTGAACAGCATTTCTACACCTTTCCTCCCTTGGCCCACTCAGCCCAGCTTCCCATCCATGACACAACTAAAATGGCTGCCACAGAGTCAACAGCAATCCCCACAAAGCTGAACATGAAGGGAATTTCTCCACCCCACTCACTGTGCTCTATCTCACCGCAGCCTTCAACACTGCTGCCCACTCACTCCCTGCTGAGACCATCCCCTACTTTAGCTTCTCCACAGACACTTTTCTGGTCTCCCCCTACACCTTTGCTGCTCCTTCTCAGTTTTCTTTGCCGATGCAGCTTCCTCTCCATCACCCATAGTGCTGGAGCCCCTCAAGGCCCCATCCTGGGCCCTCTTCTCTAACAGAACATCAGTTCCCTTCGGCACTGACCCAGCCCATGGTACCTGTTACCCTGGATACTCAGAAAATCCCTCTCCCTACTCTGAGTTCTAGGCAATTAACCTTGGATGTCTTATGGATGTTCAGTCCCCACAAGATTGCCCAAAGAATCAAAACCCTTGTTTCCCCAATGTCCCCAGTGAACACTCTACTTCAGTGAAAAGCACCCATCTTCACCCAGCTGGCCAAATCAGAAACGAGAATGGCCCGTTGTTCCTTCTTTTTTCACCCTGATATTCAATCAAAATACTAAGTCCTATAGATTTTTCCTGCTGGGGATATCTGGAATCTTCCCCATCCTCTCCACTCCACTAAATCCGATTTCAAGGTAGCACCATTTCTCATCAGGATTAACTAAGCAGCCTTCTAGCTTCTCTTCTTACCTCCCTTCAACCCATTTTCCCTGCTAATGTCTTCCATTACTCCATATTAAGGGTCAAAATCTGCAACATAATGTTTAAGGCCCTGTTTGATCTGGCTCCTGCCACCCTATCAGACTCACGTAGAACCACTCAACCCTTTGTTCTCCCCTTCTCTATTGCCTGGAACGTATTTCAGTTCTTCAATTACCCATGCTTCTTCCAGTCTCTGAGCCTTTGCACATGCTGTTCACTCTGTTTGAAATGCGGATCCCTCCTCTCTTCACTAAGTTTCTTCCTACTCTTCCTTTGGATCTCAGTTTAAATATTATTTCCCTAGAGAAGCTTTTCCTGATTACCCATATGAGGTCAGCTTTCTCAGGGTCCTAATTTTGTATTTAGGGCCTACCGTCCTTTTATTTAATATTATAATCAAATAATTAATCTATTTAATATCTGTCTGCCCTCCTATGACATAAGCTCCATAAAAGCAGCAACTATCTGCCACTCAGCCCAGGCTCACAGCCTAGTCTGAGGCCTGGTACGTAGGTAAAATTTGGTACATCTCCTTTGACCTAATTAATTAATCATAAGAAAGTCTCTTTTTCCATACTTCTCCAGACTTTTCTAGAAAGATACAGATCATCAGCTGTTTTATATGACCAAAGAAAATGAATAAGGACCTAGTTGGAATTTACAATTGACAAATGACTTAAAATTTTAAATCAAAGAATCTGGAAGAATCCTATTCTACTTTGTTGCTATTTTTAAAAAGGTAAGAATAAAAGTCTCGTTGTGCCACCTGTTAATGTCTGTCCTCAAAATGCCTGGCTAAATCATTTATATGCCTGGTGAGTCCCAAATGAGTCATTATTTACTTACCAACAATGATGAACAGTGCTCTCATAAGAAAATGTTACTACTATTTGTAGCCACCTTCATGGCTGTCAAAATGTATGTTACCTTGTAACTATCAAAACCAGCTGGCTGGCAAATGAACATGATTTCTGCTCATGTACATTATTAAATGTGCATTTCTTAAAAAAAACAAAAACAAAACCCAAAAAACCCAAATCTCATATTTGATTAGTAACTTCCAGGTAAGGCAGAGTATAATTTAGAAAGATCAGAAAGATGTTCAAATAGAGTGAGACAGCAAATGATGTAATTCTCTGACCACATGAAAACCAGGTCAAACCCAGCTTGTTTCTGCCAGCCTGACACAGCTGCTGGAGCCCATTGCATATGCTTTCCAGCTGTCCCTGTTACGTCAACCTTTAAATCGGGGATTTTGCCCCATGCATATGCTTCTTGCTTGGTCAAATGTAAGGCACATATTTTTGCAAGCTACTTTTCTCAGCCATTTAAAACTTGAATAAGGTCTAAGATACATACAGCGAGAAACAAGCAATTTAAAACAAAAAAACTTGGGTTACTAATCTGCTTTAAGCCTCTTTGACTTGTAAAGAAACTGTGAGCATCAGAGTGGCCTGCAATACTGAGCCTAAGTGATGCTTGATTTCAGTTCTCATTACTCCAGTATTGCCTCAAAAGCAAAAAAAGCCTGGTGGATGCTCCCTAAAATGAGGCTAGGAATTACATTCAATGCCTCTGCCAAGGAACAAATTATTGTCCTGAAATAAGGTCAGCCATGTGTTCACTGAGTGGCGAGTCTGCCTTCAGAAAGAAAGGGGAATCACAACCTTTGAGCTCTCAAGAAGCTATATCCCTTCTCCAGATAACTCTTTACTGATGCTTTAGGATTTCTGAAATTTGACTGACAAAACTCGGTGTTCTGTGCCTCCACATTGATGTCATTTGTTTCTAATATTAGCAGCAGAGCAGTTCAGGTTCACCTGAGAAAAAGGAGCTTTTATTTGAGTCGAACAGGAGCAGATACTAAAAATGAACATGGTGAGACTTGTTTCTGGTATATCTGACACAGATAAAATAGTTAAACCTGTGCAGTGAAACAATTTTGAATCAAATGGAAAAATAATTCATTCTAATTGGCAATTTGATATGCTTACAGAATTTTTATGTAGCCTCACTTATGGGAACACTAAGGAATTAAGAAATAGAATAATATTATATAAAGTTGGTTTTTTGCCCAATGTCACATAAGATTATGAGGTATTTGTGAAAATTCTGCATGAGTGAGATGAAGGTTCCAGGGTACGTGTTATAGCCCAGCATGATTAGCAAACTTGGCCATTATTTGATGTTAAAGCCACACAAGCTACTGAACTCATGAGATCAAATGTGTCAAGTATTTGGGCTTCTATTATACAGCAGATTTTAAGTGTCTTAGAGTAACTGGAGAATAGCTACATCTTCACTTAGTACTGCACAAACATGGATAGAGACAGGAGGATGCAGACGTGCCATTTAGAATAGCAGAAATCGTGTTGGGATTTCATGCCCTGAATTGGAGTTAGCTAGTTCCTCCTACCTTCTCCAGCTGCAAAGTGAGTGGCACCGTCCTGTGTTGGGAGTGTCTTAAGTGGTACACACCTCAAAAAGAAACTTACATCTGGACAAAGTTAGGGCAATGCACATATAGACCCAGATATATCTCATGCAGAGAAAATGCTTCTCACTTTAAAAGTGACCACCTGAATTTCAAACTGTTCTCTCTAGAGGATGAGGGTATTTAGAAAAAGCATTAAAAGTATGAAAGAGTTACGGGAAACAAAAATAGCAAGGCTCAAAGTGGGGACCTATCACCGCTATAGCAGTATTAGTCTGTAATTGAATTTTTCTTACATTTAAAATCTTGTAAAGCTTTCTTTCCAGAAAGGCCGTCCTGGGCATTTAAATAGCAGTGGCAAGAAAATGGGCCATTAGTACTTGCTAGTTTGCAGTTTGTTTTTGCTGACAGTTCTCAAGTTTGGTCTTCAAAACCCATAACACAGTGATCATTATCTTAAGTTGCTGCCATAAGGAAAATAGGACAAGTCTCTCCGTTTTGGATGCGAAATGTTGCTAAGTACCCAGTGATATAACTTTGCCTTATTTGAATTTGTTAGAAAAATCTCTGAACTATAGAGACTTAGAACTGTCTTGCTCTGTAGAGTTTTCTGCAAGTCACTTCTCCTTACTGAAAGACATTAAAAATACATGAAAACCCTTATCTAGATCCTTTTCTCCATGATACCCACAAAGTTATGCAAATATAAGCCCGAGGAAGCCACCACCTCACATGTTCCCAAAGATCTCCATAGTAGGATGTATCCGATGTTACTGGAATTACATGTTTGTTTTTCTGTGTCCCTCACTGGACTCTAGGCTCCTTGAGGGTAGAGGATCATGCCTTGTTCTTCTCTGTATCTCCATGACTTTTTAAAAAAATTCTCCCTACAATATAGCATTTGCTCTAGATTCCAACCCTTTAAAATCAGTAGACTTTTAGACTACCAAGAAAAGTCTTTTGTCTGTACATCTATTGATTTCTGAAAAACTACTAAAAGAACAATTCCTTACATAAAGTGTTTTCATTGGAGCAATCCAATTATTTTTCTCCTATTTAGTGGTTCAAAATATTTTCCACATACATCTTTATGCAACAGTTTTCTTCCAGCTGGACATGTCCAATTCATATGGGAAAATTTAGCACCATGTCTGTTGGAGGGTAGGAGTCAGAAAGCACCAGAAATCACTATGCCTTGCATTTGTTTACAGTGTAACACTTTAGCACACATTCTCACGCTCTGGCCCTACAAACAGTGATGCTAGGCAAATGTCATAGACATCAACATTACATCTTCCGAATGAAGAAACTGAACCCCAGAAAGAAAAGGGAGCAGTTTCCACAAGATCACTCAACTAGCTGTGACAATGGGTCAAAAGCCCGGGTCTTTCAACTCCTTGCATTTTTATGCAGTTTTTATTATGTTGTGCAGTTGAATGTGTTGCTTAGGTGGCATTTTACAGAAAACATTAATAAGCAGTGGAAAAACTTGTGATGCCAAAATGGGAGTACTAATTGCTAAGTCTAAATAAACCAAAACTGATGACAAATCAAGGGAGAACTTGGAGTAGTTCAGCTGTGCCACCGATTTGGAAGTTTTATTTGTGTTGTTTCCTTTGGTGTGGGAGCAAGGAGGGAAACTGTATTTTTATGAGAGCCTCTTATCAGAGAATAAGGGTGCACTTTTCTACAACGTTACAGTTATTTCAGCTTCACCTGCTCACTTTGGACCCTTACACTAATGCTATGAGGCACCCTGTCTCTGAGAATTTGTTTTCTTCTCTAACAGCTGCTAGTCAGAAGACGGAAAAATGGGTTGAGTCTGGATTTCCACAAAGATTTATAGGCAAATGCATACTAGAGCTCCTAGTTCTATCCTTATTTAAAAAGTAAAAATATATTTCTTTTCCTTAAACTTTTGGGGATAAAGAACTATCTGATGTTCCCATGGTAATTTTATGTAATCTTGAGTTTAATATATATATATATATATATATACACACACACACACACACACACACACAGAGTTAAATATGTATATTATATTAAATATAGGATATAGTTAAAATAATCTAAAAGATAGTTTTGTATTTGTTATGTTAATAATTCACATCCATTAGAAGTAATATCCTGTTTTAGAAGTCAGTTTGTTAGTCAATAAGTCAAAAATATTTATTAAGGCTCTACTGTGTGTCAGGCCGTTCAACACAAATCAGAACTGTCTAGACCAGGATGGTAACGGAGGAAGGAGTGAGAAGTGGTCAGTTGACAAATAATGAATGAATGGTTGGTGAATAAAGTAAAAAAGTTTACCCTCAAGAAACTCACATTCTAGAAGGAGAAAGAAAGCCAATAAATGGGTAAACAAGTTAATAAGCAAGACAATATGGGACTGAGAAGCTGTGTTCTGTGAGGGACATTTTGTTCTCTGCTGTGCCTGAACAGATTTTGAGCTTCCTGGTGCCTGAGTGGCCATGCAAGGGAGACTTGTCTCAAGACAATATGCCTGCATCTGTGGCTCTGCCTCTACCAGGACTCGTCAAGAATCATGCCAAAAGGGAGATACAATATCCACTTAAGCATGTACAGTTTCACCTGAGGAAATGATGACCAAGTGTTGCTTTGTTTTTATTATAGGAATCTTGGAAAATCAGGACTCAGAGTTTCTTGCTTGGGTCTTGGTAAGTACTGAGGGTGTGGTGTGGGGGTGGGCTGGAAGGTGGGAGACTGGGGAGGGCACCAGGGAATGACTCTGGTCCAGGCCAGGACCTGGTCTCAGGTGAGGAGGAGGCTTCCTGGCCAGTATTGCCCCACTTCTCCGTTTAGCCTTTCTCTTCCCATCGTGACCCTCTCCCAGGGAGCCACCATGTTCATGGTTCCTTACAGGGGCCCAACGAGCAGAAGGCAACCTAATGCTAAAGAACACCTCAGAGAAAGGGACTCATGTGTCACTCCCATTTAGCAAGCATGAAGGACTGCATGGTGCGCATTCTATAGGTTCAGTTCACCACTCCCTCAATTCACCTGAATTTTTTCTATCTATCCTTGTTTTCCCTTTGCCTAATTTCCTCACTTTTCTATATTATTATGCATTTTATATACTTTTACAATCTGCCTTAAATATGTGGGGGGGCAAGGTGAGATACACACAATCACACATACATTAATATGCATTAATAAATAAAAGTTGTTACTCCTCCCAGTCAATATTTAAAGAGGATTAAATAGAGATGGCAGTTCTAACAGCATAAAGTCGTGGAATTTGACTGTGAAACTTGGGGAGGCTTGAGGCCTCCAGATATCCCTCGGGCCCAGGAAAAGGCAGCCTTGGCATTCTGGCCATTCAACACAAATCAGAGCTGTTCTGTGACCTAAGTCTAGACCAGAATGGTAACTGAGGAGGTAGTGAGGAGTGGTCTATGTTTTTAAGGTAAAATCCGGAAGATTTTCTGTTGGGTTCTATGTGGAAGATGACAGAAAAGAGAAAAGTCAAAGATGACTCTAAGGATTTTTTGCCTGAGCAGCAGAAAGGATGAAATACGAGTAAATGAGGTAGAAGAATGAGAGAAAAATTTAGATTTAGGAGATTGATTTGGGACATACTAAGTTTGAGATATCGATTAGGCCTGCAATAAAAATTGTCAAGTATGCAAATAGACATATGACTCGAATTTAGAAAGGGGAGCTAGATATATTAACTTGAGAGTCATCAGCAAGTAGATGCTGTTTAAGCCTGGATCCTGGATGACAGCACTATGGGTGTGCGTATAGACAGAATAGAACACAGAGGCACATGGTCTAAGACCTAGGAAATCCAACATTGAGAAATTGAGAAACTGAGGAGGAGCCAAAGAAAGCTGAAAATAAAGCAACCAGAGCAGCAGGAGGCCAATCAGAAGAAAATGGAGTCCTGGAATCCAGATAAGCATTTCAAGGAAGATGGAGTGACTAATCCTGTCAAGTGCTACTCATACATCAAGCAAGATGAGGACCAAGAATTGGCCATTGGGTTCAGCAACATGGAGGTCATCAATGACTTTTACAAGGTCTATTTTGGTGGAATGGTAGAGTTTAAAGCATAATTGGAATGGTCCCTGAGAGAATGCAAAGAGACAAGCTGAAGGCTACTCTTTTGGATGATGGTTGCTATAAAGAAAAGCAGATAAATGGAGTGGCACTGAGCTGACAAGGGGGATCAGAGAGGTAGCTTTTGCACATGGAAGAAATGACCACATATTTATACACTTATGGGGAAATCTTTTTGAGAAGAAAATAATGATGCAGAAGGAGAGAGAAGAATATCTGGAATGATTTTTTGAGGACACGAGATGCACACAAGGAGAGAGTGCATGAAAGAAGGCAGAGTACATGGGCTTTGAGGCTAGCAGGGCTACTGCGTGGGTGGTGGAGGGGGAGGTATCTTGTCAAAGTTCTCTTCTATTGCTTTTATATTCTCAGTGGGGATCAGAAGCAAAGTCATCAGCTGTTAGTGACGATGAGAAGGAAGTGTTAGAAGTATGGAGAGAAGACATGCAGGAGAGAAGAAGAATGAATTGACCAGGGCTAGGCCACACAGTGACAAGACAGCATTAAGGACCAACTTAAGATCAGTATGATTAAATTTGAAGTGAGACCATGTCTATAGTTATGTGTTTTTCTTCTAGCCATATTCAACTGTGCAAGTTCAGGTGGGTTTTTGTTTTTTTAAATAAGATGATAAAAGGAGGGCAAAGATGCTGAGGGCTTGTGTAGGGCAGTCATTTTAATGGTGGAGTTGGCATTTAAACTGAGTAGAAAGGAAAATGAGGACTAGAGTCAGGAAATGAGCCAGGAGCTAAAATGAGGGAGCTGAGGGACTGTGAAAACTGGATAGGATCAATAAAGTATACATCCCAGAGGGACCAAAGAATTGTTGAAGCAAAAACATTAGAGAGTGGTTGGAAGGATAGAAAGTGGTTGAAAAGGGAAACATTTGAAACTGGGGTTATAGAGGGGTTCAGTTATTGTTAGTGACATAGTCTATGGTGTGTCCATTGGGAGAGGTTGTGGAGGTTGTCTCGAAGGCGAGATCAGTGAAGGAGAGAAGGTTAAGGAACTTGGAGATGAAGGTACAGGGAAGATCATCTTTGGGGTCACTGAACTCACTGAAAAGTACAGCAAAACTAACATTGGAGAGTGACAGTGAGAAATGAGCTAAAATTTTCAAAGAACGAGAGGGAGTGACCAGGGTGGGTCGGTAACTACAACACGAGAGCCCTGAGCCTGTGTGAGATTCAGAGCTGGCATGTGTAAGGGGGTATTTCAAAGACACAGAAAGCCATCAGTGTCTGAGTTTTTCTGATTCTTCCTAATAATCTGACTTGGGAGGTGAAGGCAGTAATTGTTCACCATAAGTCTAAGGTAATTTGACATTTGCTTAATTTATGGCTCTGATATTGTTACTATTTACTCACATTTGAAAGACCCTGGAGATTCATTACCAGGGACACTCTGACCTTAGTTTTTTTTAAGAATATCTTTACGGTAAATAACTGTTCAGTATTCATTATTGAAAGGAATTACCTGTTAAACGTAAAGTAAGAAATGCACATAGTGAAAAAGCATTGGTCAACTATTTACAAGCTTGTATCCATGGTGGAAAACAGTTTAGTCAATAAGTACACAGAAAACTCAACTGAAAGCCCTTAAGACAATAACAGATTCAGGTGCCTGTGCAATCCCAGTCTCCAGAGGCCAGTCTCCAGTTTTTGTTTATTTATTTTTTAAAACCGTAGACTGTATATGAGCTGCAGGCATTTTAACAAACTTTGAAACAGACTTGATTCAGGAGCAGCAAATTCTGATTTGAGCTTCAAGTTTTTTGAAGAGCCTTAACACTTGTGATAAGACACTGCATGAAAAATAAGAGGAAACAAGGAAGTTCATGGGGCTGACTGGCTTCATTCAAAACAGGTAACAAAGCTTGACAAGTTGAATAAGCACTCTTTGAGAACTTTTCTGAACTGCCTCTATAAGCCAGGGGAGACAAGAAATTCATAGAAAGAAATAATGCACCAGCCTTAGATAATTTGTCAGGCTCTGCAGACCCCAGCTGTCAAATCCAAATGGAGCTGGGTTTACTGCTGTAGGCTTAGGATGTCAGCTCAGTCACTACCCATGTTCAACTGAGGCCTTAGAAATTAAGTAGTAAAACTGCCAGGAAATCAAAAAGCTATAGATGTCTTTTCTTGAAATACTCCTAAAGTCATAGTTAAAGCTAACAGTTCTGACTTTCTTCCCTACCAAAGAAGGAGCAGCTGGAAGTTCCTTGCCCTACTAATTTTCCTTTTGGTGAACTAAGAGCAAATGTGTAAATGGGAGTAGAAAGGTGAAGTAACTTGAGAGTGAACTGATGGTACATCTGAAAGAACACAGCTCTGCCAAGGAGAGAAATGGGAAAATATATTAATATTATGTGGCCAATCCTACCTGTGGGTTGCTGTGGCTGGCCTGCTCTGTAAATATACTGCCCATTATTGGCAATACTTGAAGTCAAAAAACTCATGGGAAAGGAATAAACTCAGAGTGACCAAACTCACCCCCATCTGGTAGGAGGTGGAACTGTCTTACAAGAGAAAAATGGTAGAATTTACATTAATTCACTCATTCATTTATTCATTCTTAAGCAAACATTTATGAAGTCAGGCATTGGTTACAGGAGATATGAGGACAAGAGCATGGAGCCTGCCCTCAAATTTATCATAGTGCAGTGGGAGTTAGGCTTGCAAAAAAACAAACTGATAATATATCTGACAGATGCCGTAATGGAGAGTACAGGGCAAGTGAAGCGCGAAGAAGGTCTCCTGGGGGGTTTGGGATAGCTTGATGTGGGAACAGGGGTTATCACTTGGCTTGCCACTTGAAGGGAGAAGTCAAGTGGAGAGGGAGGGCAAAAGGTTCAAGACAGGAAGCAATGCAAGCAACAGCGACTCCAGAGGGAGACTCCACCAGGGGGAGGTCCTTGGGGAAACAGGTCACATTTATAGAATATTATGAGTGCAATGGAATTGGGGAACAGCAAGAAATAAGCCTGGAAAGAAAGCTAGGTCTGATTATAAGAACCCTTGTTTGCCTTGCTAAGCCATTTAGTTTTGTCCTCTATATCTCTGGAATTCCTTCAAATCCAAAGGTCCCCAGATCTCAATAAACACTTGGGGGACAAGGAGGAGCAAAGGCTCCATCTCTCTCCACTCTCTTCCTTCCATCTGCCACAGCTTCTTTTATCAAAGCAGCTCCACTTTTTCTTCATATTACTATTTTTTTAAAAAAGTAGACTATGTTTTAATGCAGTTTTAAGTTCACAACAAAACTGAGCAGAAAGCACAGGGAGTTCCCATACACCCCTGTCCCTACACATGTATAACCTCCCTCATTATCAGCATCCTTCACCAGAGTGGCACATTTGTTACCTCTGATGAACCTCAGTGCCACAACATTATCAACCAAAGTCCATAGTTTACATTAGGGTTCACTATTGGTGTTGTACACTCTATGGGTTTTGACAAATGTATAATGACTTGTATCTACCATTATAGTTATCATAGAGAATAGTTTCACTGCTCTAAAAAAATCCTCTGTCTTGCCAATTCATTCCTCCCTCTCCTCTAACTCCTAGAAATCACTATCTTTTTACTGTCTGCATAGTTTTGCCTTTTCCAGAATGTCATATAGTTGAATCATATAGCATGTAGCCCGTTCACATTGGCTTCTTTCACTTAGTAATATGCATTTAAGGTTCTTCTGTGTCTTTTCATAGTTTGATAGTTCATTTATTTTTAGTGCTTCATATTAAATTTTGGAAAACAAAATTCATCCTATGCCAAAAACAGTTATCAAAACCTTGCTCAAGCTTGTGATAAGCCATTGAAAACCTTGGGTCAGGAATAAGACATGATCAAAGGTATTAGAAGTAACATGAAGGCTATAATAGAGGAAACAGGGTTGAGGCTGGAGGCAGGAAAATTAATTAGGAGTTGATGATGAGGCAGTGGTATGAAAGATGTAGAGGAAGGAGGTGATTAGGAGAAAGAATAAATAGGACTGGTGATCTCTGGATACAGAATAGGAGGTCTTCCTGAGTGGAGGAGGATGCCCAGATTCCTGGATTGGGCATGGGGGTGGATGAGCTGAAATCTCAGAGACAGGAGACACAGGAGGGAGCTGTGAGGGCAGACAGCACTGTTGGGAAGTGGTGACCAAGGAGCTTGTGACCTCCCAGCTTCAGACATCTAGAGAACAAGGGGAACTCTGTGGAGATCTCTAGGCTGGAAATACAGACCCAGGAACTTCTAACAGTGGTGGCCCTAGGATTGTCATTGAGATCACCTGGAAACAAGAGGACTGAGGTGTTTGGACAGGTTTAGGACATTTGGCTCATGGTGTCTGCCTGACTGTATGCTCCCTGAGAGCAGGGACTGCCTATTTTTCTACACTCCTATTGCAACTTGAGCAGATCACAGTATCTGACTAGCAGCAGGTATTCAAAAATGTTTTTGAGTGAATGAATGAATAGATGATCAGTTGCTAAGAAATGACAAAAGGTCCACTGAGTAATAGCAAGGATCCAGCTGAAGTCAAAAATCATGAATTGCCGAGGCCCAGCCCAGTTCTTTGACTTCCTCCAGTGGCATATCAATGAAGAGACAGAAGTGTGGGGTAGTGAGTGGAGATAGAGAGAGACCCAGCATCAGGGATAGTCTTAAAACGTGGTTGGAGACTGGGGAACCTACCACATACACAGGTGACATGGGGTCTAGGCTGGGTTTAGACCCAGAGCTGTTTCATCGGGGCTCTTGCTTCTACAGTTAGAAAGGGGCACCTGCCCATACTGACTTGCTCCAGAAAGTCTCATATTAGGAACAGTAGGCCAGTCTGATTCATTTCATGGGAGGTAACACACCACAATGTCCAGCTCACCTGTGTGTGCTTGAAAGGGGCTGACTTTACCTGGCAACATTCACTCTGGAATGGGCATGCTTCCTAGCAGGCAAGATGCCTGCAATGAAAAAAGGCACATCATGGTTAATTTGATGTGTCAACTTGACTGAGCCATGGAATGTCCAGATATTTAGTCAAACCTTATTTTGGGTGCACCTATGAGGGTGTTTTGGAATAAGATTAACATTTGAACCCATAGACTGAGTAAAGCCGATTGCCCTCCCTAATGTGGGTAGCCCTTTCCCCATCAGTTGAAGGCCTGAATAAAACAAAAATGCTTACCCTCCTGTGAATAAGAGGGAATTCCTGCCTGACCATTTCAAGCTGGGACATTGATCTTTTCTTGCCTTCAGACTCAAACTGAAACATCAGCCTTCTTGGATCTTGAAGCCTGCCAGCTTTCAGAGTAGAGCTATACCATTAGCTCCTTGGAGTCTCTAACTCGCCAACTGCAGATCTTGGGATTTCTTGGCCACCATAATCACATGAGCCAATTCCTTATAATACATCTCTCTCTGTCTCTGTCTATACACACACACACACACACCCTATTGGTTCTGTTTCTCTGGAGAACCCTGAGGAGTGATTTTTGTCGATTTTTTTCAAAACATCATGCAAGTGTATGTGACCAACCAGACAGAGTCAAGTATTTGTAAGGATATAGGTAGGAAGATATGGAAGACCCAAATGAGGAGTAATGTGGTCACTTGCTAATTTTTCAGCTGGGCACATATTAAACATAATGTAAAATACCATCATCCAAATGGAGCTTTCTTGGGCTGTTCGCAGGTCAAGAGGACAATTTATGCAGCCCTGCCAGATAGGGTTTGATCTGGATCTAAGCAGTAAAGGAGAGAAAGAACACCCCCATGCCTTTGGGTCCCTGTTTCACACATCCTCAACGCTTTAACTCCTAGGGAATGCAAACTGATTCCAAGGAGATGTTCTGTGTCCTTTTAGGCAGCTGCTTCATGCCATCCTTGAAGAAGTAAAGTCATAAAGTAAAATACTCCTTAACACCTTGGAGGACTTATACGAGTCTCTCAAAAAGTGTTTCTTCTCAACTCTGGCTGCACATTGGAATTACCTGTTTAATTTAAAATTCAGATAATCCCGTCTCAACCTAGACCTTTTGAATAAGGAGCTCCATGTGCATGTGTTTTTAAAATGCTGCCCTGACGGTTCTGAGGCAGTATCAGGGTTGGAATACGTTGTCTTCTCTGGATGGAAGAAGATAGAAAAATGTGTGAACTGATATCTAGTGTGCCCAGTGCCAGCAGCCATGATTCTTCTCTACGTAGTAGCAGCCACCCCCAGATCTAGGCCTGGGAGCTGGCCTGAGGCATTTCCACCTGGACTGGAAAGCCTCCAAAGAGGAGAATCTGCCCTGCTTAGGGCTGGCCTCAGGGCAGGTGGGGTGAGCTGGTATCCCTGCCATTCGACTCCTGCCATCTGGGTACCAGTCTTGCCTTATGCCCCTCCCTAACCAAGAGAACTTTCTAGAGCAAAAGCAGTTAATCTTAAGAATAAACTGTGTGGGCTTCTTTTTAATGCATTCATATGTGCAGAATATAGTCCTGGCTCATCTCCCTCTGCCTTAGTGATGCTCTCACTGCACTAAATATTTTGACACTAGGAGAACACGACATTAAATATTTAACATGGATGGTATTATTTTTATGACACCCTTTGTGATTCCCATTCTTGTTGCTTAGGCTGATATAAACTAGCTAGCTCACCTATTATAACAACATAAGAGCAGCAATAATAAATATTTATGAAGTGCCTCCGAGGACACTTGAGAGGTGGTTTTAAAATGCAAGCTTTCCCTGAAAGAGTTTACCAATTTTTCTGCATAACACAAACAGAGTGAACTATCTTAACTCCAAAATACCCACAGAATTTAAATGGTGTATGAATATTAAACATACAAGAGTGTTTTAGGCATGTCACTCTTTCTGGAAAGTCTAACTTGAATAAATGTCATGATGCATACACATAAAATATGAGCAGACATTTGTATTTTTCCAAAATCGTCTAAAAATATTTCTTCCTAGTTTCCTAATTTTATGGATAATATCCTTCTGAAGAATTGCTGACAAGAGAAAGAAGGGGAAAGAAAGGAAGAAAGAAAGAAAGAAAGGAAAGGAAAGGAAAGGAAAGGAAGGAAGGAAGGGAGAGAGAGAAAAAGAAAGAAAGAAAAAGAAAGAAAGAGAAAGAAAAGAAAAAAGAAAGAAAGAAAGAAAGAAAGAAAAGAAAGAAAGGAAGGAAGGAAGAAACGAAGGAAGGGAGGAAGGAAGAAAAGAAAGAGAGAGATTGCTGACAAGTGGTTGCCCTCTAAATCAGCAGGGACTGCTGGCCACATGGCTTTGCCTCTGCTCCCAGGAGTCTATTAGGAGTGATGATACAGCTTAGGTAGGAGTGTGGGAACCTGATATTTCACATGCTGTCAGAGTTGAGGCTTAGGGGAGAAATCAGGGAGAGAAAATAGAAGGGTCTGTACACAGAGGGGTTTATTCAACAATCTGGGCATGCAAACAACCCATGTGCACACATGCACGCACACACCTCATCTCTCTCCATGCAGCCGCAAAGGGAGAAGTAGCCCTCATTTGCCAACCTGTGATTCAAAAATGAAACAAATGGTTTCAAAACCATTAGTAATGGGGAACAAAAGGTCCTTTCTAGGCCCAGATGTGGGCAATTTGCCGAAATTAATCATTCATAAAGACGATCTCACTAAAGATCATCACTGCTATGAGAGGGAGAATTAGTCCTTGCAGCCACCAGCTCCTTGATGAGAAAACAGGGTCAGGAAGAGGCGATATGTCTTGTTCAAGGCCAATGGTAGAGACAGCAGACTCCCCCATTTTCTGTCCCTCCCCCCTCCACTAGCAGCTTCATCCCTTGTGGCCCATCTGCTTCCAGTCTCCAAGCACACACAGCCATTGCCGTCACCCACATCTCTTAATGTCCCGAACTTCCTCTTCCTCCTTGAAATGAGAATGGCTGCACCAAATGTGTAGGGCCCCTTGTGTCTCTCTCATTCAGGCAATAGTCAGATGATGTCATGATTAGGTTCAGCATGACTCTGGGTTGGTAGCTGGGTGAAAATGTCTTCACTTTTGAACTGGAAAATGTCAGAACCTGAGTGACTCCTGGTATCCATCTCCAGAGTTAGGGTAGACGATGACTTATGAAAGCTCCATAGACAAAAATGGGGACCAGAATCCATGTCTCTTGGCCCACGATTAGGTGTGCTTTCCCCCATGAGAGATTTCAAAGTAAGGATGCAATTGAGTGCAGGCATTTTGGTTTTTGTGGATACCATCAATGAAGTTCCTAATGCTTGCCTTTCCCTCCTTTGCACACTGCCCTGCAGGTTTCCTGAGGTCCCCATAGTTCCTGTACTCTAAGCAGCAGCCTGACAAAGGCACATCTTGTGTATGTACAAGTCTATTCATATTGTTTACCTTGGGTTTGCCTTGTGCATTCTACATTTATATAAAGATTATTTTTCTAAACTCTGTGCATCATAAAAACCCAAATGAAAGTTTTGTAATTTCAATCAATAATGCTATTAAGTTTATCTAACAGTGAGGCAAAAAAGGGAGAAATCATTTGAGTCCTGTCTGCCAATGGGGTGGGGCTGTGTCTGTGCCTGCCTCTGGTATGCTTAGGTGAGGAGAGCACAGGGCTGCAGGCAGTCACCTCTGAAAGTGCAGCGTACATGGCTGAATGACCCTCCAGGGGCCAACACACTGAGGATGACTGTGCAGACATTCATAGGAATGCCTTAAGGGCCTCAGCTGGATGAAGAAGGAATAAAGTCTTAGTTCTTTCCAGGCCAATTGAGTAGGAATGAATCAGAAACCTTCCACAGTAAGCCAACAGAAAACCCAGCTCAAAGCAAACCAAAACATCAGCTCTAGCAAAAACACAAATTTCTAGGCCCACATGGAAGAATTTCTAGGCTCACCTGGACAGTGGACCCATATGGGTTTATCTGGGGATCAAACTATGAATTCTGTGAGCTGCAGGTTGGTTCTATTCTTAAGCTGTCCTGAAATTGGCAAGAAGGCTGCAGAGGCTTCAAGCCTCACATCCCGGTGGCTCTGGTTGGTTTATGTATCCATCCCTGAGCCAATCATCAAAGACTTCAGTCTCTCAAGACCCACCCTGACACTGGGGAAGGGTACTTTAAATCCACCCAAACTGCATTCTGGGAGTAGGGAAGTGATTCATTCTCAAAAGAAAATTAAAGAACTCTTACCTAAAGAGGGGAAATAGTGGCTGAGGTAATAAGCAGATTACCACCATGAATAGTTAAGAAGAAAATATATTCCTGGATCTGGGATGCCTTCTCCCACCTATTGTAGCTTATCTGAGCCCTTTCTATGTCATTGGTAGCCATAGTTGAAAATTGAAATTCTCCCAGCGTTTTCTATGGCATGAGGTATGCTCAGAGTTTTGTGAGTCAATTCAACTTGCCTAATCAACAACATTTTCCGTTGCAGGGTAAATATATAGCTTTGCCTTTTTAATATACTCTCTCCTTTCTATGTTTTTAATAATCTCAAAGGATTAGTGAGACCTAAGGCTCATTTACAGATAAAAGCTTCGTCCTAATACCTGGATGATGAAAATATGCAAAGAAAGACCTCCATGAGAGAGAAGCAGAAAACACTATCAATACTCATTTCATATCTGACAACTAATTACAATTAGAGGAAAAAGAGGCTACCAACACGTAATTATAGGAAATGGGTGATGAGGTAATGAGCAGTGGCTAAATTGGAGCTGACAGTCTAACCATGGGGATTTCTTTAGCTGAAAAGAAAGAGACAGGACCTGACTTGGTTCTGTGGCTGGAATTAGCTTCATTTTTCTTCATAGTCTCTTACTTTGCCTCTCTTCCCATATCTCCACCTTATGCTCGACAATAGCCTTTCCTTTGGCCCTTTCTGAGCTGTTTCTTTTGGCAGCAATGTCTGTAACTGCTCTCTGAAGAATAGAGGACACAGGACTGGTCTTGAGACATGTTGCTACAGGTGACCTTCTGTCTGACTTCATTACCTACCCCCACCATCCTCAGGGCAAAAGGGAGGAGCACAGCAGCCCCTCTCCTTTTCAGTGCCTTCCAGGGAGGACTGGTTGGCTGTCCTGGCCCTGCTGATGGATTTGCTGCCTCGGATGTTGCCTACGTCTCAGTTTGTGAACTCTTAGACACTGCGACTGACTCGGTCATCCCTGTGAAGCACCGACCAGGCACTTTTTCTGTCATTTTTTCATGTGTTCATGGATTTTACAAAGATGCAGTAGATGCTGTGCTGGGGAAACAGGGAGAAATGACACACAGGTGCCTGCCCTCACAGAGCCTATCTAGGGGGTGGAGAAGACGTGGTTCTCAGGATGGATCAGATCCTTGTGCTATGTGCCCCTAAAGGACACCCTGTATTTTTTACTTGTGTATGATGGTGATTAATTTTTTAGCCTGACTTATTTCCTGCTGGATTATCAGTTCAGAACACATGACTAGAACAGAGAAAAAGGTTCTCAATATACACTCAATTATGGAAAGACGAATGAATGAAAGAATGCAGCACCACACAGTTGGTACTCTGAAGGAAATACAAAGTGTCATGGAAACACGTAAAAGGGCTGCCTAAGCTAGGGTTAAGGGAGGTCATGGAAGGCTTCCTGGAGGAAGAGTAGTAAAGGATAGATTGGGAAGGAGCCAGGTCAAGGAGAACACAAGGAAAAGAACAGTTAAACAAGAATGTGATAGAAGTAGACAGGCAGAGAGATAGAGATACAAGATATAGAAATGGCCCAGGTGAAGAAGTAACCACCTCTTTAGGGAAAGTGCTTCTGGAAGCCACCTGATGCTGAAGGATGAATAGCAATCTGTCAGCTTGACAAGGGAAAGAATGCCACAGTCGTATCTTGTTAAATTTTCTACTTACTCCTCACTTGGGTTTTGGCTTGATTGTTGCTTTCCTGAACATTCAAGTCCGGGCTACAGGCTTCCTACAAGCTCCCATCACGATCCCTCTTATCAATATGTTGCCCTGTGGTTGTGATTATTTTCGTATTTGCCTGCCTTACCACTGGATTGAGAGTTCTAGGAAAAAGAGACCATTACTATCATTTGCCATTTTGACACCACCATCTGGCATGGCTCTGAGGGAACACTGGGGGTTTAATAAATATTTTCTAAGTGAATTAATATATAAATTTCAGGAAGAGGAGAAGCTGGGAAGCCTCAATTAGCATGACTTGGAGAGGGAGCCATATGAGAGAGAAAAATGATGGAAAGATAACCTCCAAAAGATTACGAAAAGCACTGAAACCATGTCACAAAGCTTGGTGTTTATCTATTGTGTGATTGGGAGTCATGAAAACATTTAAAAGCTAGGAGTCACTTGGCCAGATACATTTTAGTCAGCCCATCCTGGTCACAGTGCAGATGGCAAGGTGGTGAGGGTTGAGAATAGAGGCAGGGAGACAGGCTCAATGACTTGAGTATTCTCACTTTTACAGAAGATTAAATGTAGCAATACATCAATTGCCCATGCATTGTAAGCCAAGCTCATCATACTGTGAGCCTATACAGACAGCCCATACGGAAGGTCTATCAGGTCAGTAAGGTAAATGAGGCTTGACCAAATTGGCAAAAGCAGGTAGAGAAAATACAAAGGGAAATACCTTTAAAAGCCTAAAATGACATATCTGGAAAAGATCTCTAATGTAGGTGTCAACATAGTAAACTACAAAGTTTCTGAGATTGGGTGGGGAAAAAAATGCTAGTTCCTAGATATTTTCTGTAAGGAAGAGGTCAAAGATAAATAGAAAATAAATAAATGGGCAAATAGACAAATGAAAGAAGACAAGGAAATCAAAGTTGGGATGTAAAATTAATATGAAATAAAGTAGAATTCAAGGCAAAGAAAAGACATCGTAATGAGAGGTGATCACTGGTGGAGTGGAGTCCCTGAGAAAGAGGAAGGAGATGGGATCCATAGGATAAGTGGAAAAATAAGCATTGAATAGAAAGGACAGCCTTCCACAGTGGCAGGAAGAAAGGAGGAGAAGATGGTACTGTTCTAATTTATGTTCTCTTTGAAGCAGGCTCTGAAACAAGGATTTGAAGGCAGGTGGTTTGATGATTTTTTGAGATGTGAGTTTGGAAAGGGAAGGTCATAAAGGGCATATAATCAAGTCAGTGCTAGTGTGGGTAACTGAAACTGGAATTCCCCTGGGACTCTGGAGCCAGTGTAGAATGCACACCTACCTGAGAGTGAGGGACATGGGGTGTTTCCATACCAGAGAGAGTTGTCAAGCACCTGGAAGCCCCAGGGAAAATGGGCAGGGCACCAATTGTGTCTGCTATGGGACAGATAGCAGATATGGCAAGAAGGAGAGGGGGTTATAATTTGTATTCTTTTATTTTCTTTGTGAAGCAGGAGGCACTGTTACCTGCTGAGGTTAAAGGAAGAGGAGGTAGGACCTGAGGTTGAGAGAAGTGGAGCAGGTTTGAAATGCACACTTTGGAGAAAACTGATTAGAAAACAGAGGACTGTTGGGGGTCTATGAGGGACTAGAGACAAATAAGTTACACTGTGTCAGTCTCTATAGTTTGCTATTTTCTCCAGCACAGCTCAGCACCTCGGTTATAGGTGATGAGCAGCCAGACAGTCAGATTTATAAGGATGTGGGTTTTTGTCAGGCAGGTGCAATGAAAGGACAGTGAATCAAAGGACTTGAGAATAAAGCAAGAGAACCTTCTAAATGGTAAACCACATCATCTAGCCACTCTGACCCTCCTGGATAAGGAAGGAATTGAAGACAGACATTAGATAGAAGAGAAGGGAAAGAGTTTGAAGTCGGAGTATGTAGGGAGAATGTACAAAATCTGCAAGAGTGAGATTCTAGCACGTGGAGATTAATGACCAGCTCTTACATATATAAATGTATTTGGAATTAAATAAGGCATACCTTCACCCAAGTTCTGTTGTGTGCATGTTCAGTTCTATTTTTCATGGCAGCTTTGCTATCTTGTAGAATTTCCACCCCATCAACATTTTCTTCTGCTCCATCTAATAGTCAATGTCTTTTTATTGTATTTTAGTTCCAGGGTACATGTGCAGGATGTGCAAGTTTGCTACATAGGTACATGCATGACCTGGTGGTTTGCTGCACCTATCAACTCATCATCTAAGTATTAAGCCCCGCATGCATTAGCTATTTTTCCTGATGCTTTCCCTACCCCTGCCCACCCCCAACAGGCCCCAGTGTATGTTGTTACCCTCCCTGTATCCATGTATTCTCATTGTTCAACACCTACTTATGAGTGAGAACATGTGGTATTTGGTTTTCTGTTCTTGCATTAGTTTGCTGAGGATGATGGCTTCCAGCTCCATCCATGTGCCTGCAAAGGACATCTCATTCCTTTTTATGGCTGCATAGTATTCCATGGTATATACGTACCAGATTTTCTTTATCCAGCCTACCATTGATGGGCATTTGGGTTGACTCTATGTCTTTGCTATTGTGAATAGTGCTGCAGTGAACATATATGTGCATGTATGTCTCTAATGGAATAATTTATATTCCGTTGGGTATATACCCAGTAGTGGGATTGTGGGATTGCTGGGTCAAATGGTATTTCTGGATCTAGGTCTTTAAGGAATCACCACACTGTCTTCCTCAATGGTTGAACTAATTTGCATTCCCACAAACAGTGTAAAAGTGTTCTGATTTCTCTGCAGCCTCACCAGCATCTGTTGTTTCTTGACTTTTTAATAATGGCCATTCTAACTGGCATGAAATGGTATCTCATTGTGCATTGATTTGCATTTTTCTAATGATCAGTGATGTTGAGCTTTTTGTCATATGTTTGTAGGCTGCATAAATGTCTTCTTTTGAGAAATGTCTGTTCATGTCCTTTGCCCACTTTTTAATAGGGTTGTTTATTGTTTCTTCTTGTAAATTTGTTTAAGTTGCTTGTAGACTCTGGATATTAGACCTTTGTCAAATGGATAGATTGCAAAAATTTTCTCCCATTCTGTAGGTTGTCTGTTCACTCTTATGATAGTTTCTTTTGCTGTGCAGCTCTCTAGTTTATTTCCATTTGTCAATTTTTGTTTTTGTTGCAATGGCTTTTGACGTTTTTGTCATGAAATCTTTGCCTGTGCCATGTCGTGGATGGTATTGCCTAGATTTCTTCTAGGGTTTTTATAGTTTTGGGTTTCACATAAATGTCTGTCTTGCATACATTTTTTTAAAAAATTGAAGTTTACTCTTGAAAGTTTGTGATATCCACAGTGTCCTAACTGCATGCAATTTCTATAACCAGTGTAAATTTAAGAAGGATTGGTTTTTTATTCAGGGGGATTAGTGGCTGCTGTTTTTCTCTTCCAGTTGACCCACTAGAACCACATGAAAACTGGATTTTCAATTACCTCTGCTAAGAGAAGGGAACTGTGACATAGATTGTATGTATTCAATCTATGTTGAATTAGATGTATAAAAATACATCTAATTGTATTTTTGTTTATCTTTGGAATGCACTTTCTATTTCTATTTGAATCTGGGTGCCACAGGCATAACATGTCAGTGGAAAATCAAGAGTCATCTGCAGTTAATAAAATATGAAGGAACAATATAATGATCTAGTAGCCCATCTCAGAGTAGCATTCAGTTAAGCTTTTAGATCTCCATAATAAATTAATCATTCTGCATGACACCAGTGGGAGAAATTCCACCCTGACCCCATCAAAGTGATGCATCCCACTTGCACCTTACTGTAGCAGAATTGGTGGCCCTTGTAATCTTGTCCCAGAAAATGAGACTGCTGATATTATTGTTTTATTTCACATTTTAAAAAAGTTCTGCTAAGCTTCTTTTGCTACAGTCATTTACTGCCACTGGGATTTTTGCAGAAGGTTAATAGTGCTAATGAAACGAAGGGCAAAACACCAAAGAGAATGTTGAAGGAATAATCTGTAATTCTTTATTTGGTCAGGGCAAAAGACCCTGCAATGTATTACAATCTCCATTTTGGGGTCAAGGCCACCTTCAACTTTCCAAATTGTTCTTCATCCTCTAGGACCAGTATTTATTGTCTCTCTTCCTGTCACTCCAAGGCTTCTCACTGTGTTGGGACCTCATAGAGTTCTTTCCTACAACATCCCAACCCACTACTTAGACAAGTTGTCATCTCTGGCTGCCATTACCGTCACATGTGGAGCTTTTAAAAAATACCTGTGCCTGGACCTTTCCTCAGACCAATTAAACCAGAATCTATTGCTTTGGAGCGATACATCAGCTTCCCAGGTGGTCCTCCTAATTGGGCCTCAGTTGAAGATCACTGGCCTGGATAAGGAGCTTCAAATTCTGGCTTCCTGTGCAGCTGAAAGGTAGCCTGGCTCCCCACTTAAGTTACTTGCTCATCCAATGACTGAGTCCACTGGAGGCCCTGAGTACCTGGGAACATTTTGCTTCCCAGGCAGCAGGCAGCAAGCACAGCCAGAGAGCAGGGCAGACGGTCACTTTTGGTGACCAATGCAAGAAGCAAGGAGCAGGTGAGGTATTTGTTTTTCAATTTCATCCCCAATTAAAATTCAGAATTTTGAATAATGTTTGAATGTTTTAGTCTATTCATCATTCTCCATGTGTCACTTAAGAATAATCCATAATAAATAATACATTTTTCTAAGCTTTGTTAAGATGGGTATGTGGTTAGAACTGATACATTCCAATGTCGACTTTGGCTTTCACTGTGGGTTCTGAAAAAGTCATTTATGTCCTTGTGGAACTTCTGCTACTTCATATATTATCTCTTTGGAGATAATAAGGAAAGTAGCATTTAGTGAGCATCTGTTGTAGGCTTGTACTAGTACTATTTGTCTAGTACTATTGTCTAGTACTATTCTAGACACTGACATATACTATTGAAATCATTGACAGTTTTGGCTGGCTGGGCACAGTGGCTCACACCTGTAATCCAAGCACTTTGGGAGGCCGAGGCGGGCGAATCGTGAGGTCAGGAATTCAACACCAGCCTGACCAATGTGGTGAAACCCCGTCTCTACTAGAGGTGCAAAAGTTAGCTGGGCGTGGTGACACCTGCCTGTAGTTCCAGCTACTCAGGAGGCTGAGATAGGAGAATCGCTTGAACCCGGGAGGCGGAGGTTGCAGTGAGCCGAGGTTGCACCACTGCACTCCAGCCTGGGTGACAGGGCAAGACTCCATCTCAAAAAAATTAAAAAAAAGGAAAAGATAGGTCATCAGACTGCTTGGACTCATTCGGGCTTAGTCACTTACCAGCAAGTAAACTCAAATCACAGATTGGTTGTGGATTTTAAACAAGAAAATGTCTATAAAGGGTATAGCACTGTGCTTAGAACAATGTAAATTCTAAAAAAAAAAAAAAGTGTTAATTTGCATCATTGTGTGTGTGTGTGTGTGCGTGTGTGTGTGTTTGGTTCTCACAATACTGTGAGTAGATGTCATTATCCATTTTAGAGATGAACAAGTCTCAAAATGAACTAATTATCCATGGGCATAATCAATCTCAGGCATATTGGAAGGAGGATGAAAAACTTACCTTTCAGAATTGTTGGAAAATAAAATAAATAATTTCAGAATGTGTTACCTAGTCTGGGAGATAGTTAACCTGCAAAGCCAGACTCTGTTTTGATGTCGGAGAGACAGTGATGAACAAGACAGACAGAAGCCCTTGCTGAGCGGACCCTAAAATCTCCATCTGACTTTGACACTATCACGCAGTGTGCACACAGGCCTTTTGATGGCATGGTCTTTACCAGAGATGTATACTCTTTCTGAGTTAACAGAAAGTTCTACTCTCTTATCTTAAGCAGTCCTGAAATTTGGGCCAATCATAAAATAATGAAAAATGGAGCATCGCCAGACAAGATCTTTGCTCTCCAGGAGCCCTCTGGGAACATTTCCTTCGTTTCCCACAGCCAGGGCCCCTGGTGCCAGCAGGAGGAGAAACAGATGCTATCAGTGCTTTAAGATGGCAAATGCAAGCTTTATTCTACCGTCATAACTCCCTGGATCAATGCTGACCTCCCAGCCACCCTCCAAAATGTTCTCCCATTGTGTATTCAGGTGTGGTGACTGATGAGTACCCAGACCACTAATTTACATAAAGGCCAGGAATGGATTCATTTAGATTAACTTATTTCCAAGCAATGAATTAATTAAGAAAAAAGCAACTGCAGGCAATACACGAATTCATTGGACAGCACTTCTCTTCTGCTGTTCTTGAATTCAATCATTCATATAACATTTCTTAAGCACCTCCTCTATGCCAGGTTTTATATAGTCTCTGGGAACACAGAGTTCATCCCAAGATGTTGGTAATCTTGAAAATGTCTCAAGAAGGCCTGCCTTGTGTATTTGAGAACAATCCAAAACACTGTTGAGATACAAATATAACATTTATATTCTTTGATGTCTCTAGTTACCTAAATTTCTGGATAACTTTTCATGCAGCTTGTTAGGAGAGTCATTTAATTCCTGTACATTCGGGACTATGGTTATAACATCATCACCTCCATGCCAAAGCCTGGCTGGAAATACCAGCATTCTTACAACGGAAACTTGTCTTCAGGCCAGGCTGCTAGGAGCTGTTCTTTGCTTTTCCTGAACCATAATTAATTTATAGTCTATCATTTCAAAGGAGAATGACTCTGTAGAATTTGGACTAAGTGCAATCTCCCAAGATTGAAGATGTACCAACATAGTTTTATGATTTACTATTGCTCCATTTTCTTCTTTGACATGTTAAATTTCTGCATATAATTACTGCAAAGGGAAGAAATAGACTTAGAAATAGACTAAGAGTCAGTGCATAAAAAGAGAATCTATGCATAGTCCTATGGGTGATGCAAAAATATCCTGTCCACTTGGTACAGCTATAAATTTTCTTTAGGAAAAGGAAGTTATAGTTTTTGTTTAAGCTGAAATCAGTTGGTATCTATCAGGCACAGGTAAAATAAGGTAATCCTATATGTAAATCTGTAAATCTACAGAGAAACATGAAAACTGGGTAAATTTGAGTGTAATATGGTTGGGAATTTTTTAAATCTTTGGGTTTTTGCTAAATTATCCCTTATATATTCCCTCAGTTTTAATTTTTCTGTATTTTAAAAACTTATTCAAAAGCACATGAATCATTTTATATTCCTCTTTGAGTTTTTATTAATGGTATTTAATACTCTAAATGTCATGAAGTTCACACATACCTCAAGAGGAAGAATTTGAAAGGACTGTTGCCATATATTTTTCATTCTTTTTTTACAATGTATTGTCTTGTTTTCACTAAGAGAGTTTCTTTGCCTTGCCATGCAATTAAAATGTATTTCCTAGCAGATTCTGACAGGTCTATCAGCACACACTGTGTTTTTTATGTACAGATAGAACCAGAGTTACTCAAAATTATTACTGATTGGGGGAGAACAATTCACTGAACCATCAAAAAATATATCCCTGCACAAAGATAAAGATTTGACGTTAGCTTTTCACAGATAAAAGAAAGTACAAAGGAGGTCACATTGACTTTCAAACTTCTTGACAGTAGTGTTTTTCCAGAGACTTCTTATTCATAGTAACTTACTGTGGAAAACCAAAAGATAAATAAAAAAGAAATAAAAATATATATTTAAACATATACTATATTCCAGACACTGCACAAATATTTCACCAGAAAAAAATTTTCAATCTTAATAATAGTTCCTATTTTAGAAAAAGATATTGAAAATATTTAAATTTGCTTTAAAAATCAGAAATTACCATTTAACCCTAGTGTCATACGGACGGTGTCTAATTTTATTCTAAGACTGTATTATTTTATCTACATTAACTATTCAATACATTTACTACAGGAGTTCTTCAAAAAACAAAATGACTAAGGCATAGTAATGCCTATGGGTTTTAACAGCCCTGGAAACTTTATTGTGAGAAATAATTTTAAACATTTAAAATGTCAGCAGGAGAAAATATGAGGAATTTTGACCAAGACATTTAGGACAAAATATTAAGAAAATGTAAACAGTGCCTCTTTTTCATCTTCAAAACGTAGAAAGAGCTGTGATTTGTGGAAACTCTTGTTCAACAGATTTTCTAGTAACAAGAATATTTTAAAAATAAATTTTGCTTCTGATTATAAAAGTAATAATGTTTATTTCAATAATGTGGGTCAAAAACCTAAAATACTTAGAGAAGAAAATATTTATCTAAGGACTTTTTGGCTTCATTTTATTTTAAATTTTCCTGTCAGGCTCAAGGTGCTAACTTAATCAGTTTGGGAGTGTCATACATACATCAGGAAATTTAAGGAGATTAAGTCATTCATTTAAGTTACTACATATCATAAATTCTGACATCCAAGTATGGAGAGTAGGTCATTGTTTCTAGGGTTAGATTTAGTGTACCGAAATTTCATTACTGTTTTGCCCACACAGCCTCTAGAGAGCAATGTCAATCCTTGCAGTCTGCTTTATTACACAGAACTGCCTCTTCTAAACTTCACATCCCCACCGTTCATCCTATTTCCAATGTCATTTCCTTGTCTTTAAACTGTACTGATCAGATTAATGGAGAAACAGAACAAAATGGTTCTAGACAGATTTGCCCTGAAACAAATCTTAAAACAAAATGGAGCTAGCAGTATCCCTTGGCACTGAAATATATAAATCTTAAATCTAAGAAAGAAAGAAATATCAAATATTTGTACATCTCTATAAGCATCATGAGGAACTTTAATCAATCCCAGACATTTAACCCTCAAAACCTCAAGCTATGCACAGGCATTGGAAGGTCGGCCTCCAACTCTCACAGGTTTTTCTGGGAGGCTCAGCCAGCCAGCCCCCACCCCCCCAGCCTTTCCTAATGAAAGACTGGACTCCCCTCTCCCTCCGCCCTCCCAGCTGCAGACAGCCTGCCCTAGGATCCCTTCAACAGCGATCACGTGTCATTGTTGCCCAGCTCTCTGCCCTGATCCAGAGTTCTTAAAAGGGTTTTAGGGCTAAAAGTCGAGGATGGCTCTGTGCATGAGGTTGGAGGCACTGCTCCTCAGATGGCAAAAAACCTGAGATAAATCCTGATCTTAGGTGGGACTGAGAGAATCTGAGAGCAGGGAGGTGGTCCAGGGCAGTGAAGGCAAATATATGGAGTTCTTCATCTAGACAGCCAGTATTGGGGCAGAGATAGGTGCAAAGCTTTTTTAGAAAATTTCATTTTTAGTTCCAGGATACATGTGCAGGATGTGCAGGTTTGTTACATATGTAAACGTGTGCCATGGTGGTTTGCTGCCATCTATCAACCCATCACTTAGGTGTTAAGCACCACATGCATTAGCTATTTATCCTGATACTCTCCCTCTCGCCGCCACCCCCTCAGCAGGCCCCAGTGTGTGTTGTTCCGCTAAACAATGGGAACACAAAGCTTACCATAGGGAAGGAAGGTTAGTGGGGAAGGCATTCAGCAGAGGGAAGAACATGGGCAGATTGTAAAGCAGGATGTTGTTAGAAGCATTTAGAGCAAATGCCGGGCCATACCATTTGGCTGGAGCAGAGCACAGGGGCTGTGGGGAGGTAAAGGAGCATCATCACCAGGAACCAGCATGGGGCTGTGGAGCGCCCACTAAGCAGCTGTGGCAAGTCACTTCTTACCGCTCACTGTCACTTCCTTATTTCCTCAGGTGAGGAAAATAGATGGAATCATTTGGACCCTGCAGTTGTGACAGGGATTAGAGCTGATGTATGTAAAGCACCTAGCACCAAAAGAGATAGAAAAGCATGATGGATCTACATCGTGGAGGCTGAGGATGTCTTTGTCATTTGGCCGTAGATTCCTATTTCATTAAGTGCTGACACAGAAACTTTAAATAGTGGAAAGGGTTCTAAGTCATATTTGGTCCTTACACACACACACACACACACACACATTCTTTTTACTTGTAAATGGAGATGCTGCTTGCACTTCACCTACCTGAGGAGGCCCACCTTTACCTCTCCTGGCCTTTACCATTTCCTTACCTACTTTTATTGCTATTTCAAGCTCTTCTGTAAAGGACAGGTGTGAAAGCATCCCACCCCCACCACCTTGAGGACCTGGGTGGTTCTTGCAAGAAAAGGTAATGAAAGTAAAAAAGAAAAGGCTAAGTTGCTATCACATTTGTCAACTCTGGCCAGATGCTCATTAGCAACATGCTAGAAGCCAAAAATGAAAGACCAGGCTGCAGCTTGGATCCAAAAATAAGGGCCAGGCTCTGTGCAAAATACTGACAGATGCAAGCCAGAACAAGGAAGAATGCTTTGTCTGCGTCATTTGAAAAAGAACATGTCCAGGCACCCAGAGACAGGTCTTCATGCAGTTTATCTTAGTGGCCACAGTAGGGTTGCTCAGAGCATTGTTTTGCCTCCAAATCCTATGGGATGCTTGATAAACATACAGGTATGCCCCAGTTGCAGCTCATATCTGCAGAATAAGAATCTGTGTGGGGGTTCTGGGGGATTTGAACGCACCCTGAAGAGTAAGACCTGTTGATCTGAGATTGGGAATTAATGCTGAAGCTATGATGGAGGCTGGTAAGCACTTAGGAAATTAATTTCACTGCATTCTCCTAAAAATCCTGTGAACTAGTTGCGATTATTTACCATTACCATCCCATCTTGCTAGAGAGTGGTGGAGTCAGAACTCCAGCCCAAGCCTCCTGATGTCCCCCTACTTACTTAGCCCTTCACTCTAAGCCTCACCAGCAAGAGGGTATCTTCATTCCATGCCCTTCAATTGGTAGAGAGTGCCAAGGGCAGGAAGCCAATGCTTCACCTCCATCACCTGTCTTTACATCCCAGCACCATCATGGGCCTTCCCCTTAGGCCAGATTTCTAAGAATCTGGTTCTGTTTGTTTTGTTTTGATTCTGCATGATGTAAAGAAGGTTAAGGTAACTATGTAACTTACCTCTCTTACTGAAATAACGGCGCCCTCTCTACGCTGTCTCGTGATTGCTAGGGCGCAGGAGCATGTCTGCTGGATTTAAATCCCAACTTTTACTCCACCACTTATTAGTTATTTAAACTTTGGGCATGTCATTTAACCTCTGGAAAACGGAGATGGCACCACTTGAGTAAAAGAAGAAGAAAGGCAAGTAAGGGTCCTTTTAAAAGAAAGTCAGATTATGTCACTTCTGTATTCAAACTTCTTCATTAGCCTTTCCTAGGTCCTTCCTATGATTGACATGACATGATCGGGCCCCCATGAACCTCACCTTCTCTTCTCTGGCCACACTGGCTTCCTCCTTGTCTTTGCTCATGCTGAGCAAGCCCCTACCTCACTGCTCCCCGCAACTGGAACACTCTCCCTCCAGATAAGCGCCTGGTGAGCCCCTTCACTTTCTTTAGGTCTTTTCTTGAAAGCTCCTTTCTTAGTGAATCTTATCTGGCCACCCTATCTAACATTTCCATACGGATCCCTAGACATTTCATATGCTCTATCCCTGCTTTATAAAATTGATTCTCTAACATTCATCAGTAAACACTATGTATTTTATTTTACATTTTATTTGTAAAATTAACATTTATAAATACTATCTATTTAACTTATTTTTGTTATTCCTTTTTCTTTACCATATATCTGTTTCATGATGGGAGAAATAATTACCAGTTTTGCTCACTGTTGCATCCTGATAAACTAAGTACAATACCTGGCACATGGTAGACTCAATAAATACTCGTTGAATGAAAGAGTGAGGAAATGTTAACTGTGGCATAATTAATATTAATATTATAATTGCATTCATATATTATCTTCTTGATCGCTATAATAATATATTCAAACCATAGGCAGACCAACCTGCAATATACAAAAGGAAATCACCAACTTTATAACCTTAAGATGATTTAGACCCAAATTAAGGGACATTCTGCAAAATACTTGATTAGGACTCTTAAAAGTGTCTACATCATGAAAGATAGACTGAGGAACTGTCACAGATTGGAGTCAGTTAAGAAAAAATACAATTAAATGCAATGTTGGATGCTGCATAAGATCCTGGAAGAGAAAAAAATACAATGAAATTCCAAAAAGGTCTCTTGTGTTAGTACTGTACCCATGTTAATTCCCTGATTTTGATAATTGCACTATGGTGATGTAAGATATTAAAATGATCTCATCTAAATGTCTAAATATCCTTTATACTCAAAACAAGGCAGTCATTTAAATGATAAACATGTTTTTTGAATGAATACGCAAGAAGCAATTAGCCTGATAATCACCAAAAGATAATGATGTAACCAAGATAGATGTGTGTGGGTGGGCAGTTTTCTTCTTTTTACCTTTCGTCCATCATTTTTCTATGCTATGGTAGATGTACTCCAAGGGACCTAACAGAGGTTTTCAAAGCAAATATTCCTTGGTGCATAAAAGGGGTTTAATCAGAAGACAGAAAATAGTTCAAAGAGTTATCTTTATACTCCTCCTTCTTTTAAAAGGTTAGAAATAACAATCGTCAGTTTAGTAAAATCGTCTTGTAAATAACATCCTGCTAATTTGAGATTACACAGTGAAATAACTGTATGCCATCCTAGGTCTCAGAAAAACGTGCTCTCTTTAGAGGCATATACATGGTTAAGAAAACTGTCACAGAGGGTTTTTGAGAATCATATTAACTAACAAGTCACCTTAGTTCTTCTGGAGTGGAGCACAGTAGAAAATAAAATCATAGAAACAGAGTTCTTCTGTCTAGAAGGCTGGATGGGGATGTGTCCTGTCTGTGAGAGGCAACTCCTCCTGAGGGGCAGTCGGGAGACCCCGCCTATACTGGACCACCTACCCATCCCCTTGCTGGAGGCATTCCAGCCAAGGAGAAAGCTTCCCTTGGCCTTTTTCCACAGAGGGGCATAGCTGGGTGGGTACCTAGGGATAGGAAGAAACTTCTCAATCATCTAGAGACTAGAAGAACTAAAGATTATTGATGAGCATTATTCATTTTTGTATAAGTCATAATAAAGATGTTTGTTTGGTAGGAAATTATCCTAAAATTTTAAAGATTAACAGCAGTCAAAAAGGCAATGTAATTCAATTTAACCAACATTTACTGACCATGTACTAAGAACCCACTTCTATTCTAGGGCTGTGGAGATGCAAAGAAGAATGAAATAAAACTGTAGACCTCAGGCAGCTTACTCTCTAGTAAAAGATACAAACTCTATAAACAAATAGCTAGAAAACAAATGAGTAGCAAGTGTCAAAAGAGCCAGGGAGGTAGTCATCATGAACAAAATAAGCTGAATGTAAGAATGACAAACTCCAAGAAATGGAAGCAAACACTTTATTCTTATTAAGTTATGGTATAGGTATGTAACAATGTAAATATATATATAATATTCATATGCTATTTTATATTAAAATTTTAAAACTAACTGAAAAAGGAAACATTTAATTATTGCTATATTTTTATTTCATAATTCATTACTGCTTTGACTTCGAATCAGAAACCTCACATCTTTTTTTCTGTACCAAAGCATGTTTCAGGCCCTGTATTTTTCACTGGGATGTGCAGAATGCAGCCTTAAACACTTAAGCCAGGAGGGTGGTTGGTAGTTTTCCCAGATTAATTTTGGAGTTGAGCTGCTCCTAAATGTAGGCTCTTCCTGACATGGATGGAATTACTGTAAATGGTTCTTATATCTAGAGTCACCTCCTCCAAAATGTGTGTACAATCCTGGCTTTCAGCATTGTTCTACTTAGACTTCAAATAGACTTCAGTACCATTTTTGCACTACAGTTTGATAATGTCAAATCATAGGCCAACATAGGTACTATCAAAAAATAAGAAAGGTAAGCTAAATAATGTTAGTTTATTTTCATAAAGTTTGAAGTCTGAGAACATTTTTAGAATTTGGTTTTCAATGGCATAGTTTTACAGAATAAATTTTAGGGTATCATCTTCATTTCTGGAAACTGATCGCAATGTAGGAAAGTAGATGAAATTATTCCTTTACAAATGAATTTCCCAAAAAGTTAACTTTATCAGGACTGACAGAAGCTTACAAATGAAACATTTGTGCAATACTTGTGACTGTACCTATAGAAAAATTGTCAAAAGATACAGATAAGTGGTAGAGTCAGCCACTGCTAAGCAGAGATAGGGCTATCCCCTGTGATTACATTAATGGTTAAAAAAATCTCTTCTGCACCACAGTGCAAGTAAGCCAGCAAATTCATTAAGCAAATGTTGACCTGATTTTGCTCAAAGACATAGAAGAATAGCCAATTTGTGGTATTAGTTACTGAATCCATGGCTTCTCCCATTTTAGCTTTGTGCCCAAAGCAATTTCTGATGAATGAGGAAATTAATGGACTTAGGGATAGTGTCCCTACAAAATAGTGCCACCTATGGGCTGTTGCTTGACAGGCCTGACATTAACTCCACCCACCCTGAGAGCTCCATCTGTAGTAATATTTGGTGACTTTGACCAATGCATTCTACATCCAAATGGTCTGAAACCTTTTTCATAACATAGAGCCAGCCATTTCCTGATGTTTTGCCTTTCATGGGCTCCTGGTTCTGAAGTTCCTTGACCCATTCAGAATTCACACCACACCACAAATAAATATAGTTAACAGTGTGCTATTCTTTATATCTGTGTTCTCATTTGCTGCAAGAGAAAATGCCACCCATAAATTAACTTGTCCTGACAGTTCTCAATCTTATTTTTAACCTACCAAGCTACAAAGTTGCTCGCTAGACACATAATTTCTGCAGCATTCAAAAGAGACTCTTTTATAAACTGTGTTGTCTGTAAAAAGGTTTTGATGCCCAGGCAATTTTTTCACTTAATAAAGAACTGTATTTCACAGCAGCTCACTTATTCTCATTCAAAAACAAATGCTGCCATTTCTTCAGTCCATTAAATTTTCCAACACCCATCTTTTCTGTGTAGCAGTCAAGGCTGACATATTTTTTATGGTGCCTTAAGATGTAATTTTTCTTTGCAAACATTCTTTGATTGGATACTCTTCCCATCCACCCCCCACCCCCACCCCCAAAAAAGGTATGCTCCTATTTTTTCTTACAATAATTGTTTTTCTTATGACGTGTATAAGTTCATTTTCCTCTTCTTTTTACAGTAAGAAAAATATCAGTAAACACATGGGGTGGTAAAAAGCTACTACTCTTTGATTTCAGTGCTGGGAATACAATAAGAAGATGTGGAGGCTTTAACTAACTGAGAGGACACAGTCCTCTGATTTAGGGGCTGTCTACCTGGTGAGGACATCAACCCTTCACTGTCAAAGGCAGCTGGAAATCAAAACATTTCAAGAAAAATCTTCTAATTGTTTAAATGTTGGCAACTTATTCAAAATTTATTAAAATACCAAGTGGATCAACATCATTCTAATCAAGCAAAACAAGGCACCCTGTGGGCTGCCCATCTGCAACCTCTGGATACGTAGAGTATAAAAGTAAACCATCTATACCCTACTTTTATTTTAGTCCCTGAGAAGTAAGAGAAAAGGCACAATTATATCAACGTATTTCTACGAAGTATGAAATCCAAGAGCCATAATTAATTTGGAAATGGTCTAATAAGGCAGTGTGGTGTGGTGAAAATGATACCCTTCTCGAAGCCAGTCATGTTTGGGGAATCCTGGGTATTTCACTTATCAAGTTGGTTAATTTTCGATTCCTCATCTGGAAATAAGGATAAAGTGATCTGGTACGCTTCTTAGGATACTGTCTGGCGTTTGGAAAGTGTTCCATAAATAGTAGCCAGGACTGTTGTTATGAAATGCAAAATATGCATTTTCAACCACATTTCTTTGTATCCCTCCCAAATATCACTTGTGCCCAGGCCCTGCTGCTCTCACTCCTGCCATCCCTTCCTGTGCTCCCATGTTTCATCTCATGGCCTGATGGTGTAGACCCCTGCTCATAAGTACTCCCTGGAGTTTCCCACCTCCTTTCCTGGGCCATGCTCTTGCCTCTCCCTAGAACGTCTGTCCATTTCTTCTTCGTTCAGTTAACTCCTGTGAGACTCCACCTAGCTGTCACCTCTTCTAGGAAGTCTTCCTTGAATGCCACCACCCTCCAATCTAAATAGAGCACTCCCTTTTTTCTGCCTTGTGTTCGCCTCAGTCATAGCATTTGTCAAATGGTCTTATAAACCGTGAGCTCCTGGGAGACAGGAACTGGGCCAATCATCTCACCGGTCCTCACACGTGAGTGCAATGCTGTTACGTGGCATGTAACTAGGAATCAGAAGAATTCATTCCCTCCTTTATGAAGGGAAGGGAAGGGAATAAATCCTCCTTTTAGGAGGATCTATCCATAAAGGATGGAATGAATAAATCAGGTGACTGGAGACCAGCATAGCAAGTGCTCACTCCACTTCAGCTTGCCTTCTGCTTTGCAAAGTTTCAAACGTCTTTGGCTACCGAGTGTGCATTTCTTCCCTTGCCTTCCCAAAGCTTACTCCTGCTGCTCTCTCCACTCTCACCCAAACCAATGGAGATTTCCATTCTGGAATGGCAGGTCATGACAGAGAAGGCACGTTAAGTGTCACCTCCTGAGTCTTGTAAGTGGGCATTGGAAAGACCTCTAAGAGGCTTTCTTTTGAAAAGTAATAATGAATAAAAATACAGTCACTGTTTGGAGGCGAAGAAGGGGAGAACCATAACCATGACCCAAGGTCTTATCTTCACTTTCAGAACATGTGGCTTCTTAGGTCAGTGGGAGCAAGAATGCATCTTGTACTCTAGCATCCATAGTCCTATAGCAGAAGAGAAAGCATCTTCTAGGATAGGGCTGCCAATAGCATGTACGGTAGCTTTCAGTAAAGAAACGGCACCCCTTTCTCCAGAGGGGTGCAGACCCCTTCTGGAATACTTAGTGAGAAGAAGACAAACTAGACCGCAGCCCACATGTGCCCCTCATCCAGGTACCTTTGTGAACTACCCATACAACCTATTGAGGTAGTCCCAAGGTAAGAGAAATTCCCTTATTATGCACAATATTAGAAAAACGATGATGAATAATATGCAAATATTTATTCTTTTCTAGGAACATGGGTGACATTTGGAGGTCAAATTTCAGATGAGGTAAGTTACCTTTGGCCTGTATTATGCTGATGGAAGAAAATGCAGAGAGAGCTGTATAGTGGGAGTCCTCTTTCTGGGACCCTGACATTCTACAGGGATAAGGTTTAAATCCCAGGAAATGGTTAAATTTGACTCAGAGATTATTGTTGATTTTATTTTGCCTGTTGTATTTTTTACATTTAGACTATTAATAGCTCTTGAAGCTGTAGACTATACATGCAGGTTGAGCAGTTAGAGAATGAAACAACTTGGAATAAACATTAGTCACTTTATGAAAAGATTGTATTGCTGTGATGTGATTTTGCTTCATTTATTTGTTTATTTTTAGCTGCAACTAGGATGACTA
Organism: Piliocolobus tephrosceles; assembly: GCF_002776525.5. Taxonomy (NCBI): domain Eukaryota; kingdom Metazoa; phylum Chordata; class Mammalia; order Primates; family Cercopithecidae; genus Piliocolobus; species Piliocolobus tephrosceles. The sequence continues at coordinate 177,957,412 of NC_045435.1, read as the reverse complement.
ACTTGTCTCAGTTTGTACAGAAGTTTCTCAATTATAGTATTGAAAGCCCATGTTGCAGAAACCCTCTCAGTCCTAGGAAAACTGAACAGTTGGTCACCTGCCTTGGGCAACTTAATCTAACCTCTCTGAGCCTCAGTCCATCCTATATGAAATGAGATGCTAATGCTCACCTTCATGGTCTGTTAAAAGGATTAACACATCATGCTTGTCAGATGTTTATATAGTCCTCTGACTAGCAAGTAGTAGATACTCAATACATGGCAACTATGGTAATTATATTTACCATGAAATTCCTTTGGATGATCATTTACACAGTCAAAACAGTACTTACCAAAGTGACATTTTTATTGTTTCCTTTAAGGAATACCTTCATGGCACAAGTGAGGTATGCAGGCGTTGAGCACCAAGAACTCCCCTGAGGGCAATGCCCTGAGTCCCTCTGATCCTTCCTTGTCTACTTGCAAGAAAAGTCAGGGATAGTGTATCTGAGTGGGATCCAGTCGCACTCTACCATTGACTGACCTGGTTTACTAACATTTACGTGTATTAACAGTGGCCACATCAATAAAATGCTCATACCCTCTGTTCAGCAGGATGGTGGTTAAGATTAACTAGATGATGCCTGTAAAGGGCTTAGTGGGGTACCTGGCCCAGAATAAGCCCTTTACAAAGGTAGTGCTTACTATCATTCCTAACGAGACACTTGGGAAACAGAGGCTTTTCTCCACAGCTCCCAAAATCACCAGTGTTATTTAGCAGATCTGAGAGAGAAGTCTTAACTGTCTATTCTTGTCTGTCCTAATGCCTGTTCCCTGTATTGGGCACATGTCACCTTAGAGGGCTTGCCTCATGGGGGCTCCCCTGGGATGCAGACTTTAAGCTAGAGAGTAGCCTGCAGGACAGTTATTCAGAAGTGTTCTCAGGATCAGCACAGGGCAGGAAAGAAAGCAGCACTGGGCAGACAGAGAACTTGGGTCATGATGCAGCCTCAACAATGACCTCAGCCAACTCCATGGGGATCTCCAAAGCTGAGATGGTTCTGCAGAGTTGTCTCAGTCTGGCACAACATAAAGGATCGGGCCTTTATGTCCTTTTACTGACCAGTCATTGGACCAGAGGCTGATCAGGAAGCAGGTCTGACCTTGGGCTAGGTGATTCTCTCTAGCCAAGTGCAATTTCCAGAGAGGGCTGACAGAGGAAGGCCATTTGATGGCAGCATTCACAGCAACTCAGGGAATAAGTCCTTCGGTTCCAAAGGAGAACCTGAGGGCACATCCCAGAGTCTACTACAGGGCTCTCTCTGACGGGTACCAGGAAGGGGTGTATGGAGGAGACACAAAGGCAAAGCCACAGAAAGCAGAGCACAGGCTATGGACTTGAAGTCTCATACAAAATAGGTGGCAAGCAGGGAGGGAGGCCTCAGTTAATAATCCACCGTATCCAGCACATGTATTACCTACTACTGACTGGATGGTGCTCGGAAGGGAAAAAGACAAAAATATCCACCCTTTCTGAGCAGAGGGGCCAAGTAAAGTGCATTATTTCCCCCAAGTCTTCACTCTCCTCTGCCCAGTGTCTGCTCTCTGCTGCAATGAGCCAAGCTTGCCCAGGTCGTAGTGTGCAGGGCTGACCTCTGAGATGAATACTTTCGAAATTTCAAGTCTAAAAGCTACAATAAAGCTGTCATGAATGGCTGCTGAAGTGCTCACCTCAGATGCAGACCAGGTAAATAGCTATTGTACTTCCAGAGAGCATCTGTGGCTTTCCGTGGGTCCTGGAAGAGAGAATAACAGCAAAGAGAAGAAGGGAGACACAGCCAGATTCAGTCTCACCCATCATAGAATTCTTTAAGCTCAGTGCTTTGCATGTAGCAAAAATGCGGACCAATAGCAATGAGTTGACCTACCTCGATTTTTCTGCTTTCTCTCTGGCTTCAAATAATCTCAACACAAAGTACATGCAAATACGGAATACTAGGGCCGGCCATACTACAGTGTGCTGAGTTAATTGTTGACAGTTACATCATTGTCAACACTGTCTCAGGAGGTGGGTATGTCCCCATCACTGGGAGAGTTCATTTACTGAATTACCATTTGGCAGGGATATTACCAAAGGATACAAACACCAAACTCTGTAAGGTGCCTCTCAAAGATGATTCGGCTTCATCATAAAATAAAGATAGATGTTACTGATATGAATAATTATTTCTTTAAAATAATGATGAGAGCATATTAGCATCTTACAGCACTTAATTTTCAGAGTTTTATTGATTTTTTTTATCTGTGAGGTAGTTAAGGTGCCTTTAACTGTAGGTCTCAAAAATCAGGTTAACCCATAAAAGAAAAATTATTTTGACTTTTAAGCTAGAAGTGCAGACAAAGAGCAAGCTTCAGGGCTGCCTCTGTCAGCGACTCCCAATCTGCTTCCCAGCGAGTCTCTTGGCCCGTGGGGCTTTGTGTATCAACTGCTTCTTCAGGCAGAAAGGCCTTCAGGCAGAAAGGCAGCTGCCGGAATCCCAGGCCTCAATTAGAACAGTAACTCCAGGGTAAGGGTGTTGCTCCTAGAAACTCAGTAGGAACAAATAAAAATGTTCCCAGAAGTCCCCGGCAAACTTCTCCTCATATCTCATTGGCCAGGGTGTGTCACATGACCCTTCCTGAGCAACTCACTGGTAGGCCCCCCAGGCCCCCACTAGAGGGAGGTGAGGTCAGCTTTGCCTGAGGCCTCTGGGCTTCATGCAGGAGGAGGAGACAGCTGAACAAAATCATCCCCATTTTGCAAACGAGGGAGGCTGAATCTACAGAAAGGTCAGATGGTTTGCCCAGGTTTATCTATCTAGTAAGTAGAACCCTCAAGGCCAGAAACCACACTTCAGACTTAGTTGGTGATGTTTTTCATTATTTCACATTCAGGCCTTCAAGTCCAATGATTGGGAAACATCTCTGTCATCGTTTAGTTTAAGTCTTCATGCAGAATTCTCCATCTTATCTTAAAAAAAAAAAACTCTCTAGATAAGATTTGTGTACATTTTCCAATAATAATATACCAGTATGTCATATGACATAACACAGGCTAATATAAAATACATGCACAATAATGTTTAAAAATAGGACAGTCATAATGGGGAAAACTTGTCTTACCTTTTAATCTCCAGTTAGGATATAATTTAAAAATTATAGGAATACAAGATAAATGTTTTAATGGTAGTAAATTAAAAGCATTAATAGCATACTATGATGCTAAAGAATCTGGATAGACTCCATTTTGCTAACTTAACATTTTTCTTGGTAGGCTAATTTTTAAAGCAAACAGAAAAATAGTTTATTTTGGAAATGCTGATGAAGCAACTTCAGCCTGCCATCAAAACATAATGGAAAAATCAATTATAATTATTTGTGACGTGTGTAATTTTCCAAATGACTAGTAAGTCAATTGGCGAAATGAAAAAATGGCCCCTCTCCACTGTTGTTTATGGCTGTCCCTCTCTAGCTATTCCTTAAGCTGTATATAGCTATTCTCTACTCTTCTGCCATACTCACTGCTCGCGTTCAGCAGCACAAAGCAAGGAACAAGGAGATTTGAGGTCTGTTTGCAGGCAGAACAGTGAGGAACTGGGTTCTTGGTGAGTCAAAGGCACGCTGCCCCCTCTCTGTGTTGATTCAATGGCTGCTCTATGATGGTGCCTGAGATTTTGCTGAACTGTGGGTGGCAGGAGTTTTATAACAGTCACAGCTCTGTCTCAGCATCAAGAAAAAAGTCACAAGCCTTCAGGTCAGGCGTCACCTAGCTGCCAAAACTTACTGGCTTGGAGAAAAGAGTTGAGGAATGGAGTCACCAGTGATACAAATGGCCCCCCTCTGTCAGAAAGATTAAGATACCATAAAGAATGTTGTCAAACCAGCTCTTCCCAGAAGAGTGAGAAACACAAATCTCTCCACTTTGGTCAGGCTAAATCTCAGCCTTCACGTAACTCCTCAGTGCCCTATGTCTGAAGGAAAGAATACTTCTGTCCTATGGATACTGGCTGAGCCTTCTTTCTTTCCCTCTCTTCACTAAAACTAAGAAAAATAAGGAGTGGTTAGTGAGAGGTCAGTGTTCCTAAAGATCAGTAGAGGACTCAAAGCTGCTTCCAGGTTTGGAAAGCACTTGGCTTTTCTGACTGACCTTCCCATCCCCTTGCAGGTTGCTGAACGGCTGATGACAATCGCCTATGAAAGTGGTGTTAACCTCTTTGATACTGCTGAAGTCTATGCTGCTGGAAAGTAAGTCAGTACCTGTTTGTGTCACTCAAATGGCATCTGTAGCACCAAAAGAATCAAACCATTTCCAACATGTTGGTGAAAATGTTCTGTCCTTTCTCCACGTGTTGGTGGCTCTGCTCTGCCCTCTACCACCATTACTAGAATTGGGGATACTGACTGTCTCTGGAACTCTCTGCTCACCCAAACCTTCCTGCTTCTGGTCTCTGTATGAAGAATGGGCTGAAGAGGTATATGACCAGGAAGCAATTGCCATGTCTATGTGAGGGACAGCAGAGTCTGGTGCCAGAGTGGTGGCAGCGGAGATTGAGAAATATTAGTTGAATACATGAGTGACCAATAAATGAACAGGTCCCAAAATGGTTGCTCAAAAGTTAGTCTCGTTATTTCATAACCATATCTCATAGTTCTTCAGCCCCTAAGGAACTGGGAATCCTCCTTGCAAGGAAGCAGGAGCTTTTCCGGTTTACCTCGCTGTCCCTACACTAGCATTACAGGAAGATCAGAGGTCAAAGTCAGGATCCCCCAAGATGCCAAAGAATCCATTATCTTTTGTAAGAGGGGATCTCAGAGCCCATTCTGAGGACAGGAAGGGTTGTAGAGAGTCCTTGCTTCTTTTGTGAAAGGAGTCACATCCAACTGCAACCTTCCTTTGAACCCAAGGCAGATTTGGAGCCCTCAGACAGGGCTTATTAAACCAGAACACATAGGAAATCGGCCAGGCCAGGCCTGAAGGTTCATGCCGTCCAGGTCCCAGCCTAACCAGCACATTTCAGAATAGATCTGGGACTCCCTGGCCTCCTACTGGGAAGATGGATGTCCAGCTCTCAGAACCAAGGAAACTAAATAGCTGCCCAGCTGTTTGAACAGCTCTGCAATTTTCTAACTGGACTGTGAGGTATAATCACCTGCAGGCCTAATTCACCTCCTTCCAGGTGAGAATTACAATCAAATTGCTGGACTTGCTGAATCAGGATGATCAGTGGATGGTCCCAGTGCATTTTCCTTGCATGAGTTTCCTCCTTTTCAAGACAGGTATATGTTTAAGGACCATTAAGGAGGTTCAGAGCTCACATTCTTGATGCTTTCTGTTGAATCCAAGGAGAGAAAGTAAAGGTTATAGGGTCTTGCTCCTTTCTGCCTTCTACCCCTTTCCATTGTTTTCTTCTTGTGGAATCCTGCTTAGTACCAAATGGCACTAAGGTAGAAAAAGGGAGAAGTAAGTAGCAAGTCTCTTAGAGTCCTGTTTGTATTATTCCTGTGAGGATAATCGCTCTGATTAATTATTGATTGTCAGTCTATAATTGAGATAGGTTTCCACTGTGAAATGCAAGGTTGTAAAAGGTAACAGAGAGATCGGGAGAAACAAAAGCAACACACCAATGCAAGACTCAATGCTTGTCTCTTTGGGGCATACTCCACAGCTAACCTGCATCATAGCTTATTGCAAGCTATACACTCTAACAAAGACAAAACTTTTAGTTAAAACCAATAATGATTAGCCATGACTCCCATCCACAGCATCCTAATAGGCAAGGTGCTAATTCCACTGATCTGCCATTCACTAAGCCTCTGAGAGCCCAGCTGCTTCTGACAATGTTGGTCATGCTGGGAGGGACATAGAACATTTGTCTACTCAATCTCGGGTCCCAGCCTGGGTAGGTGGAAGAGGAGAGGACAGTGGATGCCCTCAATATGCCTCTGCAACCCAGCCTTAGGGGCAGGAAGGACACTTCGTTATGTCTTCCTCTGTTTTGCTCCTATGACAAAGTTTGCCACTGGAACCTAGGATGTTCTGTACGTGAGTGTTCTCTATGTGGGACATCTAAACCCACAGCATTGGTTTTAATTTATACCTTAGAGCCAATATTTTCTATCTAAGCAATGTGAGGTCTCATTGTTCTCCATGGTCGCAATTGAATTGCTTCATAGCAATTAGAAGGAAAACTTTGACTTCCTTTGGACACTACCAAGCAAGACATTTATATATGGGATCATTGGTTCAAAAACACCAAACTGCAAAATGACTGCTGCTGCTTAGTATCAGGACTGCAGGCGGTCTCCTGCCAGCATGTCAGGATTTGGCAGGTGCTTCTGGAATGCTCCGGAGCAGGATTCTGCAGGCACAAGCAGAAACAGCGGAAACTGTGCTACCAGCCGAGAGCGGCTTCTATTTTCGGGATATGTAGGCACTGAGAGTTCAAACAAGGAATGGTTCTTGTGTTCTGGATTGACTCTTGCTTTTCCAGGACACTGCATCCTAAGACATTATCTGTTTCCCTCTCCAGGGCTGAAGTGATTCTGGGGAGCATCATCAAGAAGAAAGGCTGGAGGTATTGCATTTGCCATAATTATTTGTTTGTTTTTAAAAAGATATTGTTTTGCACCAGAGAAGGAAAAATAAAATTATATGACACCTGACCAAAAGGCTGTCAAAAAAAATCAACTGTTGGTAAAGCAATGATTTATAGTGGCTTGAAAATAAATGCTGGAAAGTTCATTTCTGGTGCTTCAAAAGTTATTGACTAGTCATTGATCACAATGAATTACCAAAGGGTTGAGTAGAGAAGGAGGGGATGTTCATGAAATATTTGTGCATAAAAAAGTGACAATTTCATGGCTTCTGACTGCCATTTGTGCTAATCTGTTGTAGGAAGTAACTTGACAGGAAACTATCCCCCCACACACATGCATTGATGTTTGCTGTTTATTTTATTAACTCTGGGTGCAAAGAAATGATGAAACAAGAAGACTTTGGGATAAATACCCCAAAGCTTTCTTATCTGAACACGTTTAGTCAGCATCTCTCCTGTGTGTCCAGAAACCCTGTTATCTGGGTATTCAGAAAAGTGCTTCATCTGCTATCCTTGAGAAACACAATGGCTGTGCTTACCTGTCCCTTTCCATCACCTTCTGTAGCCAAAGACAGTGGTGATAAGGGAAGCTATAACATCTATGAACAGTGGGGAGGTAATACTTCCCCATTTCACTATAGATTTCAGCCACAACAGCCACTACTTCCCCCGCACGAATACAGAATTAAGCAAAGCTCAGCAAAGATTACTGGACAAATTTGGGGTCCTCCTCTGCCCTGGCATAATATCTGCTGATTACCAAATAAGTGACAGTGTAATCGTATTAGTGAAGACAACTGTGCAAAGAGCCGTGTACTCATGCTTCAACACTTAGCATGTATTTTCTAAAATTTAGTCTAGGGAAAGTGGACATTCTCAAAGAGTTCAAAAGTGGTTTTATTATGCTTTTGCACACATGATTTAAACTCTCTCTAGGAAGCGAAACTAAGAAGGTGAAACAGACCTGCATGTACTTTTAAGGCTGCTTACTCCCCACTCTGAGACAAACTTTTGGTAGGAATAGAGGGCCCTGTGGAAACGGAAAAGCAAACATTTATAGAGATGTGAACAAATAAACTTTGATGACCTATTTTATCCTTCTCCCTTCTCCTTCTCTCCCACCCCAGGGAACCGTAAGGATGTTAATAGAAAACCGTATTCCACCTTATATATGGGAAAACACTCATGTTCCCACTCAGTCCTTCACCTTGCATGAGTTACTTTCCCACTCAAAGTATTGGTTCACCCATCACTGCCTAAATAGGGACTGTATCCATTCCCTACTGTTGCTGCAACAAAGGATCAGAAACTGGGTATCTTAAAATAACAGAAATTTATTCTTGCATGTTTCTGGAGGCCAGAAATCCAAAATCAAGGTTTGACTTCAAGGTTGGCAGGGCCATGCTCCCTCTGACATTCTGGGTAAAGTTTGGAGTTCTCCCTCGCTTCCTCTTAGCTTCTGGCGGTTGCCAGCCATCCTGGGCATTCCTTGGCCTGTGGCTGCAGCACTTCAGCTCTCCTCCCATGTGTCTGTGTGTCTTCTGATAAAGACACCAGTCATATTGGATTAACGGCCTACTCTACCTATTAACTAATTATATCCGCAATGATCCTATTTCCAAATAAGCTCACATTCTGAGGTTGTGTGGGTTAGGACTTTAACATATCTTTTTGGGGTACATGATTCAATTATAACAGAAACCTTGGAGATAATTCCACTAATAGTACAGTGAGGTCTGCAACAAGGTGTAGGCTGCTGGAGTACATCTAAGGAAGAAGGGAAAGCATCAGCGCAGTAGCTATTTTCTTTCTTAACACCCAGAGAACATTAAATGATCACTCTCCATAGCCGCAGAACCTATTTTATATACCTTTTGTAGAAAATAGATTACCACGCATATTCCACAAACTGCCTTTCATTCTTGCAAATAAAAACTCAAGCTATCATTATACTCCAGAACGTTTATATCAGTTCACAGTTGCCCCCATGAGACTGGTGAAAAGATAAACCATAGCATCATAGCTTTGAGCCTATGAAAGCTGTTTCGACTAGCACACTTGACTTCTGGTTCTGGCGTTACCACTTGCTAGCTATGTTATCCAGGACAAGTTATTACACTTCTCTGATTCTCAGTTTAACCACCTGTAAAATGGACAGCATAACAGTTTATGAAGTGTCATGCTGACAGAGTGAGATAAGGTGTGCAAAAGCATTTTGAAGGCTGTGCTATATCACTGTAAAATGCATTATCATTCTCTACCCACTCAGAAGAGTTGCTCTAATAGCCTCTGTGGGAGTCGGTGATAATTTGCCAGGCTGCTGTCTACTCTTGCTCTTTGAACATATATGTTGGTGTGCATACCCTTATAGGCCAAATGTTTTACAGGAAGCCTAAATTTGAAAAACTAAGTCTGTGGCAGTGTTTGCATAGAATATGCAGCTTTCAATAATCAAAAGGACTGCATTCAGTTTTTATAATATTCCATCCAGCTTTTTGTTGAAGGTTGAAAGTGCTAAAGGAGACCAGGCTCGCCTGTGGCAGATTGCTATTATAATAGGTATCATGAGGTTGATGTATTAACCTGGATAGTACATCAGCCCTTTCAGGTTGTGTAATCTCCAGGTACATGTATTTATCGACCTTCCATTACAGTGATTCAAATTACTTTTGGGGGGATTAACTTCAGTGGGATGGGGCTGCTAACATTTTCAACAAATTTTTCTTGTTGCAACCAAGTTGTCAGAGTTGTCACCGTCATTCCCCGTCAGTTATCATTAATCATACTAGGCTTGTATACCCGAGAGCCCTGAGGCGTTGACTGACTCTACAGATGGTGGAATTATAAATGCCTTATTTCAAGCGCTCCTGAAGATTGGCCTTAACCTTTGAATCTCAAATGATTTTTTTTTTCTAGACCAGTGCGATCAAATTACATTCTGAGGGAAACCAAATTGTGCTGAGATCTGTTTCCCAATTTTATTGTATCCCTGTAGTTCTGAAGACATATTTCTTATTCCATGATCATAATACTAGGATTGCATTTCCTGCCCTTGGTTGTGGCTTTCAGAAGGTAATAAGTTTGCTGATGAGATTTGCACATTTCATTCCCTTAGCAGTAAAATGGTAGAACCTTGAGCTAAGGATTTTAGGACTGTTTTCCTAAAATGACATTTCCATTGAATGAGACACTCAAAGACATTTTTTTCCTGTTTGTTCTAAATATTTACTATTATAATTCACTTCATCATTTAGATTTCTATGTAGTCAGTTCCTGCCTGTGAATGTGATGTTAGAAGGGATAATAACCCGGAGCCACAAGGGTCCATGTTCCTTGGCAGAGAGTGGAGTCCTCCTGGGAGGAGTTCATATGCAATCAGCGTTAGGCCAGATGCTGAATACGTGTTCATTGGTGTTTGTTCATTTGACCTACTAAAGCAATTCATCCCCTCAGTCCTTTCACTTCCATCCCCACGCGCCATTTCTGACCCTCCATGCTGGCCCACCACTTACCTTCACTTTGCTATGTCCACCTGGACTTGCTGTCAGTTCTCAGTCTGACTTGTTACCACTGCCCTCCACCTCCTCCAGGCAAAGATCATTTCCATTCAGCCTCTTCCTCTAGGATCCGACTTTGAGTCCCCCCATCACTAGCTTCCCTTTGTCTTTATTTCAGTGAGATGGATTAACAAATTTACCTCTTTATCAATTTTTAAAATGTGAGGTACAATAACAAATTCTTTCTGGTGCTATTATAATAATATGACTTGGTACAATAACCTGTATTTATTTACTACTTCTCTGTGTTTGTCTGTTTGATATACAGGAGGTCCAGTCTGGTCATAACAACCAAACTCTACTGGGGTGGAAAGTAAGTTATTTTTCCTACTAAACAGAAAACCACTAGTAGTTCCTGCTTTTTTGCTGTTAGGCAGTTATTTTACATATAACGTACTAAGATTAATTGGCTTAGAGAGAGGGTTTTGTTTTGTTTTGTTTTTTTCTCACACTAAGGAAATACCAATTAGCCTAAGATTTAATTTTAGCAAGGTACTCCCAAAGAAATTTAGTGCAAAGCATGTGGTCACTTGTTACTAAGTGATTAATGTAGATTTTTCAAATACCAATCTCATACTTAGAATCCTTTCCAAAATAGAGTTCAAATTTCAGGAAAGGAAAATAGGCACGAAGCATCACAGAAGAAAAGTCACTCAAATCTGCCAAAACTCAGAGACTTCTACAGAATGCAAAGATAAAAATACCTTGTCTGGCTCCATGTCTGAGTCTCTGATCATTTCTGCAGAGGGCTCTGAAAGTGCTGATCAAAAGGACCATCTCATTGGCGAATAACACGGAGCTACCCGTATCACTCGCTGTCAGGCTAAATGAAAGAGAAATGTGCTCTCTGTTGTGGGATGCAGAGAAGATTTCATGGAATGAATTGGCTTCTTATGGGCCTGCTGGCATTTGAACTGGTACTTACATTATTCAGCAGGACTTAGAAGGCTGGCCTTTTTGACAAACATGTAAGAAGACAGCAAGCTATTCCATATACTAGAGCAATCACTGGTACTGTGCTTTTCCATCTTTGAGACAGAAATCATAACAAAAAGAAAAATGCTGGAGTTTTAACAAAAAGCAAAAACAAACAAAACCTTATTTACCTCCCTATAATTGATAGGGAATCTTTTTAACTGGAGGCAGAGGCCAATTCTTCTTTAGGAACCTTCTAATCAAAATGTATATGTGTATATACACGCTTGCAAACATATACTCTGCTTTGTTGTTGGTTTTGAGCCTATTTATAATGATATGAAGACAGAAAGATGAATTTAAATTTGTATTCCTATAGTAATCCGTACAAAAGTAAAGCAACGTCATGCCTATGAGAAATGTGGATTTTCATTGCCTGTGTTTTGATTCACAGTGCCATTGCTCAGTGCCTTTGCAATGCTACAAAACCTTGCAGGAAATAAGACAGTCTGCAAGAACCGTTATATCGTAGAATATGTGGTAGAATACTACCTACAGTATTACTAATGTCCTTATTAAAAATACCAAATAAGGATACATTCACAAAAGTGAATGGTAAATATTATATTTAAAAAGAAGCTGCCAAAGGTATTGATGATGAAGAAACATGTTATCAATACTTTAAAAGTCAAGTACCGTATTTCATTCTAATTGGCCAGAGCTTGAGAATTGGGAAGGCAAAAGTCCTTATGATTTAGGGTCTGTCTTCTGGAGATACTAATTTAAGGAACATTTGCTTCATCACATTTTAATTTAGTTTTAAAATTTATTTTGGAAGTCAAAGGCACTTCCAAATTTGCTTCCTTTATCAGAAAAGCTAACAAAAAAACTTCAGCAGCCTGGCAATCTTACAATAAGCTCACAAACGTATGCCAAGTCTTTTTATTTTCTTTAGATTGGTTAAGAACAAGGTGAAAAGGTTGTACAGTGTCTTGAGTTAAATATGGACAGAGTATACGTGGCTGTGTTGCTGTTTACCGGAGCCTGGTGCTGAGCATGATAGAGGCATGGTGACCGTCGTGGATAACTCATCTACTGAGGTCTCCGAAGAAAAGGGGTTCAGTGTGTTGCCCACCAGACTTCTCTCCTCAGTCTCCAGTGGTACAGAATTTGATAAGAACAGGGTACAAAACTAGCATTTCAGATCAGAGATTTAGAGAAGAAAAGAAAGCACACTCTCATTCAAAGTTACTTGCTTCTTTTTCTTGGCAGAGCTGAAACAGAAAGAGGGCTGTCAAGAAAGCATATTATTGAAGGTGGGTGCTTCTGCTTCAGTTTTATTTTTGGCTGTGGGCCCCTCGTTCAAGAAAGGTATCAACCAAACAAGTTCAGAATACACTGGGAGAGGAAAAAGTTCTATATGAAAAGTACCACAATCAACCAAATTTCTTCTTGGGGTTAAATATAGGGAATGCAGAGATGTAGAGGGGAGAATGGGAACTCGAAAGGAAAAGGCAAAATTGTATAGAACTCTTCTCATTTTCAGCTATTACTAATATTAATAAAACATTCCCACAAGACTTTTTGAAAGAGCTTTATTGAGATATAATGTACATATCATAAAAGTTTACCCATTTAAAGTGTACATTTCATTGGTTCTGAGTATAATTACGGAGTTGTACACCAAACACCCTAATCTAATGTGAAAACATTTTTATCACCCCTAAAATAAACTTTATACCCACTAGAAGTCACTTCCTATCACCACCTCACCCCTCCCACAGTCCCAAGCAACCATCAATCTACTTTTTATGTCTATAGATTTGACAATTCTGCGTATTTCATGTAAATTAGATCCCATGATATATGATATTTTGTAACTGATTTCTTTCACTTAGCATAATGTTCATTCATGTTGTAGCACATGTCGGTATTTTACCCCTTTCTTTGCCAAGTAATAGTCCACTATATGGATAGCCACATTTTGCTTATCCATTTACCAGTTAAAGTACGTTTGGCTTGTTTTCACTTTTTGGCTACTCTGAATAATGCTGCTATGAACATTTGTGTGCAAATTTTTGTGTAGACAAATGTTAAGACTACTATACTTTTTAGTTTTTATTTTATTATTGTTTAGATATTTTTCAAATACATATTTTTTTATTTCAATAGTTTTTGGGGTACGAGTGGTTTTTGGTTACATGATGAATTGTATAGTAGTGATCTCTAAGGCTTTAGTGCACTCATCACCGAGTAGTATACTCCACTGTTTTAGAAGGGTATATACATATGCATAGAAAAATGTACAGAAAATTACCACTAGGTAATTGATTCCTGGTGCATTACTTTTGCAAGGCACTCAAAATTTTGTATAATTTAGAAATAAACAGGAAATAAAACAGTCAACAAGAACCATTATGTAATAAAGTACTACTACTCTACTTAATCGTGAAGATTGTGAGAATTGAGTAATTTTTGTTTATTTCTTGCTTGTCTATATATTATAAAATTTTACACTTACATGTTTTGCAGTAAAGAAAAATGTTAAGAGTTTATACTAGTTTGTGAAGTACAGATACTCCCCAATTTATGATGGGATTACATCTCAACAAACCTATCTTAAATTGAGAATATCTTAAGCTGAAAATGCATTTAATACACCTAACCTACTAAGCATCATAGCTTTGCCTAGCCTACCTTAAATATGCTTAAAACACTTACATTGCCCTACAGTTGGGTAAAACCATCTAACATAAAACCTATTTTATAATAAGGCCTATTTTATAATAAATTAAATGTCATATGTATTAATAATTTATTGAATACTGTTCTGAAAGTGAAAAACAGAATGTTATATGGAAACTCGATGTAGTTTCTACTAAATGCATATCACTTCTACAACATCATAAAGTTGAAAAACCCGGAGTCAAACCATTGTAAGTTGTGAACTATCTGTATTTCAAAAGAAATCCAAGAATTTTGTAGCTTTAGGTTCATGATTGATCATTGAAACAAGTGATTTTTCTCCTTTTTAAAAAATAATTTCATTTACGAAATACTAACATCACCAGAAATGTAAAATGTGCTCTAATCTCACCACTTCAAAAATAAAAACAGATAAGGAAGCCAGCTTCTCCATTTGCTCATCCAGTCTCATCCCATCCCAGAGTCTGACAATCTGTATATATCTTCTTCACCTTTTCTCTATGGTTGTACTGACTTATCTATCTATCCATCCATCCAAACACTTGCTTATATTTTAAATATATATATAAACAGTAGAACCAGGCTACAAATATTAACTTAAGCTTGATTTTTTTCTCAATTAAAATATACAACTTACAGATTATTTTCAGTTTTTAGCGTCATAAAGAATTATACAAGTGACCATCCTTAGGTAAATGGGGTAGATTCCAGAGTGGCATTTCTAAGTCAAAGAATTATACAAATTTTAACACAAAATTACTTTCTAAAAGGAATATGCCATCCTGTTAGACGAGTTGGTCTTATTGGTCTCCTTATGTATATATTTATTTATTGATGAGTTTCAGCTTCTTTTAATAATTTTGTTCTTCTTTTTCTGGAAATTCACTCTTCATGTTGTCAGGCTGTTTTTCTTTTGATTTGTTTGTCTTGGTCATAATAATTTGCAGGAACTCTTTGTATACTAGTGATGTTCACTGTTTGCTTGGTTATATGTAGTGCAAATATTTTCTCCCAGGCTGTCATTTCATTGTGAACTTTTTTCTCTCCATGAACCTAAGAGATAATGTTTCATTTGAGTATTTTTATTCCAACTTGGAAGCTGATGATCTTTATTGACCTATAAACAAACCTACATTGAAATATCTTAGACTTGCAACAGAAAAAAAATAGTTTCAGTATTCAATCACTGAATTTAAAGTGAAGACTTTTGAAGCCAGATCTCAAAATGTATATATATATATATATATATATATATATATATGTATATATGTATTCTTTCTTGATTGCCAGTGTGAACCGTATGTGTGTGCATGTTTGTGTGTGTGTACATGGATATATACCATAATAATTACATCACCCCATTGTCTCCAAAGTCTTTATATAGGTTTGGTATCTCTCACTGACTATCTTTAAATATAATTTTAAGCATATGTGCTTTGAAGTCAGACAGACCTTTGTACAAGTTCCAACTCTGTCATTTATGAGCTAGTGACTTTGTGCAAGTTCCTTAACCTACCTAACCTCTGTCTCCTTAACTATAGACTATAAATATAAGCGTTACTATATGGGGATAAAAATTATATAATTCTCATTGAGCACAGTGTCTGTCACATAATAAGCACTTAATACATGTTATTTTTGTCATCATCCTTGTCCTTATAAGTACAACTGCTAGTCTTCATTCTGTGGATAGGAATACTACTAAGTAGTTGCATTCTGAAACAGCCACAATAAATGACAAACTTCTAGCCCTCAGAAAAACCTCCAGATTCCTCACCCAAACAGTATCCCTTCTCAGGCCTTAGTGTCCCATTTGACATTGTAAAGTCAAAGCTAACCTGCCTCTCAAAACTGTTACTGCCCTAGCATTCCTACTCCAGCATTTGCCCTCATGACTTGTGTTCTCTTCCATGGAGTTTGTCAGTGACAAATAATCAAGTCAGCTTACAGAACCACGCTGAATGAACAGGGCAGCAGTTTGCTGCCAGAAAAGTTCTTGTTTTTTGTTCTTTTCTTTTTAATCTAATTAATTAGAAAAGAGAGATTCAGAAAATGGTTGACACTGGCAATTAACAAAATATAAAATCGAAGAGAAAAAGAAAGGAGAAGGTATGCTACTATGCTCCTCACTGAATCTCCATGGCTTTAATATTTACCAGAGTGTGTACATAATTTCAGGGTTCTTTCTTCTTTCTTTCTTTACTTTTTTTTTTTTTTTTTTTCTTTGAGACGGAATCTTACTCTGCCACCCAGTCTGGAGTGCAGTGGCACGATCTCGGCTCACTGCAACCTCCGCCTCCAGGGTTCGGGTGATTCTCCTGCCTCAGCCTCCCAGGTAGCTGGGATTACAGGCATGCGCCACCATGCCCAGCTAATTTTTTTGTATTTTTAGTAGAGATGGGGTTTCACCATGTTGGCCAGACTGGTCTCAAATTCCTGACCTCAGGTGATCCTCCCGCAAATAAGCATTTTTTCAAGCTTCATATGACATAATAGAAATACCTTAAATTCCCTCCACCTTTAAATAAGGCAGGAGTTCTCTTAGGAACTAATCTCTGAGGATGGATAAACCAGTTCAGCTGAAATTCAAGCTGACCCAGATTCAAACTTTAACACAAAATTTCAAACTTTTGAGATGGAAGAAGAATTGAGATCATTTGTTATTATGTTGTTGGTGGTGGTGTTATTTTACAGTCCATAGTTTCTGCCAAAGATAAAGCTTTGTGATT
Source organism: Piliocolobus tephrosceles (assembly GCF_002776525.5). Taxonomy (NCBI): domain Eukaryota; kingdom Metazoa; phylum Chordata; class Mammalia; order Primates; family Cercopithecidae; genus Piliocolobus; species Piliocolobus tephrosceles. The sequence continues at coordinate 177,940,892 of NC_045435.1, read as the reverse complement.
ACAAGAGAATTAGCTCAAAGTATTTTCTAGTCTGAAATTAGGGAATTGAGTGAATTTTGCAGAAAAGCAAGGACATGAGATGAGACCCAAAATAAAGTTTAAAAGAGTTTACAAGTCATTATCCTTGGATTTCATTGGTACTTGGTTCTGTGATGAAGGTGACCTCATTCGACATTGGAGATTTGTATACAAATTAAATTTGAGAAGTACTATTAGAGGATAAGACAGAAAGTTCAAATTGATACAGAGTTCAGGCCACTTCTGTGCTGGCTGACCTGAGCCACCTGAATTAGTTTACAGAGTATACGATGAGCTTGACTTGTGCATAATGTGGGTTTGAAAGAATTCATATTGAAAGGCCTTTTTAATGAGCCCAAAGTTCTTGACTTAGATCTGCTTAGGTGTAATGCTCTCCTTAGATTCACAAGGAGGAGGAAGAAATTTCACTAGTAGATTGATTACACTCATTTAGAATCCCAAAGTCCCCTCGGGTTCTCAAATCCAATTTACTCATTCAGCCATTCCACAAACATTTGTTAAACCCCAATTTGAGCCAGTGTTGGAATGGAGCAGGGCAGATTCCTTTGGTGCTGGCTCGGCATGGTGGCTTATGCCTGTAATCCCAACGATTTAGGAGGCTGACATGGGAGGATGGCTTGAGGCCAGGAGCTTGAAACCAGCCTGGTCATCATAGTGAGACCCTTGTCTCTACAGAAAAATTAAATAAATAAATAAAAATAAAATAAAACACATTCCTTTAGTGCCTAATGTAAAGGAAAAGAAATAGTTTGATAGGTCACTGAGTAAGAATAACTAAATCTCTTGTGTATTCCAACAGCCAAAATCTGTGCCTGACTCTACATTTGCCTTTCAGATAAACAGTTTTGTTATGCAATTCAAAACACAAACCCACTGCCATTGTTTTTGGAGTAGGAGAGGAAAATAATCTGAGAAAGCTCTGCTTGAAACTTTTAAATTAATAACAAATGTTAAACTCTATGAACTTTAAAAGAAAAAGACAGTCTATGATTTTTCAATTAAAGAATATATCTCTGAACAAATGGATTTGCCACAGGATTTTTTTTCAGTGTACTACATTCATGTAAACGTACATTACCCATCGAGGAGAACCACGTTTCATAACAGGAGGCACAGCCACATGCTGAATATGATTCCGATACAACTCAGCCTTTAAAAAAGAAGCAGATGTCTCAAATTATGACGATAGGTCTGCTGAGAAAAAAACTGGAAATTATATAAACAATGTATATTATTTAAGGCAACTTTTTTGCAAGCTAGATAGAAAAGCAAGTGCGTGGTAGGTGTAAAAGGTGACGACACAGCATGCTTAAATAGAACCCTTGCAGAATCTCCAAACTACTGATTTCCTTGCTTCCACACAGTTAAACCTGCAACACTGAACACCCCATCCACCTCTAACTGTGCCAATCTGCTGACTGTCTGGAATACACATATTTCTTTAGAAACCTGTGAAATATGCTTAAATTGAATTAAGGTTACCTTCTAAACATTATGGTTCTTGTTAAACTTTGGAACCTAAAAGAAAAATGGACTTATACATATATATATATATATATTTTTTATACATATATATATATATATATTTTTTTTTTTTTACTGTAGTCACTTGAAAACTATTTTCTTTAAGTAATTTATTTTCCTGTGAACTTTTGAGAAATTGCCGGTTTGCTTCTAATTATCTCCTCAAGGTCAGGGAGCATTTCTGCTGTTTCTCCTGTTTTCCCCTCCCACAGATGCTGGGTTAGTGCAGAGTTACAGGCTAAGGTCAAATTGCCTTCAGAGAGTGCATTTACTGCACTGGAGCACTTAACTCCTTAGGTTAAGATTGGCTGCCCAGCTGCCCTTCTGGTGCCAAGGTTAATGCATTTTTGCGTGTCTACTTAAACTTAAAACAATACCTGGCCCTAAGCCAGTGCTCAACAAACATTTGCTAAATGGAGATAGAACACGATGACTTGTTTTTTTGAAACTAAACGTAAATGACTCTGAAGGAGATACTCATGAAACATATCTTAATGAAAAAGCAGGAATACCTGGTTTGGTTTGCAGTCACGTGAAAGACCAAAGCAGGAAGATCAGCTAGCACCATTTAGTCCTTGGACAGATGAGGAAACTGAGGCTCAGAGAGGCTAAAGGATATCACAGGGTCATTCAGGACAACCCACATCAGTACCCTGAATCCCAAACCCTGTGCCTCACCTCCTCTGAACGCCAGACTGGTCCATCCAGCTGCCAAGAGCTCCATGTAGTGACTGAGGTGCTGCTTAGCCTAAACTTGGCTCCCCGACCACCTCCAGTTAGCTTTCCCCCTGACTGCCCCATTTAGTAACAGTCACTTCACTTCTCAGGCCCAAAATCTAGGAGTCATTCTTGTTTACTCTAACCTCCACACCCTATATGCAGCACACCAGCAAGTCTGTGTATTTCTACTTATACCACCTGTCCCAAATGTATACACCTCTTACTAACTTTGTCTGAGCTGGATGGGCTGCAGTGGCTGTGCCTGCCTTCACTCTTGCGCCTTCAGGTCCCTCTCTGCAGGTGGAGCCATCGGTTCAAAATGGAAATCTGATCATATTATTTCCCCTGCTTAATCTCTTCCTCACTGGAACTTCCCCTACCAGTGTCTTTAAATCTCACACAGAATCCAAAGTTCATACCATGGATTACAAGACTTTATGTGATTGAGATTTGTAAAGTGAGTGGATAGTGTCCTTTGGAGGGACAATTTCCTTTCATTCCACTTCAAAGTCAGAGGAGGGATCACTGGCCTCAGATACTTGAATTTCTTGCCAAATATCAAGAAAGAGTGCTTTTCAGAGAAAGAATTAAAGAGGTGGGAATGACCAAATACCATGAGTCTGACCTTAGTATCAAGTCCATATCATTAGTTCCAGGTACACATTACAACCTTGAACAACGAACCTATGCCAATAGATGCTCTCAATATGCACTGTTAGAGCTCCTTGGGATGAAGACAGTGTCTGTGCATCTTTAAACCCTGAGAGCCTGGCACAGTCTCAGGATGAAATTGGGACTCAATACATGCTCATGGGATGGAATAATAAATGACAAAAGTCACACCTGTCTGTGACATGCCTCATCACACAGTGCTGTAACAGTGCCAAGTTATTTGTAGCCTCTTCTGCTAGTTACTCTCAGCCCACATTGAGCTGTTTAGAAGAGAACGGGGAGAGAGGGCTATGTCAGAAAACAAGATACTTATTTTGTCTGCCAAGCATAGGCCAGAACTGTCATTAAATGCCCCTCTCCAAAACAGGGGGTCTCGTGAAAATTTTTTGGCATTTGGTCTTTTGCTGTCTTCCCTCTGGAACTTTCCAGATGTGGACACCATGGTATAATTTCACATTCTGGTTCTGGAGACTGTGTTACACAGCTCTCCCAGGAACAGCAGTTCTGAAGGTGTCAGTATTGTGCAGTATTGGCCCACTGCAGACTAGAGAATTGAGTCTCAAAAAAAAGGTCAGAGAACCCGAGTGGGGTCCCAAGCATGCTAGGGTGCAAATTTCCAATCTTTCAAGCCTTGTGATATCCTGTTATTTGTTTACTTAGTATTCCTGTCCTTTCCTTACCTCCTCCCTGCATACAACTGTTCCCAAAAGTGGCTCATATCATGATATTTTTTCACGTTAATCTAATTTCACACAGTTTCTTGAAATAGCTGGTGATACCCTGTGCCTCAGCATCACGGAAGGTTTATAAGAGCAGGCATTAGACTTCATAACATCTGTCTGCCCTAATCTCTTCATCAAAGCTTTTAACAAGCTGCCATCACGGACAGTCCTTTCTCAATGGATGGAAAATATTTCCGGAACAATATTCAAGCACTCCATTTTCCTGTCAGAAAACTAATTGTGGCTGACTGATAAACCAGTATGAAAAATCAAATTTAAATGAACCAAATTTAAATTTATAAGAGCCTCATTTAACATGCAATTAATTTTATGTCTATAATAAAGAGAGTTAAAGCCTCTGGTCTCCCTGAGGAATTAAAGAGGCTAATAAGAGAATGCTAAATGCTGTGCCCCATGGAAATGGGATAACATGATTCTCAAACACTGTCATCCTTTTGGTTGCATTGCATTGTATACAATATGTTCTATTTCAAGGAAGTATTAATTTTACTAAAATTAATTTTTTTCTGAATATTCATAGAAATGTGACCAAATGGTTAGGGCTGAAACATAGGCTGTTGGTTCCCGACTCTCTTTTCAAGTTCTTATTCTCTCCTCTTCAGTCTTTATAGCTTCTAGTGTTTTTGTTTCTTCCCCCAAAATGGGGAATAATAGAAATGGTGGAGCTCAGCTATATTTCATGTTCCTTAAACTTTGTTCCAATTAGTAAAATGTTGAGCAAAGGCTTCATTTGCTAACCCCTTTATATTACTATTAAAACCAACATTTACATTAAGATGGGGTTGGGGCAGTCATTTATTTCTGATTTAAACCATTCTAATGAGTTTTATGTGTAATATATGTATCTCTGGCTTACTATAAGCCTATTAAGTGATCCAAAACATTAACATTAATTTGCATTGTTCAAGAAGAAAAACACTAACTGTTGGAAAGAAGCGGCTTTTTATTCTAAATTTTGCTTCTGGATATTGCCGCATACAAGTCACTGTGAAGGTCGTTCCTCAGTATAAATTTTCCTGTGAGAGTGATAATATTCCTGAAAAAGTTCTAAGACTTTTCTTGTTGGGGGAAGTCAGCCTTTGATGTAATTTTGAAACGTTCTAGGGTCAATTAACAATCATTGTATTCAAAGCATTTTTGAAACTATTCCAATTCTATTTTTTGTAAAGTAAATTCTTGAAAGAAACCAAACTTCAACTCTTTGAATACTGCTCATATTTAGATTTTGGGGTTTGTTTCCTGCTTCTGCTCCCAGGATTGAAGGGCTCCCTCCAGAGGCTGCAGCTGGAGTATGTGGATGTGGTCTTTGCTAATCGACCAGACGGTAACACTCCCATGGAAGGTAAGTTAAGAACTTTAATAAAATACTCTAGAATTCTTGATTCAGTTTGAGGACTTACTCTGCTCACAGTAGGAAATGAATTGTATTGAGACTGATCGAACTGAATGTGGAAAACAAAAATATTTCTGACTGATGCCTTTTGGCCTCAGCATTTACTCCCAAAACCAATGCTCTGCCTGCTGCATCTTCTTATTTTGAAGCAGCTGAAGACATTGGGTTTGTGGCACCCGCTGGTTACAGTGCTCACCTTTTCCAGGTTCATTTCACTTTCGTGATTTCATCAACTAAAACAATACAGTTAACTGGAAAGGGGCTTTATAACTTAGTCATCATCATTTCACAGTAAATCCTTTGAGGCTCTTCCTATTTTACAATGGCTCTAAGTCTGATTAGTTTCCAGTCTGCGGTAGCAACGCTCAGTGGTGCCACCAGCAGGGATTCCACAGCAGCGACTGCTTCAAAATAAGATTTCATTGCAGTTTGATTGTTGATTCTCAAGGAGCTGCAACATTTTATCGCCTTTCTGTTATAACTGTTCAAGGACCACAGTTTAAGCTTCTTCCTGTGGAAGCTTTCAGAATGTTTCTAAAACCAGATTTTCTTCAATTTACATTTATTTACGAACTTGCTAGGATGTTTGAGGCAGAGGATAGTTTGAGAGGATGAGGATGAATTGAAAAGAATGTTCCAGTTAACTGAAGTTTAAAATCACATGGGGATTATCACTTACCTGAGGTGACTGAGAATGAAGATATTTGAGAAAAAGAGCAAAAATGAATATTCTGGTTATTTGAACAATATGATATGGATTACCACTTTTAAAATAATTAGAATAGTTTGATTCACATGAGATTACACTGAAGGTAACTTTGTCCTTGATGATTCAAAAGGCAGGATCTTGTAATAAACCAGATTCTGTAAAGAGTGATTCTTGTTACAGGGTTATAGAAGGGTTGTAGTAATGGGAAAGTATAAATGATTGACATATTATACATTTTTCTAGGTTGTGTTTCTGACCATAAAAAAGTTATGGAAATTATTTTCCTTGCCATTTATCTCATTCTCAACTACAGAGAAATGTAAAATATATATATTCTTATATCTAACTTTCTCCTACAGTTTTCTTCTTTCTTGAATCTGGGTAAAATTAGGAGTTTATTATAAACAGTATCAGTGTTGGAAATTTTCCATGGAAATGACATAAAACTGCATATTTTTTGTCAAAGCAAAGACTAGGTGTTTGATAAAGCAAATCATAAGCATAAGAAGTATTTATTGCAAGGATAATATGATGTCATACAACTCTTTTTTATTTTTTATCTTATTTTTCCATAAGTTATTGGGGTACAAGTGGTAGTTGGTTACATGAGTAAGTGCTTTAGTGGTGATTTGTAAGATTTTGGTGCACTTATCACTCGAGCAGAATACACTGCTCCATATTTGTAGTCTTTTATCCCTCGCCCCTCTCCCACTCTTCCTCCCAAGTCCCCAAAGTCCACTGTAGCATGCTTATACCTTTGTGTACTCATAGCTTAGTTCTCACATATCAGTGAGAACATACAATGTTTGGTTTTCCATTCCTGGGTTACTTCACTTAGAATAATAGTCTCCAGTATCATCCAGGTCACTGCAAATGCTGTTAATTCATTCCTTTTTATGGCTGAGTAGTATTCCATCATATATATATATATATCACAGTTTCTTTATCCGCTCATTGATTGATGAGCATTTGAGTTGGTTCCACAATTTTTGCAATTGTGAATTGTGCTGCTGTAAACACGCATGTGCAAGTATCTTTTTCAAATAATGACTTCTTTTCCTCTGGGTAGATACCCAGTAGTGGGGTTGCTGCATCAAATGGTAGTTCTACTTTTAGTTCTTTAAGGAATATCCACACTGTTTTCCATAGTGGCTGTACTAGTTTACATTCCCACCAGCAGTGTAGAAATGTTCCAGTCATACAATTCTTAATGACACATTCAAACAGAGCACTAAAGTTATTTAGTCTGCAAAAGTGTCAAGTAAAATGCCATTTAGTGAGGTCTATGACAGACTGGAATTGCGTCACATTTTAGGTGCCTAGTGACTATTTTCCTCTTTTAGACAGTGTTCTTTGCAATTATACCATGTAGAGGATAGCAGAACATCTAAGATTTTTAAGGATTTTTTTTTTTTCCCATCTTACCTCTGCCTTTTATTTTAGGAATATATTGTAGGAGTCTCTCAAACAGAAAACATAATTTGCATTACATTTGTAGAAGAAGGAGGAAATCCTCAATTAGGAGTCAAACTATGTGACACCAACAAGATAATGATGTCTCTTGTATCAATATTTATAATATGTTGAAATTTATTAAAAGAAATCTTCAAAGTGTTTTAAAAAATAATTGCTGCTGTCTGGTGGAGTTCACAACATTGTTTAGCCTTTGTGGGAATCAGAGAAAATTTACATTTTCCCCGAGTAGTTTCTTATATACAGTTCCACAAAGCGGAATAGGAAGCTATTTTATCATGAGTCATTTTCCAAGTTCAGAAGCATAATGAAGAGTGTCAAACAATGGAGATTGGCCACTTGTTGATAAGGTCAAGGCACATGGCATTTTGTAGCACAGCAGCAATCAACCACCTCATGCTGGAGTGTAGCCTGCTTCCCCTCACCAGCAAGAGGAGACTCACCCAAGCAGGCCAATCAAGTTTTGAGGCTTATTCTTCTGGGAGGACCTAGCAGGGACATTCCACAGGCAGCTCCTCATGCAGGACTTGTTCCAGATTGAAATAGCATCCATGTGAGTTTTTCCTAGCTTTCAGAAAATGTTTACCCTCAAACTTAGTACACTCATTTGTTCCAAGGTAGGTCTACTGGAACAATCAGAGTTTGATGTAAGTCTCTGGGAACACATCTATACATACAGTCTTTTCTACTTTACTGTGCCAGGGGAAAGTACTGATCTGGGAAATAAAGAAGCAATAAGAAATAAAGAGACAGGACTGTCAGGTGGACTTGGGTACATTTGGCACCCTAAAAATGGGAGAAAAATAAGGTGCCCGTGTTAGTTCTGGATTCCATGTTGTTGAGAGTCACCTTTGCAACAATTTTGTAAATCATACTGTGTATGTATGGGAATAAAGCTGTACATGTACAATGGGGGGTATACCTTAGGAAGACTATCAGTGTTTCTAAAAACATGACAGAAGGCAAATGTTATTTATAATCAAATTACCCTTGAAAACACTACAGTAACTCTGTTAATGATATTCTATTGGCTTTAATTAATTATTCAATTTATTTTTCAAATGTGGTGAAAAAAATCATCACTAGATAGTTGTCCAACCTTTTTATTTTTTGGTAGTGGCAGAAAAATCCTTACTATCAAATGATATTACTTTTTTCTTGTTTCAGCAACTCACATTGGCTATTTTAGGCTCACTTGCATCCATTTCTGTTTAAGTGACAAAACAGTGGTTGCCAAGTATATATTGTTGCGTATTTATATATTAAATCTACATGTATTAATACTATAGACCCTTAGCGTTTGTAAATCATTTGTATTGATTTCAGCTATTATTTGTCAACTCCGTGGAGTCACAACACATGCTGACATAATTTTGCTGAGGCACCTCTTTTAAACACAGGGGACATAGCACTTTCAAATGAGTTCAGCCCAACTCAGTGCTTGCTCTTATTTGTCACTGATTACCGAGTAGAGTGGTGTTCAAGAACTTGGAGACACTGAGAGTCTCCAGTCATAAACTATGCAAATGTCAAGGGTCATGTGTGTGCCCACAATGAGCATCACTAAGACACGTTTTAAACAACTTCCATTTAAACATTATTAAAATGCCAATTGCATTCATGTGATTTCTACCATGAAGTGATGTTAATCGGGAACGTTTTAAAAATAAACCAAGATGAGTTTCAGCCAGTTTCTACATATCGTATAGCAACCATTTGAGCCAGAAAAAGATTAACTGCAGCATCTTTATAATATATTGGCATCGTATATCCAATTAGTTGTTTCCTTCCCTTATTTCTTAGAAAATCAATAGACAAAAAGTGAGTCCTCTCGAAAGAATGGCTGTAAATTCCAAAGGTGCAATCAGTGGAGAAAGGGGCGAGACACTTCATTCGCAATCTGCAACTCCATGGAATACAGTTAGACATTTTCAGGCTATGGGAAGATGTTCCTGACAACAGAGGGGAGCTTGTGTACTTTTTCTTCTGTCCCTCTTGTTTATTTTTTCTGGTTCACCTAGTAGTAAGTCATTTTTCTTTCACAGCATCTGTCATGCCATCTGTCTCTGCTACAATATCTGGCAACGATGGCATGTTTTCCAGTCCTAGAAAAAAATCAGCCCCACATCCCATTTCTTCCTTCTTATGGGTCTGTGTTCCTCCCAGTAGAGTCACTGACAGTTATTTATGCTCTATGAAGCTCATATCCTTAATTCTCTCACTTCCACAAATCCCTAATATGTATTTCAAAATCTTCTCTTGAACTCATTAGACAAGAAAAAGTTCAGGCAATAGAGTCAGGCTGGACATGGATGGACACAGAGCATTTGTGTGTCCAAGGACCTGTATGAGGAGTTTTTTGTTTGTTTGTTTGTTTGTTTGTTTGTTTGATTTTCTGTCATTCCCAAACACCAGGCTAGTATCTCTACCTATACTATTCTCACTGCTCCAGGAAGAAGAGATTGAGCCTAACTGTGGTCATGAAAGGAGAATGTAAGCCTGTACCCCTTGTAGACAAAAGCAAAAAGAGGGGACACACTAACTTGTTGATCTGAGAATATGATTTTTAAATTAAATTAAATTTTAGTATTTGATTTTAAAAACACTTGGAATTGAGTCCTTACTTTTCACATAGAGCTTTTTGCCAAAACTGATTATTCTTACAGAATTCCTGAGTCATTAAATATTATTTCCATACTGATTACAGTTCCAGTTATTTATTTTTTCCTGCTAGCAGATCAGTGCAAACATAAAGCAGCCCATATGTCTTAATTTCAAATAAGAGAAGCAAGACCAAAGTTAGCTTCACTTATTCCCATAGTATCATCTTGTCAAATAACCCATTCCATAAGCATTTACATCTTTCTAAGCCATCTTTTTTAGTGTTGTCATGTGAAAGTAGCCATCTACGGATATTCAGGGATTCAGGATATCCAATGACAACTCAGAGAATGCCAGAAAGCAAAAAACATTGCAGTATCCCAAATTTTCTACATTTTGACAGTTCCAAAATACTGGACCTAGATATATAACTTCCAAAGTAAAAAGTTTTCAAAACAAAATTTCACCACCTAAAACCTAGAAACATCATTTGCCCCACAATAGATCAGCCCTTCCACCTCTATCTTTTATTATCTTCCCTGAAAGTTACCTTCAAGCTATCCGAAAAAACATGATATAGAAGGAAGAAATCTTCTGCAAATACTACAGCACTGTCCAATAGAAATATAATGTAAGCCACATATATATAATTCAAATTTTCTATTAGCTACATTAAAAAAGTTAAAAAAGGGAGGGGAACAACACATACCGGGGCCTGTTGGGGGGTCAGGGGCAAGGGGAGAGAGAGCGTTAGGACAAATACCTAATGCATGTGGGGCATAAAGCCTAGATGACGGGTTGATGGGTGCAGCAAACCACCATGGCACATGTATACCTATGTAACAAACCTGCACATCCTGCACATGGCATTTCTGAACTTAAAGTAAAAAAAAAAAGTAAAAAGAAACAGGTGAGGTTATTATATTTTATTTAATGTGATATATCAAAACGTATCACTTCAACACGATCCATGAGTATCCAAAAGTTCCTAATGGCATATATTACATTCTTTTTTTTCCCTACTAAGTCTTTGTACAATCAGTTGTGTACACCCTAATTTGGAGCAACACATTTCAACTGCTCAGCAATTTTAATTAGGATCAGCCACATTTCAAGTGTTCAGTAGCCCACATGTGGCTAGTTAGCTACTGTACTTGACCACACAGGCTCATAAACTATATTCCCAGTCTAACAGAGCCTCAGGCACGTAGTAGGTGCTCAATAAATATTTATTGGTTGGCTGGATGAAGGACTGAACAAGTGTTTGAGTGATTAAATGAATAAAGCTCCAAAGTTGAGTGGCTCTAACTTCATTTTCCTCTACTTGAAAACCTATGTTGGTTTCCTAACCTCTATAAACATTCTAGTACCTGGTTCAACATATTTCAGGGAGATGTTGACAGGTTGTTGCCAAACAGCCCCAGGACACTTACATGCTGTTTCTCATCTGCAATCGCAGTAGCATCCAGATGTGCTGCATCTCTCTTTAGAAGTGTGATTGATATCTAAATGAGCAGAAATGAATAAAGGGACAATTCTTTGGCAATACAGTTGCCCCCTGAGTATTACTATATCAATTAAGATTATTTAATGCATTTCATTTATTACCTTGGCCAGGATGTTCCCAAGGCCTCTGGTGTACATCGGATCCATTTAACTCCCGGCTTGAAAGGCTGGGACAGTTGAGTTTTCAAGAAATTAATTTGGAGAAAATGATTTTCATATCCAAGAAGATGAGCCAAACCCAGCCAAGCTTGTGGCAAAAAAAAAAAAAAAAAAAAAAAAGTGTTTCAATTTTAAAATGCAGTTTTGTTTCCATTTTAACTGCAAATTCATCAAAACTTTTCCTGATACTTCAGGCCTATTTAGCTGATGTTTTATCCTTTACAGACCAAAAAAATTGTGTCACAAAAAGACAAATTTATTTCATCCATCATAAGAAATATAACAATGGGCGACAGCTAGGTTCACTTCAGTTCTTTCCGTCTCCAGTTCATCTGTTTAGAAAATTCCATGTTTCCGTTCATGGTGGACCTCCTCACTGGAACAATATTTCTGCAGAGTGGACTAGGGCATTAGACAGACACAACTTCAAATTCTGGCTTTGCTACCTATCAGACTGTACACTCGGGACAAGCTACTATCCTTACGGAGGCTCACTTTCCTCACCTGAAAACAGAGGAAACATAAAGCACCATCTGAATGAGTTAATAATGTGGTTACAGCACCTCACCCACAGCTGGGGCACACAAACGTAAGCCCCATTTCTAGAATGCCCTAGGTAAGGCATGTAAAACTCTCCTTTCTCTGGCTCTCTTCTCAGAGATAATCAAGTCCAAGGCCCTAAAATTATAATATGATGAAAATCTAATGGAGATAGCCAAGCTGCAGGACTGCAGAGGATCTGGTGAAGTCCTGTAAGATTCAAGCTGTGGAGTTGGCAGTGTAATTTTCTTATAGCCCATTTTTTTCTCCTAAAATTTTGCTCTGAAAGTCTTTATGCCCCTAATCATAAATTTTCCAGGGTTAATCTATTCAGCCTGAAAGGTGATCTTGTGCCTGTGACTTTATTTTCAAAGATGTCTCTAGAAGAAAAAAAAAAAAAACTCAATAATAGGATTACTCATTCATTCAGTTGATAGTCACTGAATACTTACTATTCAAGCACTGTTCTGGGTGCTTGGAGAAGCAGAAGTTAATAATCAAATGAAAATCCTATCCTTAGAGAAATCACATTTCTTGTTGGGGAGACAGACAAGAAGTTAGTGAGAAAGTTACATTAGATGGTGATAATAGAATGGAGAAACAAATTAATCCTGGGAGGGGGCTAGGAGGTTATAGGGATAGATTTTAGTTAGGATGACCACATAAGGTCTAACAGGAGGAAATGGTGGGCAGTGGGGGGGGGGGGGGGGGGGGGGGCTTGGAAATAACTCGGCCTCCTCCAAAATAGAAAGGGTATGGCTTTAAGAGTCAGACCTCAGTTCAAATCCTCTTTTTGTTACGAGCCAGTTGATCTTAGGCAAGTTATTGAACTTCTCTTGTCCTCAGTTTTCTTATCTGTAGAATGTAGGTAATAATATTTGCTCTATAGGGTTATGGTGAGGATTATTTGAGATAATATCTACAGAATGCTTAGCATGTTGCCTAGTAACTATGCAAAATTTAGAGCTACCATTTTTGTTATTGTTATGGTTTGCATAGTACTGCTGTAAATTTTTTATGCAGGAAATTACCTTGATGCAATTGTAGTCTCCAAGTCTACTACCAGGTTATCCTAGAGGTGACTGACTGAAGACTTCACTTAAGTTCTCATATTTTATGTATTTATATTTAGTATATTTCAACTGTTTGGTGTCATATGCATATGGATATGTTGTCAATATCACCTCTTTCCATTCCTCCCTCCTATCTGTGTTCAGCATGCACACTCTGTACTTTGTTGATGGCTACTATGACTCAGGGGTTACTAATCCACTTAGTTTTACCATGCTCATCCTATAAATTCTGCCTGTGTCTCACAAGCTACTTGCATCTCCACCCAGTTTCATTTATCCTCTTTCTTTGTTTCACTTACTTTCTTGAGCAGAACTGAATAATCTTAAGTAATACAATAAAGGCACATTACAGAGTTCACCACTCTCAGTCATTGACATGTTGCCTCAGGCCGGCGAATCCTCCAGGCCTGTTGAAAAATTTCCGGCATTAACAGAGGCCCACAGAGTTCTGACTGTGGATCATTCTGATATGCATCTATTAGGAACAGAGCCCTGGTTAACAAATGATCTTTTCCAACTGAGTTCCATAGAAAGAACAAGAGCTTTAGAGAAATTACCTTTACTAGAACTACTGAGAAGTTACAATTGCCAAGGCTGCAGAAAATACACAAAGAACTGGCTTTAAAGAAAACTATACTCCAGAAAAACAATTGTACTCATCTGGTGTTTTATTTTTTGCTTTCTTTGGAAATCAATGATTCCCAACCTTATTCCATAAAGTCCTGGTTTGAAGGGAAGATTCTAAAGAAGGATATGCTTATATGCTATGCAATTTAACTACTTCCTCTGTTTTCTCTCCCCTCCACCACCATTTTTTTCTTTCATGACATCTTTACTCAACATTGAAGGCAGAAGAGATTCAATCTGTATCATTAGTAAGTTGAAAAAGGAGAAACGAGGTGGGCCAAATGTTTGGGGGACTATTGTACCTTCTCACAACAAGTTTGTGGACTTCGCCGATCTCCAAATGGGTGCTTTTCTCCTCTTCTTCTTTTTCCCTTGAGTTGTTTTTAGTTAAGAAAAAAAGAGAGAGAGAGGGAGAGGGAGAACAGAGACTGCTTCTGCTCACCCCAGCTGTCAGGTGAAAAACAGCTGCTTAGTATTCTGGGGCTGTGGGTTTATGACTCATGTGCACTTCCTTCTGTGAGTTGTCATTTCTCTGAAAGATATTTGGAGTTGTGACAAAATTTAACTCCATATTCTGAGGGGATGTTGACTGGATCTCAGGAGAATTCATTTCTGTAAGTTCCTCGATCTGCCACAGCAGATCCTCAAGGACATGCAGAGGACTTGGAGACTCACATTACTTAGTAGTAACACACTCTGAGGGTTTACTGGCATGCTGATTGAATGCAGTGAGCAGAGCCACCTGTGTCAGGCAATCGAAAATTCTCAGACAGCCGGGGATAAACAAATACCCTCAAGTCTCTCTCTTACTCTCTGTACAAAAGGAAGTATTAATAATAAGAGAGTAAGTGGTTTTGTTAACCCCTCTCCTGAATATTTAATATGTGTCTTGAAAAAATACGAGGTCTGCAATCAAAAGATGAGGGTGCTAGTCTTAGGCATATAAACTTGACTGAGTTGCTCAGACTTTCAACTTCTTGGTTTTTCATTGTACCCTGGGAGAATAAAAATATTCTAGCTATTTCCAAGATTGTCGTGAAGACAAAATGAGATAAGTCGAAACATGTTACAAATTGTAATTGTCCTGCACAAATATTTTGAGGTTGTTGTTGTTACATATGTCTACACTTTTAGGAATATATAAGCCCCGGAAAATATAATAATCGAAGTTTCAGCCGGACACCAAGACACGATTGAAATGAAATTTTAGAGTGAGATGCCAGTTCTCCATTTGTACTTTCAAATGAAGTGTGCGAGAGCTTGTTCCATAGCTCTTTCTTCTCCTAGCTGTTTATTTTGAGAAATTAAAAACTTATAGAAATGGTGAAAGAATAAACACCCAATACATTTACCAAATTGTGCCACATTTTGCCTTTATTTTTTCCTCTCTTGTTCTCTGCCATTGTGACATTTCACCCATAAATATTTTCTCCAGTATCTCCTGAGAATAAGGCATTCTTCTATATGACCATAACACAATCATCACATTCAAGAATATACAAGTCATATTCAAATTTTCTAAAATGTCCTCTATAGGATTTATTTGTTTTGCTTTTTTGGAGGGGGCGTGAATCCTGCAGTACATTTATTGTCATGACTGTTACTTTTTTTATTTATTCTATTTTAGATTCGGGGTTACATGTGCAGGTTTATTCCATGGGTATATTACATAATGCTGAGCTTTGGGCTTCTAGTGAACTGATCACCCAAATAGTGAACATTGTACCCAATAGGTAGTTTCTTAACACTCATCTCCCTGCCACCCTCCCCTCTTTTGGAGTCCCCCGTGTCTAGTATTTCCATCTTCATGTCCTTGTGTACCCTTGTTTAGCTCCCCCTTACAAGTGAGAACATAAGGTATTTGATTTTCTGATTCTGAGTTATTTCACTTAGGATAATGGCCTCCAGCTCTGCCCATGTTGCTGCAAAGGACATGATTTCATTTTTTTTTTTTTTATGTCTGTGTACTATTCCATAGTATTCTCCACACTGTTTTCCGAGGGCTCAGGAGGGTTGTTGCATCCCATTGCTGGTCCTGTTCAGGTTGATCACTCGATTAAAGTGATGTCTGCCAGGTTTCTCCACTGTGACAGTAACTCTTTAACTTTATAATTAACAAATAACCTAGAATGTGATTATCTGAGACTATGTGAATAGCCTGTCCCCAACAATCTCATTTTAGCATCCACCAAGGATCCCTGCCTGCATCCGCTTTTACAAGGAGGGCTGTGAGATGGTGCTTTCCTGATTCCATCAGCTCCTCTTTCTTTAGGAGTTGGTTTTCTTCTGCAAAGAGAAGCCTTCCCTTCTCCTCTTCCCCTACTCTCTGTTCAGTGACTCTGGAGCTCCTCACTGGTTTTAAAATATAAAAGTTGAGAGATGGGAGTAAAGGGGATCTAGTGAGAAGGGCATGTATGAAGAAAGCTGTGCTTGTGAGCTCCATCCACCCCAGCATGGGAGAAAGCTGCCTCTTCATTGCCACCCTGGTTGGGATGGGGGTTTCAAGGCCTTTCAGATGATTTGAGACATGACCCCATGACTGGGGAACATGGTGGCCTTGGAGCTGTTGTGTGGCTGGAAAATCTAGGGGTGAAGAGGTGGGCTGACTCTCTGCCTTGGCGGCACCACTGGGGGAGTGCTGACCTCCTGGGACTGGTAGGGAAGGTACTTATGAATGTCTCCTGTGTGGGGCCATCTTGGGTCCTTCCCTTCCGGGCCTTCTGGAGGATGAAGGCTGGAGGACAGAGGTTTGAAGGAGAAAATAAAGAAATAGATAAACCAAACGTACCTGACAGTCCTGTAGTCTTCTAGCCTAAACAGGTCCCAGCTTGGGCAGAGAAAAAGAGTTTGAGTTTGAAGTTTTGATTGAGATTGTTGGAGGATGTGCTTATGACTTAAAATGACTTTAGGACTCTGTATTACCATAGAACAGAGTTTTCATCAAGGCCAGAGGATACTTGCTCTACTGAATATTAAGGACCGGTAGGAGATTTAAAATATTAAGCTGAAGGATTACATTATCATTAGTTATGCTTGTTACACATGTTTAAATACCTAAGTTTAAATCCATCTGACTTAAATTACACATGCACATGCAAAAAAAAAAAAAAAATTTAACTCTTAGTTCCAGAAGCAAATATGTTTCCTTTATAAGAAAATACCATTAAGTCCAATATAACTGGACATTTAGGAAAACCTTATGTGCTTATGATTCAAGTCTCCATAAATTACGGAATAAGGCACTTGGCTCCCTGTATAAAATTCATAGATTATACAAAGACATCCCTCATACTCCACCACAAATCTACCCCATATACCCTCCTTGGGAATCTGAAGACTTTTGAGGTGTCACTTCAACTTTGGGGAGTAATTATTTGTTAATGTTCAAATATTGGAAAATAATACATGCCACAAAAGCCTCAATCTCTGCAATTTGGAATTTACCCATCATCTCTAAATGTATCCCCATGTTAAGTTTTATGTATTTGTTTTAAATTCAAAAGGGAAAGCTTATGTTGTGTCTAGCTTCAGTGAAGCCAACCATACAGAATTGCTGATAATTAAATAAGATACTTTTAGACTTAAAATTTTGACAATCCAAATGTAGTCAGCACAGAACTTGCTTATTCAAGAAAACCATTTTATTTGTTTTTAAGGGCCAGTGGATAGAACAGTTTGTACATGGAAGCAGTAGGAAGGGAAAGAAAGCTTAGTATTACCAGTATTCTTCTGTATTAAGCGCAAAAAGGAAAGCATTGTATCATTGCCTTTGAAACTAGAAGCAAGTTTGGTAATGAAACAAACCCAATTACCATTTTAAAATGAATGTTTTTATCTAATGAGATAGGAGATTAACACATCTGACAAGAGAATTCACATAAAAATTAACAGAAAGCCAAAAAAGGGAGATTAAAAAAAGAAAAAAAAAATGGGTAAGAAGAAAGAATGAAATTTGGTTTCTCTCATCCATTTTCCCTACTCTCTTCCTGAGCAGAGATCAAATGTTGCAAGACCCTGTCTCAAAAAACCTACACAATGCATTTTAAATGTCACCATATAGTACTCAGATGACCCACAGAAGAACATGACATAGTACAAACACTCAGGTGCAAAACCTGGCTTGTGCATTTATTCATACCCAACTAATATTTATTGAGTGTCTACTGTATACCACAGCATACATAGGATTTATTAGAGAACAACATAGACAAAGATCCCAACCCCTGTTGGGCACATTTTTTCTGGCAGGAGGGATAAGAAACAATAAAATAACAAAAAGTTAAATTATATAGAATATTAGATGTTGATAGGTGCTATGAAAAAAAGAAAAACTAAAGCAGGGTAATGAGAATGGCAATGCTTAGGAAGTTAGAGATGGCCATTGAGAAGGTAGGGTTTGAGCAAGGACTTGAAGAAGTCAAGTGAATAGCCAGAAGAGAGAGAAGGAGACTGCTTCTGGCTGTACAAACAGTGCAAAGGCCCTGAGATGGAAGCCTTCTGTCATATTTGAGGAACATCAAGGACACTGATGTGGCTGCAGCAGAGTAAGGAAGGGGGAAGGTAGAAGAAGAAGAGTTTACAGAGATAAGAGAGGCCAGATCTTTTGGGGCTCTCTGAATTTTTGACAAAAAAGTGAAGTGACTTGATTTACATTTCAAAAGGATACCTCCTCCCTTGGATTGAGAATACATTATAGGGGCAAATGTAGGAGCAGGGAGACATGCTAAAAAATGATTATAGCAATCTAGGTGAGAGAATAAGGCTCAGATGAGGGTGCTAGCCGTGGAAGTGCAATGTGGTTAACTTTGGATAAATAATGAAATTAGAGGCAACAGAAGTTCCTGGTGAATTAGATATGAGTGTGATGGAAAGAAAAGAGTGAAGAATGACTCCAGGGTTTTAGGCCTGAGTCACCAAAAGGATGGAGTTGCCATCAATTGATATGGGGATCAGAAGCTGATACGGAGCCAGTTGTGGGGAAGCTCAGGGATTTGAGTTTAGTCATCTTGAGTTTGAAATGTTTATTAGGTGGCCAAGTGAAGATGCTGAGTAGGGAGTTAGACACCAAAGCTGAGACTCTGTCTTGGGATGGGGACATAAATTTGGGAGCTGTCTGCATGTGAATGGTATTTAAACCCTTGAGAACTGATGAAATCACACAACTAGTAAAAGCAGAAAAAAAAAAAAAAAAGAAGATATCGAAAGAAAGGACTGAGGACTGAGCTCTGGGACTCTCTAGTATTAGGAAGTTGAGAGGATGGGGAAAAGCATGTAGTGTTCAAGAAAGAAAGAAAGAAATCACATCAAGGAGGAAAGAAGGGATCAATTATATCAAATGTTACTGATAGGTCAAGTAAGATGAAGACTGAACATTATCCGTTGGTGTTAACAATGTGGAAATCTTTAACAACATTGACAAGAGAGTTCTGGTGAAGTAAGGAGTGAGTAGGTGAGTGAAAGCCACTTCGCCTCTGACTCGCAGTTTCCTCATTTGGAAAAAAGTAAGGAAACATCTGGAATTAGCAGGACAAATGCTTCTACCTTTTCCTTTTAAAAAATAAAAAGCTACCCAATACACAACACAGAGACAAAGAAACAGAAACAGAAACTTCATTTCTCATGAAAGTGTCAGTAAACTGAAAACCTAGACCAATATGTATGAAAATGGAAAAAAGATGGAGGATAATATGACTTAGCAGAACTGAGGAAAGATTTTTTAAGTGCCTGCAGATGAGAAACAAGTTAACATGTACCACACAACCTCAGGATGGTTCATCTATTAGAGAAACCAGTGCCACAGAAGATGTGGGTGAGGCAGGAACTAGGAACAAGGTAGTTCTTTAAAAGAGGATACAGAGCTACTAAAGCTCCATGTCCCCAGGTCTGCAGTCAGTGTCCTGCTTTTCTCCTCCAACAGAGGAAGAGGAGTTTCGTTAACTGGAGACATTGAGTTGACAGGCTCTAAGCTGAGAGATACCAGGCACAGAGCAAGGTGGAGCCAGGCTGCAAATAAAAAGACTATGAGACTTGAGACCCCAGACCCCTTCTCTCACCCATGTCCAGATCACCAGCAGCCAGGTCACACCCTCCCCATGCAGAAGACAGAATATCTCTTAGGAGAAAATTAACTGTCCAGGAAAAATTTTAACAAGCACTGTTCAAGCACAATTTTAGTGCTTTATTCTTTTTTTAAAAACAACAACAACAATGGAGTTTCGCTCTGTTGCCCAGGCTGGAGTGCAGTGGCGCCATCTTGGCTCACTGCAATCTCTGCCTCCCGGGTTCATGCCATTCTCCTGCCTCAGTCTCCCGAGAAGCGCCCGCCACCACTCCCGGCTTAATTTTTTTTTTGTATTTTTAGTAGAGACGGAGTTTTGCCATGTCAGCCAGGATGGTCTTGATCTCCTGACTGTGATCCGCCCGCCTCGGCCTCCCAAAGTGCTGGGATTACAGTGAGCCACCATGCCTGGCCTAGTGCTTTATTCTTAAATGTGCACAGAAACCCAAGGATTATCTGACATTCAAAGAAAGTCTCTAACAGGAAAAGAAGCTCAAATAAATAGAAAAAAGAAAATAGAGTAATGCAGAGAGATACAGAAATGTTCAAAGAAACTATAATATACTTGGTGATATAAGAGAATGTATTACATCAATAGAACAGAAACAGGATGGAAGAGAGCAAGAACAACATAGTACTAGAAAAATATTTTAGATATTTAATATATAATGGCTAATTCTTTTTAAGTCAATTAGAATGCTGGACATTAAAATTGAGAAAATATTCCAGAAAGTAAAAGAGAAAAAGGAATGGACAATACGAGAGAAAAGATAAGAAAATTAGGTTCTGTCCACGAGTCCACTATCTTTTCAACTGAAGGATCTCTTGAGAGAGAACAGATAAAATGGAAGAGGGGGAGTTATCGCAAAACAATACAAGAAAATTTCCAGATCGGAAGAACACAAGTGTCCAGACTGAAAGTGCCTACTCAGTACCCAATACAATGAATAGAGATTGACGCAAGGAAACATTATCATGAGATTTCATAACTGAAAAGAGAAAGAAAAGCATCCTAACACATTTCAGAGATTTAATTGAATACATACATGAAGGATCCAGAAAAAAAGATTGCCTAGGGATTTTCAACAGCAACACGGGGAACCAAAACACCATGAAGCAGGCCTTCAAAATTCTAAGCAAAAAGATGATGGGCAAACTACAAACCAAGGGTGAGAAAGTAATGCCATTTTGACTTTCATGTCTCTCAAACACAGTTTCTCACAAGCTGCTGGAAAATGTGTTCCACCAAAATGAGAGAATAAAGTCACAAAGTGGAAGCCATGGGATCCAATTCATTAAAAGGAGGAGAAGAATTTTCCAGATGATGAGAAGGGAAACACCAAGAGGACAGTTTATGGCACAGAAAGTGACCAGCAGAGACTGCAGCAGGACAATGGAGGGCTCTAGAAGGAATGTTGCCAAGAAAACAAAAAGGAACTGAGTTTCTTATCAGCTTGACCATGTGGAAAACCGTATTGAGAGATATTTTGCACAAAGTATGGAAGAATCGGCTGTAGCTCCAAATCAAACTAATTTAATAAAGCAATTGTTAATGAAAGGTAACATGAAAATATATGGGAGAAAGGAAATACAATCATTATAGACTACTTTGCTCAGCCATGGATATGAAATACTTAGTCATAAAAATGAAAACACAATGAATCATACTTACATTTGGAGATAAACTTAACTTGCTCATGATGTATTATTTTATCATTTTAAATATCATACTATTATCTGGTAAGCTAATATTTAATTTAGGACCTTTATGCCTATATTCATAAACAAAATTAGCCTGTAATTTGTTTTCTTATATTGCCTTTATTTGGCCGTGGAGGTCTTCTTACTCCTCTTGTAGGGCCACAGTACTCTATAAATAATGAATATTTAATACACCCTAGCTATCTAAAATTATTCCTTGATGAAAAAATAGGAGGTGATAAAATTAGGAAGCAATAAAAAGAACAGAACCAGATAGAGAACTCTAAGTGTCCTGATTAGTACTGCATAGTATCAGAGAAATTATTCAATTCTGGAATGTAATTTGGCTAAATTTAATTACACCATCTTCTTTTAAAACATCAAGACACAGAGAAGAATGTAAGTCATTTGTTTCAGGTCTCATAGCTAATTATTGGAGGAACTAGAACTAGAATCCAATTCTCCAGAATTCGGACTCCTAGCCCTAGTGCTCCTATAAAAATGTATGTTAATAGATACTAACTATATCACCTCTAATTTGGTTGGTGATGGGTACATTCCATTTCAAAAAATAAAAGTAAAGTAAGTGTTTCTTACCTACAATAAACGCAGGACCATGTTAAGTGCTATAAAGAATAAAAAAGAAGATAAAAGCCCTAACAGATTGGTTACTTCTTTTAATTGCTCATTCTGAAGTACAAGCCCCTCCCCTTGAATCTGGACATGCTCTGTAACAGCTTTAACCAAAACAATAAGACGCAAGTGATGTTACATTAGTTTGGGGCCCAGGACTAAGAAGCTGGCAGTTTTCATTGCACTCTTTTTTAGCACTCACTCTCTAAGCCCTGAACTGCCATATGGAGACACCATATATACAGAGAAGTACCCAGCCAATCTTCAGTTGTTCCAGCCGTCCCAGCCCAGGCACCAGATATGTTAGGGAAGAAATTCAGATACTCCTACCTCAGCTTCTGTATGACTACAACTGCAGGAGGAGTCACAAGCAACACCCAGCTGAGTCCAACAACCCCAAAGCTGGAAGAAATAAAATGTTTAAGCCACTAAAAAATTGAAAACGCAAAATATGAACTTAACCCAAAGTTGAGATATGAATATATTAATAATTTAGTGGGTGTTGAAGGATATATGAGAGGAAGGTAAAGCTTTCACCTCCAGGAGAGGTCAATAGATAATGTCTCAAAAAGCTGAACCAAGAGAGCAATACATAAATATTATTGAGAAACACAGAGCTTAATACCAGAGTGCACGGCTACATAAGTTGGAAGTAGTTCCTTCTGCAGTACATGGAAAGAGTTCAAGGGACTGCTGCTTTTGTTACAAGCCTTTGAGCGTTGACTCTTTAAACACTGTGCATGTATTGCTTTGACAAAGCTAAAGAGGAAAGCAATAACCACACAAATGGGATAAAAATACCAGTGGTTTTGAGTGGTCAGTATTAAATATGATTGTGGCTGTCAAAGTCCAGACACAGTCCTTAGGGTTTAGAAACACACAACCAATGCTAGTTTTTCTAGCCCAGATTGCTTGATCAGATGCCAACTCATCTCTCACCAGATCCCTCCAGAAATATGCCCACACCAGAGCCCCACCCACCTCTTCCTAAACAAGCTGTAGGGAGCCTGACTTCTTCCTCGGTAACCATCAAAGTGGGCTGTGCCAGGTAATCCATTGCAGGATAGGAAGAAAATATTACCATTTCTATTTTACAGCATCCTTTTTCTTTTTTTAAAAAATGAATCCTTCATTGAAATTATATTATCCTTTTTAAAGTTTCTATTTGTTGTATTATTTTTGTCCATTTTTAAACTTTCCACTGATATAATGTCAGACATAAAAAGTAAGGAAAATAGCGCAAAAAATGTCTATATGCCCCTCCCCCAGATTCCCCCAAATGTTAATATCTTCTGTAACCATTTAGAATTATCAAAACCTGGAGATGAACATTAACACAATAATATTATATAATCTGACTTATTAATGTTTTTCCAGCTGCCCATTAATATCCTTTTCTGGCCAAGATCACATGTTGCAGCTACTCATCATGTGTCTTTAGTCTCCTGTAAGCTGGATCAGCTCTTCAGGCTTTGTCTTTATAACTCTGACACTTTACAAGACTATTGACTACTTTGTAGAATGTCCTTCAGTTGGAGTTTTTCAGGCATTTTCTAGTGATTAAATTCAGATTAAGCACTTTTGGCACAGAAATAATTTTGTATCCTTCCCAATACACCATGCTAGAGGGTGCAGAATGTCTAGTTTTCCCATTACTGATGATGTTAACTTTGATCACTTAGTTTTATGGTGGTACCTACCAGGCTTCTCCATTGTAAAGTTACTATTTTTCCTTTAGTAATTAATAAGTGTCTTTGGGGAAGATACTTTGAAACTATGCAAATATCCCGTTTCTCATCAGGATGATGCTTAATTTTAGCATTCATCAGTGATTCTTGCCTGAAACC
The DNA here is from genome assembly GCF_002776525.5 of Piliocolobus tephrosceles. NCBI lineage: Eukaryota > Metazoa > Chordata > Mammalia > Primates > Cercopithecidae > Piliocolobus > Piliocolobus tephrosceles. The sequence goes on along the minus strand of NC_045435.1, from coordinate 177,916,874 downwards.
AGCGCGGTTGTGCTTGCCAAGGTGGTTTTCTATTTCTATCACACTTTCAACATTTGCAGGGGAAGGAGGCAGATTGGCATTCTACTGTAAAAAAGAACTCTCTCTCCTTCCCCATTTATTTGTTTATTTATATCAATATTAACTCATAGACTTTGATTTTGTTCTATGACTTATAATTCATTACTAGCATTATTTTGTTATTTATGCCCTTTTTTTCTGACTGATTGGGAAGCATAATAAAAAATTTGGAAGAGCACGGCTCTTAGGTCTACCAGTGTTTCTCTACACTTTTCCCTGGGAAGTGATCCTAATGCCCTGAGTTAAATTTAAGCAACCTCCTTTCTCACCTATTCTGCATGGTGCCTCCTTCTCTACTCAGCACTTACTTTTTCCAGCTTTATTGTAGACAATAGCTTATGACTGAAGGATAGCTTGGGAACTAATGACCTCTTTCTCCACTGTTCTATATCTGTCCTGTCAAATTCCTGTGTTGAAAGAGATTCATGTATGAAAGTTTCAAGGCAATGAAGGCCAAGTAGGGAAAAGACACTTTTCACATTGCTGTGTCACGGAGGAGTGCCATGTAGTCACACACACTAAGCAGCCATCTGTATGAAGTAAATGACCTCAGGAAGCAGAATATGGTTCCTGTGGGTTCCCAAAGACATTCAAGAGTTAACATTTCATTCCTTCAATGTAACCTGTTATGTTCTGTCAAAGCTTCTTGATCTACCTTGCTGGTTACAAGCAAGTTTGTCAATTTTTTTTTTCTTTTCTTTTCCAACTTTTATTTTAGGTTCAGGCATACATGTGCAGGATGTACAGGTTTTTTACATAGGTAAATGTGTGCCATGGTGGTTTGCTGCACAGATCATCCCATCACTCAGGTATTAAGGCCAGCATCCATTACCTATTCTTCCTGATGCTCTCCCTCCTCCTATCCTCAACCCTTCAACAGTCCCCATTGTGTGTTGTTCCCTGCAGTGTGTCCATGTGTTCTCATCATTCAGCTCCCACTTATAAATGGTATTTGGTTTTCTGCTTCTGCATTAGTTTGCTAGAGATAATGGCCTCCAGCTCCATCCATGTCCCTGTGAAGAACATTATCTCCTTCCTTTTGTGGCTGTATAGTATTCCATGGTATGTGAGGTTGTGAAGAAAAAGGAATACTTTTACACCATTGGTGGAAATGTAAATTAGTTCAGCCATCATGAAAGACAGTGTGGCAATTTCTCAAAGACATAGAGGCAGAAATACCATTCAACCCAGCAATCCTATTACTGGGTATGTACCCAAAGGAATATAAATCATTCTTTTATAAAGATACATACACACATATGTTCATTGCAGCACTATTCACAAAAGCAAAGACAGGGAATCAACCTAAATACCCATCAATGATAGACTTGATAAAGAAAATGTGATACATACACACCATGGAATACTAAGTTTGCTGATTTCTAACTTGCTGAAGTGTTCTCTGTGAACAACAGCAGACTAGAGCCAGACTGCCTGCTATCAAATCTCAGCTCCATCACTAGCTGGGTAACCTTGAACAATTTACCCACCTTTGTTGTGCCTCAGTTTCTTCATGTGCGAAATAAGAAAAACAATAACCCTATTCTATAAGATCGCTGTGAGGAATAAAGTAGTTAACATGTAAAGTGTTTAGAACATTGCTAGGCACATTGAAGGTACCATATGTGTTAACTGTCGGTTTTAATAGCCCAGAAGATAAAAGACCTTAGTATTAATGTGAGGGAACATCTCAAAATGTCTCATGAAGATAACACAAAAGTTCAGACCGTAAAGAGTTAGGGTGAACTAACAGTGCCTGAAGAATGTGTAGTCCCTGAGAAGGACAATACATTACACATTTTCGGTCACTGACTCCTTCCTACTGCCTTTGCCTCACAACCAGGCAGGTGTTTTCCCTGAAGCACAAGGAAATGTGTTTGTGTGTGTAAGAGGTGGGTTTGGGAGGCAGGAGGTGAGTTGAAGAAGCCACAGAGTGAACATGTGACATTTTTCTCCATGTCAGTTTTGTAAAGGCATAATATTTGTAAAGATTTGTAAAGAAAAATATTATTATTGTTTTAAATCAATTTCTTTCTTATGGTGATGTGGTTTGGCTGTATCCCTACCCAAATCTCATCTTGAATTGTAGCTTCCATAATCCCCATGTGTCTTGAGAGAGACCTGGTGGGAGGTGATTGAATCACAGAGGCAGGTGTATCTGTGCTGTTCTCGTGATAGTGAATAAGTCTCATGAGATCTGATGGTTTTATAAAGGGCAGTTTCCCTGCACATGCTCTTTTGCCTGCCACCATGTAAGATGTCCCTTTGCTCCTCCTTTGTCTTCCACCATAAGAGTGAGGCTTCCCCAGCCATGTGGAACTGTGAGTCCATTAAACCTCCTTTTCTTTATAAATTACCCAGTCTCAAGTATTTCTTCATAGAAGTATGAAAATGGGCTAACACATATGATATAGAATGTTTGCATACATTTTTATGATAAACCCAAAGCTAGCTATTTGTTTTTATAGCCACTTTAATGGGTCGTGTAGTAGAAGCAATGTCTTACCATGATAAACCTTGGTGAATCATTCCTTAATAGAAGATTCTAAAAGAGAAAATAAGGGAAAATGGCCAACATTGTATGGGGAATGGGGAAAAGCCTCAGAAACAGCAAGGAAAGCCCCAGAGAAAGAGATTAAGGGCTCCAGATACAACCAATGTGTGGAACAGTGAAATAGGTATAAGGAAAATTAAAGGGGGCATCCCAGGGAAGACCCATGGAGACAGGACAGCCTCTTCTGTAATGGCCCTTGCAGTGACAGTTGCCCAGCCACTACTGGGCCAGCCTCACATTTTAACATATAGCGTGACAGATGCTTTATTTTAAAATATTAACATTAATATTTAAAATATTAAACTCCTCCTTACTGGGTAATTCACTGTTGAAAAACTAAAAAAAAGCAGTTTATTCTAACATATCAAGTTTTAAACTTGCCTTTTGGTTATTACCAGATATCTGACAAATATAAATAAGTGCTACAGAGCTAAAATGCATTGGAGACTGCCAGTGAGCTGCATGAACTAAGAGGAGGTTTTAATATCGTTAACATGAAGAAAGCATCTCCTTCCAGACATGTGCCATGGCACAACCAGGAAGGAAGGCCGGCTCTACACTATTAAAGGAGCAATGAAGATTGCTTCCTGTTACAGCACGAAACTAGATTTACCAGTAGAAAATCTCATTAGGGTAAATATTTTTTTACTCTTATCAATCCTCTGCCAAGATTCTTGCTTTATTCCTTCATCTACAAGACAGAATTCCTTTTAAAATAGTTAAAAGCCTGTCCCAAGAAGCTGATACACAGACAGTTGTATAAATAAAAATCTCCAGACAGGATAATAGAGTAAGAACTTATGTGTCAAGATTCCACATCCGTCTGTCTGACCAATAAGGATGACATTTACACAATTTAAAAGATCAGAAATTTAAGACTTGAGTCAGATATCTGCAATGCAATGACAGATGCTTCCAAGTATAAAAATAACTGTTCCACTAATGAATATAGAAATATTAGATGCCATGTAGAACTGGTTGGGTTTGGTTAAATTTATTTTTTAGCAACTCAGTGAACATTAGGAAAACTATTCTTAGTGAGTATGTTGCCTAATACATCACATTCCGATAGGCCCAAAGGCTTGTTTCTTCAATTGATATAGATACAAAGGGTCTTCAAAAAGTTTGTGGAAAAATGTATATTATGAAAAAGCTGTGCATGGACTGCATATTTATTTTGTGCCAACATAAACTCATACTAACTTGGTATAGCATGTCTAAACAATGTCTAGTTTGAGGCACTAAGAAGGATAAGACGTCACTTTGAAAAGAGCCCCTGTCAAAGCGACATGAATACTGCTAAAATTGAAGCAAGTCAAACATCAGATTTATAGTGAAGCTTGGGTGAAAGAATGGTGAAATTATTGATGCTTTATGAAAAGTTGATGGTGACAATGCCCCAAAGAAACCAGAAGTTTACAAATGGATAACTCATTTTAAGAAGGGACAAGACAATGTTGAAGATGAAGCCCACAGCAGCAAACCATCCACATCAGTTTGCAAGAAGAAAAATTCATCTTGTTTATGCCCTGATATGGTTCAACTGCATCCCCACCCAAAACTCCTCTTGAATTGTAACTCCCACAATTCCCACATTTTGTGGGAGGAACCTGGTGGGAGGTGATTGAATATGGGGCAGGACTTTCCTGTGAGGTTCTCATGAGAGTAAATGAGTCTCATGAGAGCTAATGGTTTTAAATACAGGAGTTTCCCTGCACAATCTCTCTTTTCTTTGCCTGTTGCCATCCATGTAAGATGTGACTTGCTCCTGCATGTCTTCCTCCCCAGCCAGGTGGAACCATAAGTCCAATAAACCTCTTTCTTTCGTAAATTGCCCAGTCTCAGGTATGTCTTTATCAGCAGCATGGCAACGGACTAATACATGACCTAATTAAAGAAGACTGATGATTAACAGTGGAAAGAATATCCAACACCATAGATATCTCAACTGGTTCAGTTTACACAATTCTGACTGAAATACTGAAGTTTAGCAAAGTTTTCTTTCCGTGGGTATCAAAACCATTGCACACAATGCTGCTGCAGACAAGAGCAGAGCTTTCAATGGAAACTTTAAACAAGTGGAATCAAGATGCTGAAGCGTTTCTTTGAAGAATTGTAACAGGGGATAAATATGGCTTTTCCAGTACGATCCTGAAGACAAAGCAAAATCAAAGCAATGGCTACCAAGAGATGCAAGTGGTCCAGTCAAAGAAAAGCAGACTGGTCAAGAGCAAAGGTCATGGCAACAGCTTTTTGGTGTGCTCAAGGCATTTTGCTTGTTGACATTTTGGAAGCCCAAAGAGTGATAACATTTGCTTATTATGAGAGTGTTTTTGAGAAAGTTAGTTAAGGCTTTAGCAGAAAAACACCTGGAAAAGCTTTACCAGGAGTCCTTCTCCATCATGAAAATGCTCCTGCTCTTACAAAGGCAATTTTGCAAGAGTTTTGATGGGAAATCATGAGGGATACATCTTGCAGTCATGATTTGACTCCTTCTGCCTTCTTTTTTGTTTCTTAATCTTAAAAATAATCTTTAAAGGGGACCCATTTTTCTTTAGTTAATAATGCAAAAAGACCATATTGATATAGTTAAATGTCTAGGACCCTCAGTTCTTTAGGGGTGAACTAAATGGCTGGTACCATTGCTTACAAAAGTGCCTTGAACTTGATGGGGCTTAAGTTGAGAAACAAAATTTACACTTTTTATTGTTATCTTTTAATTTCCTTTTTCCATGAAATTTTTGAGGTCCCTTCATATTGTTAACCCTCTATGTTAACAAATTGCATAATCAAAAGAATTTGCATGAAATACAAATGTGGATGAAGAAAAAGGGATAAAGATACTTTGTTTCATTCTGCTTCAGCTTGGGGGCTAGTGGGTGGGGCTGGTTTTAGAGAAAAATTTAAAACTGACTTCATCAAATTTTCATCCTCCTGAACCTGATTTTTTCAAACATAAAGTGGGAATGTAATAATACCACCTCATACAGCTGTAGCAAAACATAAATGCAATAATGGAAAAATTCCCAGCACAGAGCCAAGCACAAGGTAGGCACTCAATACAGTTCATGCCCTCTCTGTCCCTCTGTTGCCATGTGGCCTAGGAACCCAGCCCCCTGGTGTGATCCACAAGACCCAATCTAAGCAGAGTAGAAATTGTTGGTTGTCTACCCAGCAGCCACCCTGTTTTCTCAGGTGCCCAAATTTTCATATGGGGGTGACTCTTTTCCAAGATTGCCAGTTGACTCAGAGGAAGGCTGCTTTACTCTCTCCTTGCCACTCCTTGGTTGCGAGGTAGGCTCTGGGTTGTAAGCTAAATGATCCTTTTTTTTTTTTTTCCTTTGGCTAGAGTCATTGGTTCATGTGACAGGAACAGCCCCATCAGAGTAAATCTCAGGAGTCTTTCTTGGAGTGGTGAAGCAGAGGGCCTGGCTGAATAGGTACAAGGAAGCACATGGCCTCACATGTTACTGACAGCCACACCAGTGCCACAAGGGCAACCAGCCTGGGAATAGCAGAGTGGAGGGTTAGACAAAAGATTGGTTCTCAGTGACTTGTTGGAACAGTCATTCCTAAAGCACCATGTGACTGCATTTCCAGTGACAAGAGCAGATAAATCTTTTACAATTTAAGACTTCCAATTGAGTTTTCAACAACTTACTCCATTTAAAAAGAAAAAAAACCTAATTATTTAATCCATCAAGAAGTTAGAGACATCTTTATTTCTCCATAAGAAAAACTGCAGCCCAAAGCTCAAGAGAATCTCAAAATAAAAAACTAACAATTCTTAAAGATATTATCTTTAGACATTTTTATATATTATAGTTAAATGAAGGGTAACAACAACTTATATCTTTCCACATGTTGCTGATTAGGTTTATTAATTGTTTCTGATATATAAAAAAAGTCTCATTTAACTATTCTAAAGTTAGAATGAATTGGCTCTATCAAATACACCTACAGGTAGGTTATTTTCCTTGTGTATTTCTGTATACATTTTGTAGATCATTCATTCTGGTACATTCACTGGAAAAATCAGGTTATTGAAAATCAGATGTTTGTGGAAGTATCATCATCAATAGCAGTGATGAGTAGTAACTGGTAACACCTACTTTGAAAATTTTCTAGGTCAAAACTATCTTGACCATGTTCTATGATAGAATTTGAGGGGCTTCACTGACTACATATCAATATACTAGCATAGACTGCAGCAGTTGAGTCTCATACAGAGATAAGATAACCTTCTAACCAGGCAAATGTCCTGAAGTAGGCCTTTCCACCTCTACTAGAGGCTGTCATTGTCATCTGCTTCTTTGATTTCTAAAATATAATTACCCTCAATACAGAACACCAGTATGACCAGGGAAAAACATTAATAATACATGAGATTCCCCAGTCAGCTTCCATTCTCCTCCTCAGGGAACTGCTGTTTACCTCCATAGAAACAAAAGGAAGGGAAAAGGAGAGTCCAAAAAGCCTGTACAGGCAAGAAAAAACCATTTAGAATATTTTTTAGAGTAACAAATAAGTAGGAATAAAAAGATTTTAAAAGATGTGCAAGGAGTATATGGAGAAATTTATAAAACTTTACTGAAAGACATTATAGGAGATTGAATAAATGCAGATATATCCAAAGTCCATGGACAGGAAGACTTAGTACCTTTTTTTGTTGTTTTTTGTGACGAGTCTTGCTCCGTCGCCCAGGTTGGAGATCACAATGGTGCAATCTTGGCTCACTGCAACCTCTGCCTGCCAGGTTCAAGGGATTCTCCTGCCTCAGCCTCCCGAGGATCTGGGATTACAGGCACGTGCTACCATGCCTGGCTAATTTTTGTATTTTTAGTAGAGACAGGGTTTCACCATGTTGCCCAGGCTGGTCTTGAACTACTGGCCTCAGGTGATCCACCCACCTCAGCCTCCCAAAATGCAGGGGTTACAGGCATGAGCCACTGTGCCCGGTCTGACTTAGTACCTTAAAGATGCTGTATTAGTCCATTTTCATGCTGCTGATAGAGACATGTCAGAGACTGGGAAGAAAAAGATGTTTAATGGGACTTACAGTTCCACATGGCTGGGGAGGTCTCAGAATCATGGCGGGAGGTGAAAGGCACTTCTTACATGGTGGCAGGAAGCAAAAATGAGGAAGAAGCAAAAGCAAAAGAAGCAAAAGCAGAAACCCCTGATAAACCTACCATATCTCGTGACATTTATTAACTTATTAACTATCACAAGAATAGCACGGGAAAGACCAGCCCCCATGATTCAGTTACCTCCCTCTGGATCCCTCCCACAACACGTGGGAATTCTGGGAGATACAATTCAAGTTGAGATTTGGGTGCAGACACAGCCAAACCATATCAGATGCCAATTCTGCTAAATGTGTCCTATTCCAACCAAAATCCTTCCAAGCTTTTAAAATAATTTGATAAGCTAATTATAAAATATATACGAAAGCATAAAGGGCCAAGAAGAGCCAAATGACTCCTGAAAATGGGTAAAGTGGAAGGGAAGGACGTGCCTTATCATAGTACCAGCACTCATTATGAAACCTCAGTAATTAAGAGAGGTACTGGTTATGGGAGAAATTGATGTAATATAATATTAGTCCCTATAATGGACACTCCAGAAACAGACACTAGCATTTATAAAACATTGATATTTGACAAAGTAGTCTAGAACATCAGTGGGAAAAGAAGGGACTATTTAATAAATGGACATGGAAAAAGTGGCATTCTATTTCCTATAATATGAAAAATAATGAAACCAGATCCCTACCTTACACCACACACACACACACACACACACACAAAGTCAAGGTGAATCAAAAACTTAGGTGACAAGAGCAAAACTTTACAAATTTTAGAAGGACAATGATTTCTTTTTCAAATTTTAACATTTTCATTTGTGTCAGGGAAATATCCCACATCAGGGTAAGACCCATGTTCAAACTATAAAAGTTCCTTTTTTACAGACTGAGTTCAGTAACATTGCCAAAGGAACCCCCAGGATGCTTAGAGGACCAGTGTCCTACAAGGTAGTAATGATAAAACTTTTAGCTTCACAAACGAAGATATAAGTCAGGTATCTAGGAAAATTGCACAGTCCTGTAATTTCAGTTCACTTAGGTTTGTTTGTTTGTTTGTTTAAATTTGTTCATTGCGTTGCTCCAGATAAAATTTAAAGTGATGAGTTTACTTTCATTTTGAGTGTTTTTAAATGAATTCTAATTCATTGCACTATTCACAAATCCTATAGAATTTGACATATGCAATAACAGCATTGTACTCTATACTCATTGTGGATGCCACCTCACTTTTATCAGAATAGAATAACCTCTTTAATTACTACCATTTAGCATTAACCAAACACAGCAAACTGATTACTTGGAATCACCAGGTTTTAGTAGAAAATGGTGGGGCCGAGTCTCCATCTCCCAGCGCGAGCGACACAGAAGACCGGTGATTTCTGCATTTTCAACTGAGGTACTGGGGTCATCTCACTTGGGAGTGCCGGACAATCGGTGCTGGTCAGCTGCTGCAGCCCGACCAGCGAGAGCTGAAGCAGGGCGAGGCATCACCTCACGTGGGAAGCGCGAGGGGGAAGGGAGTCCCTTTTCCTAGCCAGGGGAACTGAGACACACAACACCTGGAAAATCAGGTAACTCCCACCCCAATACTGCGCTGTAACACCGGCACACCGGAGATTATATCCCACACCTGGCCGGGAGGGTCCCACGCCCACGGAGCCTCTCTCCTTGCTAACACAGCAGTCTGCGGCAATCTAACCGCAAGGCAGCAGCGAGGCTGGGGTAGGGGCGCCCGCCATCGCTGAGGCTTAAGTAGGTAAATAAAGCCGCTGGGAAGCTCGAACTGGGTGGAGCTCACAGCAGCTCAAGGAAACCTGCCTGTCTCTGTAGACTGCGCCTCTGGGGACAGGGCTCAGCTAAAGGAGCAGAAGCCTGTGAAACGCGAACGACTCTGTCTGACAGCTTTGAAGAGAGCAGTGGATCTCCCAACACGGAGGTTGAGATCTGAGAAGGGGCAGTCTGCCTGCTCAAGTGGGTCACTGACCCCTGAGTAGCCTAACTGGGAGACATCCCCCACTAGGGGCAGTCTGACACCCCACACCTCACAGGGTGGAGTACACCCCTGAGAGGAAGCTTCCAAAGCAAGAATCAGACAGGTGCACTCGCTGTTCAGCAATATTCTATCTTCTGCAACCTCTGCTGCTGATACCCAGGCAAACAGGGTCTGGAGTGGACCTCAAGCAATCTCCAACAGACCTATAGCTGAGGGTCCTGACTGTCAGAAGGAAAACTATCAAACAGGAAGGACACCTATATCAAAACCCCATCAGTACGTCACCATCATCAAAGACCAGTGACAGATAAAACCACAAAGATGGGGAAAAAGCAGGGCAGAAAAGCTGGAAATTCAAAAAATAGGAGCGCATCTCCTCCTGCAAAGGAGCACAGCCCGTCGCCAGCAACAGATCAAAGCTGGTCAGAGAATGATTTTGATGAGATGAGAGAAGAAGGCTTCAGTCCATCAAACCTCTCAGAGCTAAAGGAGGAATTACGTACCCAGCGCAAAGAAACTAAAAATCTTGAAAAAAGAGTGGAGAATTGACAGCTAGACTAATTAATGCAGAGAAGGTCATAAACGAAATGACAGAGATGAAAACCATGACACGAGAAATACGTGACAAATGCACAAGCTTCAGTAACCGACTCGATCAACTGGAAGAAAGAGTATCAGCGATTGAGGATCAAATGAATGAAATGAAGCGAGAAGAGAAACCAAAAGAAAAAAGAAGAAAAAGAAATGAACAAAGCCTGCAAGAAGTATGGGATTATGTAAAAAGACCAAATCTACGTCTGATTGGGGTGCCTGAAAGTGAGGGGGAAAATGGAACCAAATTGGAAAACACTCTACAGGATATCATCCAGGAGAACTTCCCCAACCTAGCAGGGCAGGCCAACATTCAAATTCAGGAAATACAGAGAACGCCACAAAGATACTCCTCCAGAAGAGCAACTCCAAGACACATAATTGCCAGATTCACCAAAGTTGAAATGAAGGAAAAAATCTTAAGGGCAGCCAGAGAGAAAGGTCGGGTTACCCACAAAGGGAAGCCCATCAGACTGACAGCAGATCTCTCGGCAGAAACTCTACAAGCCAGAAGAGAGTGGGGGCCAATATTCAACGTTCTTAAAGAAAAGAATTTTAAACCCAGAATTTCATATCCAGCCAAACTAAGTTTCATCAGTGAAGGAGAAATAAAATTCTTTACAGATAAGCAAATGCTTAGAGATTTTGTCACCACCAGGCCTGCCTTACAAGAGACCCTGAAGGAAGCCCTAAACATGGAAAGGAACAACCGGTACCAGCCATTGCAAAAACATGCCAAAATGTAAAGACCATCGAGGCTAGGAAGAAACTGCATCAACTAATGAGCAAAATAACCAGTTAATATCATAATGGCAGGATCAAGATCACACATAACAATATTAACCTTAAATGTAAATGGACTAAATGCTCCAATTAAAAGACACAGACTGGCAAACTGGATAAAGAGTCAAGACCCATCAGTCTGCTGTCTTCAGGAGACCCATCTCACATGCAGAGACATACATAGGCTCAAAATAAAAGGATGGAGGAAGATCTACCAAGCAAATGGAGAACAAAAAAAAGCAGGGGTTGCAATCCTAGTCTCTGATAAAACAGACTTTAAACCATCAAAGATCAAAAGAGACAAAGAAGGCCATTACATAATGGTAAAGGGATCAATCCAACAGGAAGAGCTAACTATCCTAAATATATATGCACCTAATACAGGAGCACCCAGATTCATAAAGCAAGTCCTTAGAGACTTACAAAGAGACTTAGACTCCCATACAATAATAATGGGAGACTTCAACACTCCACTGTCAACATTAGACAGATCAACGAGACAGAAAGTTAACAAAGATATCCAGGAATTGAACTCATCTCTGCACCAAGCGGACCTAATAGACATCTATAGAACTCTCCACCCCAAGTCAACAGAATATACATTCTTCTCAGCACCACATCACACTTATTCCAAAATTGACCACATAATTGGAAGTAAAGCACTCCTCAGCAAATGTAAAAGAACAGAAATTATAACAAACTGTCTCTCTGACCACAGTGCAATCAAACTAGAACTCAGGACTAAGAAATTCAATCAAAACCGCTCAACTACATGGAAACTGAACAACCTGCTCCTGAATGACTACTGGGTACATAACGAAATGAAAGCAGAAATAAAGATGTTCTTTGAAACCAATGAGAACAAAGATACAACATACCAGAATCTCTGGGACACATTTAAAGCAGTATGTAGAGGGAAATTTATAGCACTAAGTGCCCACAAGAGAAAGCAGGAAAGATCTAAAATTGACACTCTAACATCACAATTAAAAGAACTAGAGAGGCAAGAGCAAACACATTCAAAAGCTAGCAGAAGGCAAGAAATAACTAAGATCAGAGCAGAACTGAAGGAGATAGAGACACAAAAAACCCTCCAAAAAATCAATGAATCCAGGAGTTGGTTTTTTGAAAAGATCAACAAAATTGACAGACCGCTAGCAAGGCTAATAAAGAAGAAAAGAGAGAGGAATCAAATAGACGCAATTAAAAATGATAAAGGGGATATCACCACCGACCCCACAGAAATACAAACTACCATCAGAGAATACTATAAACACCTCTACGCAAATCAACTAGAAAATCTAGAAGAAATGGATAATTTCCTGGACACGTACACTCTTCCAAGACTAAACCAGGAAGAAGTTGAATCCCTGAATAGACCAATAGCAGCCTCTGAAATTGAGGCAACAATTAATAGCCTACCCACCAAAAAAAGCCCAGGACCAGATGGATTCACAGCTGAATTCTACCAGAGGTACAAGGAGGAGCTGGTACCATTCCTTCTGAAACTATTCCAATCAATAGAAAAAGAGGGAATCCTCCCTAACTCATTTGATGACGCCAACATCATCCTGATACCAAAGCCTGCCAGAGACACAACAAAAAAAGAGAATTTTAGACCAATCTCCCTGATGAACATCGATGCAAAAATCCTCAATAAAATACTGGCAAACCGGATTCAGCAGCACATCAAAAAGCTTATCCACCATGATCAAGTGGGCTTCATCCCTGGGATGCAAGGCTGGTTCAACATTCGCAAATCAATCAACGTAATCCAGCATATCAACAGAACCAAAGACAAGAACCACATGATTATCTCAATAGATGCAGAAAAGGCTTTTGACAAAATTCAACAGCCCTTCATGCTAAAAACGCTCAACAAATTCGGTATTGATGGAACGTACCTCAAAATAATAAGAGCTATTTATGACAAACCCACAGCTAATATCATACTGAATGGGCAAAAACTGGAAAAATTCCCTTTGAAAACTGGCACAAGACAGGGATGCCCTCTCTCACCACTCCTATTCAACATAGTGTTGGAAGTTCTGGCTAGGGCAATCAGGCAAGAGAAAGAAATCAAGGGTATTCAGTTAGGAAAAGAGGAAGTCAAATTGTCCCTGTTTGCAGATGACATGATTGTGTATTTAGAAAACCCCATCGTCTCAGCCCAAAATCTTCTTAAGCTGATAAGCAACTTCAGCAAAGTCTCAGGATACAAAATTAATGTGCAAAAATCACAAGCATTCTTATACACCAGTAACAGACAAGCAGAGAGCCAAATCAGGAATGAACTTCCATTCACAATTGCTTCAAAGAGAATCAAATACCTAGGAATCCAACTTACAAGGGATGTAAAGGACCTCTTCAAGGAGAACTACAAACCACTGCTCAGTGAAATCAAAGAGGACACAAACAAATGGAAGAACATACCATGCTCATGGATAGGCAGAATCAATATTGTGAAAATGGCTATACTGCCCAAGGTTATTTATAGATTCAATGCCATCCCCATCAAGCTACCAATGAGTTTCTTCACCGAATTGGAAAAAACTGCTTTAAAGTTCATATGGAACCAAAAAAAGAGCCCGTATTGCCAAGACAATCCTAAGTCAAAAGGACAAAGCCGGAGGCGTCACGCTACCTGACTTCAAACTATACTACAAGGCTACAGTAACCAAAACAGCATGGTACTGGTACCAAAACAGAGATATAGACCAATGGAACAGAACGGAGCCTTCAGAAATAATGCCACACATCTACAACCATCTGATATTTGACAAACCTGAGAAAAACAAGAAATGGGGAAAGGATTCCCTATTTAATAAATGGTGCTGGGAAAATTGGCTAGCCATAAGTAGAAAGCTGAAACTGGATCCTTTCCTTACTCCTTATACGAAGATTAATTCAAGATGGATTAGAGACTTAAATGTTAGACCTAATACCATAAAAACCCTAGAAGAAAATCTAGGTAGTACCATTCAGGACATAGGCATGGGCAAGGACTTCATGTCTAAAACACCAAAAGCAACGGCAGCAAAAGCCAAAATTGACAAATGGGATCTCATTAAACTAAAGAGCTTCTGCACAGCAAAAGAAACTACCATCAGAGTGACCAGGCAACCTACAGAATGGGAGAAAATTTTTGCAATCTACTCATCTGACAAAGGGCTAATTTCCAGAATCTACAAAGAACTCAAACAAATATACAAGAAAAAAACAAACAACCCCATCCAAAAGTGGGGAAAGGATATGAACAGACATTTCTCAAAAGAAGACATTCATACAGCCAACAGACACATGAAAAAATGCTCATCATCACTGGCCATCAGAGAAATGCAAATCAAAACCACAATGAGATACCATCTCACACCAGTTAGAATGGCAATCATTAAAAAATCAGGAAACAATAGGTGTTGGAGAGGATGTGGAGAAATAGGAACACTTTTACACTGTTGGTGGGATTGTAAACTAGTTCAACCATTATGGAAAACAGTATGGCGATTCCTCAAGGATCTAGAACTAGATGTACCATATGACCCAGCCATCCCACTACTGGGTATATACCCAAAGGATTATAAATTATGCTACTACAAAGACACATGCACACGTATGTTTATTGCGGCACTATTCACAATAGCAAAGACTTGGAATCAACCCAAATGTCCATCAGTGACAGACTGGATTAAGAAAATGTGGCACATATACACCATGGAATACTATGCAGCCATAAAAAACGATGAGTTTGCGTCCTTTGTAGGGACATGGATGCAGCTGGAAACCATCATTCTTAGCAAACTATCACAAGAAGAGAAAACCAAACACCGCATGTTCTCACTCATAGGTGGGAACTGAACAATGAGCTCACTTGGACTCGGGAAGGGGAACATCACACACTGGGGCCTATCATGGGGAGGGGGGAGGGGGGAGGGATTGCATTGGGGAGTTATACCTGATATAAATGATGAATTGATGGGTGCTGACGAGTTGATGGGTGCAGCACACCAACATGGCACATGTATACATATGTAACCTGCACATTATGCACATGTACCCTAGAACTTAAAGTATAATAAAAAAATAAAATAAAATAAAATAAAAAAAATAATAATAAAAAAAAAAAGAAAATGGTGGGGCCATATTTAGATTATGTTGAAAGAAAAGATGCAATTTTGTGAACCGTATTCTACATAATTACTTCTTGGAGCATGTCAGCAGGCAGTGGTAAGTCTAGGTGAAAAGCTGGAAAGACTGGGGGTGGTGATAAAAGAATTACAGGGAAATAATGAGGATAGAGTAGAAAGCTCTCTCATTGCTTTGGGCAAGTCACTTCGCCATTTTTATCTAAATGTAAGATGAACAACTGCTGTCTTGCTAGGATTAAAGAGTATATGTCTGGTGGAGCAAGAAATAATATTAAGAGGATACAGTATCACATAGCTTCCCCTGTGTAGGGAGAGTTGTACAAGGAGTGAGCAGAGTTCCCAGGACAGCCTGTGTCTGTCTGGGAGAAGTCACAGCAAGGTCAGGCTCTCAACTTGCACGTTCTACAAATGGGAATTTTAGGTTCCAAAGTTTTATTTACTTAGAGATGAGGTGAAAGGTAGAGGCGGAGGGAAAGATCACAGGGGCAATACCACAAAACTCAAATAAGACCAAATAATCTCTCAACCTCCATTTATTTATTCTCTTATCAATCACTATTTTTAGTTGACACATAAAAATTCTACATATTTATGGAGCACAGTGTGATATTTTGCTACCCATATACAATGTGTTATGATCAAATCAGAGTCATTAACATATCCACCACCTCAAACATTTATCATTTCTTTGTGTTAGAAACATTCAAAATACTCTATTCTAGCTATTTGAAAATACAGAATAAACAGTTGTTAACTATAGTCTCCCTACAAAGCTACTTAAAAGTAATATTGTGTTTATTAACTAAGCTCTCCCTATTCTCCTTTCCCTCCCACTCATCCCAGCCTCTAGTTACCACTATTCTTTTCTCTGCTTCTACGAGATTAACTGATTTAGCTTCCACATATGAGTGGGATAAATATGAGTATTTATCTTTCTGCACCTGACTTATTTCACTTAATATAATGTCTACCAGGCTTATCCATGTTGCCACAAATTACAGTATTTAATTGTTTTTTATGGCTGAATAATATTCCATTGTGTATCTATACTGCATTTCCTTTATCATTTCATCTGTTGACGAACACTTAGGTTGATTCCATGTCTTGGCTAGTGTGAATTGTGCTGCAATAAACATGAGAGTGCAGATACCTCTTCAACATATGATTTTCTTTCCTTTGGATATATAATTAGTAGTGAAACTGATGGATCATATGGCAGTTCTAGTTTTTTGAGAAACCTCCATACTATTCTGCATAATAGCTGTACTAATGTACATTCCTACCAACAGCATATGATTTTCCTTTTCTCCACATTCTTGCCAGCTTTTTTTTTTTTTTTTTTTTGTCTTTTTGATGGCAGCTAGTCTAATGGGTGAGATGGTATCTTATGCCTTGTTTTTGTTCTTTTTGCGGCAGGGTCTTCCTTGTTGGCCAACTGTATGTCTTCTTTGGAGGAATATTTATTCAGATCATTTGCCCATTTTTAAATTGGATTATTTGTTTTTTTTTTTTTTTTTTTTGCTGCTGAGTTGTTTGAGTTCCTTGTATATTCTGAAAATTAATCCCTTGTTAGATGAATAATTCACAAATATTTTCTCCCATTCTGTAGGTTGTCTCTTTACACTGTTGGTTACTTCCTTTGCTGTGCAGAAGCTTTTCAGTTTAATGTAATTCCACTTGTCTATTTTTGTTTTTGTTGCTTGTGTTTTTGAGGTCTTTCCCATAAAATCTTTGTCCAGACCAATTTCCTGAAGCATTTCCCCTGTTTTCTTCTAGTAGTTTCATACCCTCAGGTCAGGTCTTACATTTGGGTCTTTAGTCCATTTTGAGTTGATTTTCGTACATGATGGGAAATAGGAATATAGTTTCATTTTTCTGCACATGGATATCCAGTTTCCCCAGAACTATTTATTGAAGAGACTTCCCTTTCCCCCAGTGAATGTTCCTGGAACCTTTGTCAAAAATCTGTTGGCTGTAAATATGTGAATTTATTTCTAATCTATTCCATTGATCTATGTGTCTGTTTTTATGCCAATATCACGCTATTTTAGTTACTATATATTTGTAGTATATTTTCAGGTCAGGTAGTGTGATATCTCAAGCTTTGTTCTTTTTGCTCAAGATTGCTTTGGCTATTCTGGGTCTTTTGTGGTTCCATATAAATTTTAGGATCGTATTCTCTATTTCTGCAAAGAATGTAATTGGAATTTTGATAGGGATTACATTGAATGTATTGAATGTATAGATTGCTTTGGGTCGTAGAGTCATTTTAACAGTATTAACTCTTCCAGTTTGTGAACATGAGATGTCTTCCTATTTTTTCTGTGTTCTCTTCCATTTCTTTCATCAGAGTTTCATAATTGTAGAGATTTTTTTACCTTCTTAAATTTATTTCTAGGTGTATTATGCCATTTTTGCATTGCTATAAAGAAATACCTGAGGCTAGGTAATTTATAAAGAAAAGAGGTTTAATTGGCTCATGGTGCTGCAGGTTGTACAGAAAGCATGGTGCTGGCATCTGCTTCTGGTGAGGGCCTCAGGGAGCTTACAATCATGGTGGAAGGCTAAGAGGGAGAGGGGGGTGTATTACAAGGCTAGAGAGAGCAAGAGAGAGAGAAAAAGGAGATCCCAGACTCTTTTAAACAACCAGCTCTCATGTGAATTGAGTGAGTGAGAAATCTCTTATCACCAAGGAGATGATGCCAAACCGTTCATGAGGGATCCACTCAATGATCCAGTCACTTCCCACCTGGTTCCACCTCCAACATTGGGAATCACATTTCAACATGAGATTTGGAGAGGACAAACATCCAAACCATACCACTTGGTATTTAATTTTTTGTGGCTATTGTAAATGATTGCTTTCATGATTTCTTTTTCAGCTAGTTTGTTGTTATTGTATAGAAATGGTACTGATTCTCATATGTTGATTTTGTGTTCTGCAACCTTATTGCATTTATTAATCAGTTCTGAAAAGGTTTTTTTCACCCATTTATTTGTTTCAAGGTGAAGGCTGGGCTAAATATGACCTTTTTTCACCATGGTCTCCTGCATAGGTGGTCTAGTGCTTCACTTTGGAACTCAGGGGTACTTAAAAACAACAGTTGCTGTTCAGAGCCTTTGGACTTGAGCTAAAAGTGAGACTAAAAGTGTCCCATTTCAATAACCTATTTCACATTTTAGAATAAGGTTCTGAAATCATGTTTGGGCAATATCAAAGTCTCACTTCAAACTGTCTAGAGTAAGGGAAAACCAGTGTGTGACAGAGAGGAGAGGTTGAGGACCATGAGCTCTTTAGGGAGGGTTCTCTCAGGGTAGCTACAGGGTGGAGGAAGATGCATTGCCTTCGGAGACATAAAGCTCCATTCTTGGGCCAGAGTTTTGAAGAAGGTTCAATATTTCCAGATAGAAGAGGTTTTATTGACTTGGCTCAGTGTGTGAATTCCTTTCTAGTCTCTTGAATCTGTTCTGTTCTGATTCAGAATCAGTTTGGCCAGTGCCCTGATCCAGAAAGCATATTCCCTACAAACTGCCCTGTGAAGACTACTCTTTCTTTAAGCTTTGACAGATCAGATGCAGACACCAGCCTTTTTTTTGCCTCTCTTTTCAAAGAGTCATCAGATTTTAGTCTTTCTTCAAATTAAAAAAAAAAAAAAAAAAGAGAGAGAGCGAGAGAGCTCATATTTCCCAAGTCATTTATACTCATCATGAACTATAGCCATCTGTGTATTAAATGCAAAGGGATGGATGGATATAACCACACAAGGCATCACATGTTCACAAACACACAATGAGGTGAATTAAGTAAATTCCCTGTTAGTTTTCTCTCCCAAAACCGTCTTCTCCCTCAATGCACTATGCACAGAGCCTCTCACGATGACCGATCACAGAACTTCAAAGCTAGGCAGGGTCCATAGACTATCTGCTGAGACCCGGCACAAGCGATTTTATCTTTCTGAGTCTCAGGTTCTTCCTCAACAAAATGGGATTCAAATATTTCCACCTAAACAATTATTGTCAAGATTAAGTATATGCTTAATTAAGATCAATCTGCTCATTTGCATTGAAGAAACTGAGATCTCAGCAAGGACAAAGAGATGTCAAAGGTTAGTGACTGTGATGGGGCCAAAGAAACCAATGTCTCCTGCATCCTAGTACATGCTCTGTAAGGCAAATGGAACCAGGCTGTCCTTAGACAGCCAGCAAACCTTTAAGACATGTGACTCATGATCCATACTAAGGATGACATCATTTCATTTATGATTATAAGTTTCCAATCCTCTGAAGAATGGTAGTCCTCTATCTCCAGGCATCAAGCTGAGAGGATTCTCCACAGCTCAGAAGATGAAGGACTGATCAAGATTCAAGAGGATTCCTCTAAGCTTCAAAGAAGCACAATTATAAACCACCACCACCACAAGCTTCTGAAGTTAAATAAATAAATAAACAACTTAAGGTAGATAAATCACAAAAGCTGACCTGAAGTAAAAATTGTGCCTAGGTCTAGGCCTATTTTTTATTAGTGTTAACAGCCATTCCTCTGATGAAACCAAATTCTTGCATTATACCAGTGTTCTAGCCTCCATCTTGATCCTTGCCTCTTAAAAAAAAAAACCTGATACCATCTGGGTTGGACCATAGGGTACTGCCAATATTAAACTATTATGGGGCTCTAAAAACAGCAATTTCATTTGATTAAATATATAACATGTTAGTGTTTAAAGTGGTGCCTTTGCTTGTTAGATAATCTTTCTTTTTTACATAAAAGTATAACACATATTTACTGGAAATGTGAAAAATTAAGAACAAAATTACATGTAATTCCACTAAATAATACAATTATTATTTTGCATGTTTTTCTCAGCATTTTGCAAGCATATTTAAAATATTTATAATTGTTAATAATATTCAAGCTTTTAATTATGCCTAAAAACTTCACTCCTAACTTGTTTCCTCATTTAGAATAAGAAGAAACTGCACTGGATTACCTCTAAGGTTTCTTTTGCTTTTGTCTTTTTGTCTCTATGGCCAGATTAATTTGAGTACATTTTATATGATTAAAACACTCATTTCTAATAAAGATATTTTTATCTTTACTCCTATGCTTATTGTTCATGCAGTACAACTATTTGCTTACAACTTTCAAAGTTCTAGGGAACATTCTGCAGGAAAAAAAGTTTCATGTGAGCTACCACTTGTGGCATCTGATCCAATTTAGAAAATTAAAATATTGATCAACCAAAATTGTTTTCACTCAGAACAAATAGTTGTATTAATTTCTTTGACATAAAATGCATATTTTAAAAAACATGGATGGCCTACATTACTGAAACAACTGTCCCCAAAATGTTAGAATCTGGGCCTACTTGAGAAGAAACCTGGGCCATTTTCAGTTTGTGTTACTGTTTCAAATTCACAAATTATTCTACACCCATTATCCCATGTCAAGCTTTGAAAGAATTTCACAACATCCATATCATTTCTCAATTTACAGAAGGAAATTCAGTACTCAAGGAAACAAAATGGACCTGCAGCATTTATAGGGAGCCACTTGTGTGCTAAGGATACAGGGAGTATGTGCGAGAGCTGCCTGCAGCGGGTGAGCCCTGGGGAGGCACCACTAGGTTAAAGAATAATGATTATTTCAACTTGGAAAGGAGTGCAGAGGGAGGACTTCACAAAGTCTTTCAATAGTTTAGTCAGTTTTTCTAAAAGTTTGTGATTGAGAGCTAATGAAAATAATGCAAAGGCCCTGGCTCATTGAAGGAGGCTAGGACCTGGACCTCAGCATTTTTATCAGACTTCCCAGGTGGTTCTGATTCATAGCAGAGAGAGAGAGAGAGACAGCATAGATATCATACTAGCTCTTTGTTTATGTACTAAGGCAAATAACGAAAGATTATAGCATGAAGCACTTGGATTAGATAAAAAAAGCAAAAGCGGAAATGTAGAAAACGTTCGTACCCATTGAAATGGCTTGCTTGGGAATAGTATAAAGCAGTGTGTATCAGCACTACTTGAAAGGCTACTTAAAACACAGATGCAGACTTTGTAATTTACTAGGTCTGGGGTGAGGCCCTGGGATTTGCATTTGTAACAAGTTTCCAGGTGCTGCTGCTGCTGCTGCTAGTCCAGAAGCTACACCGCGAGATCATTGGTGTAGACAAGCGCGTTGGTTCTAAATCCTGGCTGCACACGAGAATCATCATCTGGGATGCTGGGGCCTCACCCACAAGAGATTCTAATATAATAGAATTTCAGTGGAGCCTGGGCATGGGTAGTTGTAAAGCCCCCTCTCCAGGTGTTTCTAATATGCAGTCGGAGTTGCGAACCACTGGGGTTAAGGCTTCTAGAAAACTCGGGAAGGAGTCCAGAGCAGGAGAGTCACATTCGGTACTGGGTTGTCAGGTTTAATCACATTTGTCTGAGTCTCCTTTCCCAGAGGCAGCTGACGCATGCACTAAACTACCTTTCTAACATCCTTTCCCCACTCAGAATTGTTATTCTGCCTAGGAGGCTTTTAAAATGCATCTCCATGTTATACACTTAAAACAACAGTATCTAGAAGACAGTTGATTTTTCCTTTCAGCAATGCTGCCCTCTAGTGTTCTTAATTATTCAAATCATGTAAAAACCCACCTCAGCCATCAGTATGGTTCTTTCCTGTTAGTAAGCTGAACGAATTTTTCTCTGAAATAGAATTGAATTTTAATTCATGGCAACATGAATCTCCAGAACTGCAGCCTCTTGGTTCTCCTACAATTTCTCCCTGCTTTTGATGTTGCAGCCTCCTTCCAGGACAAGAACTCACACAGTTCTCTTTTCCCAATTCCACCAAGCTTTACTCTTCAGAGTCAAAAGCTAAACAGTGAGGAAAAAACTACCAGCAACAAAAAGACCTGGCCATTGGAGTGCCTTGCAGAGGCTCTCCTCACGTTTTTCTCATTTCTCCTACACATCTCATGCCTCCTTGTACACTTGGTTCACAGTTTATTGAGACTAGAATTCATCAAACAGGTGCTCCCATATCTTCCCATGATGAGTTCTACAAACCTCCCTGGGTCCCATCATCTTGACAGAAGTGTCCTTCCCACCTCTGGGGGCTCTGCCCCTCCTCCCTCTCCCTTTATCAAGTCTCCCTCCCTCTTCCTTCCCAGCCCCCAGTCCATTTCATCAATAACTCCCTCTTCCTAGGTCACTCCAAATGGCACACAGGCTTACTCTTAATGTCCTGTGACCCTGAATATCCCTTCAGCTCGTGTCCTATTTCTCTTCCAAACTTATTGAATGCATTGTCTTTAAGGTCTCTCCTTCTTCCACTCATTCTTCCACTGAGTGGCTCCAATGGCTCCAGCCTTGCTTGATCCCATCACATCACTGACACTGAAGCTGCTCTTCTCACGGTCCGCAGTGGTCTCCCTACATGTGGCCAAAACCAGTGGATACTGTTTGGGGCTGTTCTGACCTGAATGTCCATGGCATTCCACCCTGTGGGCACAGCTCCCTCTTGAAGTGCCCTCTGCTCTTGGTCTGACACATCCCTGTGTGCCTGCTTCCTTCCTGCTCCTCTGGCTGGCCCCTCCTACCCAGCATCCTGCATGGGTCCTGTCTCTAACCCCTGGGCTGGCCATCAGAACCTCTTCTCTTTTCTCTCTATAGACTTTCCTTACAAGGCTCATCCATTTTCATAAATTTAAATATAATCAACAGATTGGTAACTAATAAATGTATATACCACCTCCGGCCCAGATTGTTCAGTGTCTTATTTATCCAACTATTCAATATCCGCTCAACATCTCCCCTTTTGTATCTCACATGCATCTCCATTTTTCGCATGTCCAAAGAAGAACCCTTGATTTTTCTCCCAAACGTGTTCCTCCTTGAGTCTCCCTTATCTCTGTAAAAAACCAGATATCTGGGAAACAGCTTTAATTCCTCCCTTTCCCTCACCACACCCTGTCCATCTGTAAGTATTGTGGATTCTGCCTTCAACTTATATTTTGAATACATCCACCTCTCTCTCTGTTTGCCACCACCACCCTATTACAAATTACCCTCATCTCCTGCCTAGAATACAGTAATACCTTCCTCAAGCTTTTTCTACTTCCTCCAGTCCTCCCTGTTACTAATGATTCTCCACAGCATAGAGACAGTGTTCTCAAATGCAAACTATATTCTACCATCCCCTTACCTGATAAAATGTTAATGGCTTCATTAAACCTTGAATAACATACAAATGACATGGTTTGCCCTCTGCCAACTTTATCTTGCACCCCTGTCCTCCTTTCCTCCCATTGCTGGGACTCGCTAAGCTCTGTCCTTCCTTAGGGCCTAGGCACGTACTATACCATCTGCCTCGAATGCTCTTCCACTGTTCTCCACGTGGATGGCTCCTTTTTGCTTTTTTATGCCTAAACATGATTGCTCTTTAGTGAGACCTTCCTTACTCCACTAAATACGTCTTCTCTTTCATTTCCTGTCCCAGTCCCCTATGTTATTTTCTTTATAACACTTTACATTTTATAATGACTTACTTATTTACCTCTCCATCTCTCCCACTCAACTTGAAACTCTCTGAGTCCAGGAAGTTTGTGTCTGTTTTACTCACAGATGAACCCAGCAACCAGCACGGTGACTGGCAAATATTAAGCTTGTAATACCTGTGTGTTGTATAATTGAATGAGTGCGCAAGAAGAGTCACAACTTCCACTCCATTTTCACTGCTCTTGTCAAGGACTCCCACGTGCCCAAGCCACCTGTCAGCACTCCGTACCTGTCTTACTTGATGGTGGAGACAGAGTTAAGGGAGAGGCCAGGTCCAGTTTATTCTCTGTTAACTTCTTCTATGTTTACCAGCATGTTTGATTCACCACAGTATCTCCAGCACCCAGGACAGCAGACACCTAATAGATACTGTTCATTGACTGAACTCCCAGCTCTGAATGACACAGGATGTGAAGGGAAAGGGAGCTGGTGCAGTGATGGAGACATCCAAAGAGAAAATTCATCTGGGGCGGAGATTCCTATCATTGTTTTCAACTTTTAGAAATGTTTATCATAGGCACGCATCTCCATTTGTACAGTAAAAGAGAAGAAAAGTAGTTCCTTACACTTTTTCAATCATATGTTTTATAAATGGAGAATGAACTTCATAGTTTTAGTTGCTGGGCAATAATTTGATATTCTAGAGTCTTTCTCCAAGAAAGAAAACGTTTGCTTGTAAAGCCAGCTTTTATCTCTGTTGGACACACAATGGTGCATGAAAACATTCCCATCTTCCAAACAAAGAAATCAAGGGTGATTAAAAATAATTTACACAAGCCAAACAAGCAAAGAAGCTAAGACCCTGACTCTGGCCATTTCATTCAAATCCTGTTCCCTGTCAATTTAGACAGTGCCTGCTCATGAGAAATAATAATAATAAAAAAGAATACATCTACTGCAACTCTACTTTGAGACAAGGATTTGGTTCTTTTGAAGGGCATTTAACTGACTGGTATTACTGAGAAATAGAAAAGCCCAAGGCATGTGACCCTTTGAAAATGTCGAGTGACCTGGCATCCTGAGTGTTTAACTGACCTGCTTTGAGGAAGAAATCCAACCCTGTCTGTAAATTTTAACTAAATTAAACCTGAGGGTCTCCACGCTCTCTTGTTCTGCAACACATCTGGCTGGTGCCAAGAGGATTTGCTCAGCTCCATCCTCTGGGGAAGGGATTAATTTTCCTGTTTAGGAAATGTGATGTTGAGCTGCATGAGGCTGATGAGCACACCGGGTGGGACCACGAACAGGCCCCAATGAAATCAATTATGTGGGTGTCTTAGGACAAAATTTGGTTCAAAGTGATCAAGGACAGGGTGTGTCATTGCAAGCTGTGAGCCACTGTGGCTTCAGCTGTTTGTTCAGCATTTAATATGTTTATCTTTCTGCTAAACACATTGTTGTTGAGTCACCTCTCTTAGAGACCCATTCTGTGTGCCTGTGTGCGACAATGCTCTGCAAGTCCAATATACAGAGACAAGTCTTTCACCCTCAATGACCTTACATTCCGCAAAGTCAAAGCAGATGCCTTCTCTTACTTCTCACTTTAGTGAGGAAGGTACCCAGGCTCTTAAAAAGGTGAATCATGTATTCTTTATTAGGCCAGGAATCATCAAGCAATAAAAGTAAAGGAAGAACTTTAAGTGGTCATTATATTTTCAATATAATTTAGTGTTGTTGCTGCAAATGGAAAATGGAATGTCAGTTTACCTAAAAGTACCATCAGCCTCCAAACCATCAATATTTCATGTCAGACAATAATGTTGTCACCAATATTAGACTAATTTTATTAATCAAACAAATAACTGCATTAAGCTTCTAAGCTTTGGCTAGAGGGGTAAAAATCACATAACTTTGAAAAGTAGATGAATTCATGAAATGTTGTCTGTTTGACCTCCCATAGAAATTGTCCGAGCCATGACACATGTGATAAACCAAGGCATGGCGATGTACTGGGGCACCTCGAGGTGGAGTGCTATGGAGATCATGGTAATTTAATTTCTACTTTTAAATGGTTATTGAGTACCTTATTATTGCTTTTCAGATGCCATGCATAAATTGCAAGATCTTTTGCAAACTTTTCTCACAATCACTATGGTACTGGAATTTTAGAATCAATTCCATCATTATGGAGATGGATATTGGAGCCGGAACTTTTCCATTCACAATACAACAGAGAATACAGTGTTCTCTGGTGGCAAGAGGGCAAAGTGAATTTCACAGCTATTGAGATATATTAACAGGGTATTCTAGTTTTCTTATAAAAAACTGTATTAACTACACTGTTTATACCAAGCTAGTTACAGATACTTTTATATGTTAGTCTAAGTCTTATTTCTTTAGGAACTTAAAAATAGTTAAGCTACATTTTCTTTATCATAGTGTATAATTCACACTTTGACTGATTTGCCCTGTACTTAACTCAATCCAAACCCTCCCAAAGAATTAATAAGGGTTTCCTACATTTCATATTGCTCTTAGTGAAATTGGTGGTGACAAATTTGCTTATTATTTGGCATCCTACATGTTTTTTGGTTTGTACCGATTTCACCAAAGTAAACATTTCTCATACATACAAATTACAGCGAAGCCTCATTTCCCATCAGTATAAATTCAGTTGTAATCTCATTCCTCCCTAGGAAGCCTACTCTGTAGCAAGACAGTTCAATATGATCCCACCAGTCTGTGAACAAGCTGAGTACCATCTTTTCCAGAGAGAGAAAGTGGAGGTCCAGCTGCCAGAGCTCTACCACAAAATAGGTAATCTTCAAAATAAAATAACAAGAGAAAGATCACTGATTGGGGGCGGGAAGAAATAAAAACAGTGTTACTGAAATGCTTTCCTAAATGTCCCTAATTAACACAGACATTATAAGAACCATGCATTCCAGAGATTGTAGCAGAATCAAAATGTAGCAGAATCTGCACCTAGTCTACAAGGTATCACTGATGAAAGCCAAGCAGAGTTGTAAATTGTGACTGGTGTTTCAGCTGTACTCAGCAGGTGTTCAAAAAAATGCATACTGAATAAAGGGAACAACCAATGAATATATTCATTTTTCATTGGTGCTTGCTCGAGTAAACAATGACTACCTTTCAAAAACATCGTGGATATATACATCTGTATCTACTACCCTAGCCCTGGCACTGAGTTAGAAATGGGAAATTCAACAACTAGTAAGTCGGGCACTATCACTTTGTGTAGATAGAACTAATGCCTTCAGAGAGAGGGGAAAAATATATATATATATAACATATACCCAGGAAATTTAGACATTAGGAAAAGACGAATAAGCCACATTTTCAGGCTTACTTATCAAAAGTTTCCAGAGATAGTTTTCTTCCTAAAAAATAGAGGTTCAGGCCGGCTGCGGTGGCTCAAGCCTGTAATCCCAGCACTTTGGGAGGCCGAGACGGGCAGATCACAAGGTCAGGAGATCGAGACCATCCTGGCTAACACGGTGAAACCCTGTCTCTACTAAAAATACAAAAAACTAGCCAGGCGAGGTGGCGGGCGCCTGTAGTCCCAGCTACTCCGGAGGCTGAGGCAGGAGAATGGTGTAAACCCGGGAGGTGGAGCTTGCAGTGAGCTGAGATCCCGCCACTGCACTCCAGCCTGGGAGACAGAGCCAGACTCCGTCTCAAAAAATAAAAATAAAAAAAAAAAATAGAGGTTCATATGAGCAGGAAAATTCTGGGAAAAGGAGATAAAGATAAAAATTCAACAACAATTGTTATTATTGCTCTCACTTATTGAGTGCTTACTGTGTACCAGGTGTGTGCTCCTGCTGTGTAGCAGGCACTATGTTAGGCACTCAATGGACAACAAAAATTCATGGATGACCCACATTTTTCAGGCTTTCTTATATGCACTCCCAAGAACTGACAGTCCATGTTTAATTGGTTGATGAAAGAATGAAACACAATTTGTAAGCTCCTAAATTGTAATGGAAAAAATGCACGCCGATATTAACTCATTTATCTGGACAGCTTTTCCCTATAACCTACCAAATTCTATTTAAACACCACTGCCCACCCCCCCCCCCCCCAATTTGCACAAGCAACTTTCTCAGTTTTTTCTTCTGTAGGGGTTGGCGCAATGACGTGGTCTCCACTTGCCTGTGGAATCATCTCAGGAAAATACGGAAACGGGGTGCCTGAAAGTTCCAGGGCTTCACTGAAGGTATTTTTCTCAATGTCTAGAAAAAAGCCTGGGGGTAGGAAGGAGGGAAGATTGATAAGAACAGCTCTGCAACAGCCTAGGGCTTCCCAGCTCAGGCAGACTGTGTTGTCCGGGCCAGTGGCCTCTGGCAGGTTCCCCTGAGCCTTCTGGAAGTCTTGGCTCCTGGCCATGTATCAGTCAGCCCTTCGTAATCTGCCTGCCTGGAATATTCTCTTCCTCTAGGGACTGGGGAAAAAGTGACCAATGACCTGATTGGACTTGCAGGGCTCAAATTCCTACATTGTTATTTATTCATATATTAAAGAAAACATTCCGGGCCGGGCGCGGTGGCTTAAGCCTATAATCTCAGCACTTTGGGAGGCTGAGACGGGCGGATCATGAGGTCAGGAGATCGAGACCATCCTGGCTAACACGGTGAAACCCCGTCTCTACTAAAAAATACAAAAAACTAGCTGGGCGTGGTGGTGGGCGCCTGTAGTCCCAGCTACTCGGGAGGCTGAGGCAGGAGAATGGTGTAAACCCGGGAGGGGGAGCTTGCAGTGAGCTGAGATCTGGCCACTGCACTCCAGCCTGGGTGACAGAGCCAGACTCCGTCTCAAAAAAAAGAAAACATTCCATCATTTGAAACTGATAAAATGTAAAATCCCTTTTCTATATAAGAGGGTTCTTATATTATTTCCTTTTCTTGACAAAATAAAATGTAAGCCATAGAGGCTTAATCCATATGAGGCCAACAGTTGTAGCTGAGTACGTTTGACACTTTTTAGTCTGTGTTGGGGGCAGTAGGTTAGAAGGCGAGACTTCAGGAGAGAGATACATAGCAAAGCTTCTATCACTTAAAGCAGTTTCAATTCTGCTCTGAAGCAAAAAGATATTCAAGATCATCGACACAAAATTACCTCCATTCAGGACATCTTGATGACTAATTTATTGGAGAGTACTCCAAACATCTCTCCTTATTAATAACAACATGCCTGTTTTTAAAAACTTGAGAGAATGTGTAATAACATTAGAATCACAAATTACTCTGTATTGTCAAGGGAGAGAAAATACAGGCATTTAAAAAATCAGATAAACCAGAGTCCTTCTAAGAGGAAGTATAAGCCTTATGCAACCTCTTGCATCCATCAGTGCTAAATTATTGGGAAAACAGCTCAAGTCAAGTCTGAACCACCAATCCTTTAATCACTGTGGCTGTGGCCACCATGAGCTTCCCTAATCAGAATATTTTCAAGGCTCTAGGCCTTTGACTTTCCTTTCTGTCTGTAAACAGTTGAGCTTTGCTCGTTTGTTCTCTGAAATAATACAACATAAATATCTCCTAAAGCAAGATGACATGGTCCTATTTCTAGTTTTGTATTATTACAAAAAACAATTATCCCAGAATATTAAATAAGATCTCTCTTCTGAAAATTAAAGATTGTTCTGAAACAAGTCTAAACAAGTCAACAAAGACTAAAAGCATCTTAGGAAAGAAGGTGTAAAAAGAGGAAGGCAAGAAGGGAGTGAAGAAGGACGGAATGGAAGAAGGAAAGCACTGATAATTACAATTTTACTGAATACCTACTATGTGCCAAGCACTGAGCTAAGTGTTTTCATTCAACAACTTTTATTCTCACAAACAGAATGGATACAGGTGACTTTTGGTCAGTTGAGCTAAGCATGGTGTCACATGTTCTTTCAGGGGCTTGCTGACAAATTCCAAGCATTTCTATATAGGCTGAGTGTTTGTTCTCACAATAACCTGCTGAGAGGCAGACCCTTTTCAGATGCAGAAACTAAAACACGAAGACCTTAAATAACAATCCAAGACCATAAACTCATAACAGAAAATGTTGATATTAGAACCCAGGTCTCCTGGCTTTCAGTTAATTATCTCCCTCAAAGACACCTTTATTTCTCTTTAAACCCAGGTTTTTAAGGGAGAAAGAAGTAGCTATGCTGTATTTGGAGTGCATGATTGTCTAACCTTCATCACTGAGAAAAGCTTGTGAACAGCTGAAAAAGCTTTCACAAATTCACTAGTGAAAGGAAAAAGAAAAAAAAAAAAAAAAAAGAAAGTAACAAATATTTGAAGGTGGCTAAGCCCAAAAGCAGCTTGGGAAATATTTCTATTGCTGACTTTTATAAAGTCAACTCTGTATCTACTGGAACATCCTTAACAATAAACATTAAGAGCTCTCAACAGATGAAAGGTGGCTGATCGCAAAGTATGCTTCTTTAGAGCTCTGCAGACTCTCAAGGCTCTGCATTATCAGCCTGAGTGCTTTCGGAGTAATGTATGTGCACTTAGGAAAGCCACTTGAGTATAGTTACCAGAGCAAAAAAATAAAAAATAAAAAGTAAAGGTGGCAAGTATCAGAGCAACCTTAGGAGTGAATGAGGATACCATGAAAGAAAGAAAGAGAAAGAGAAAAGGAAGGACGGAGTGGGGGAGGGAGGGAGGGAAGGAAGGAAGGAAGGAAGGAAGGAAGGAAGGAAGGAAGGAAGGAAGGAAGGAAGGAAGGAAGGAGGGGAAGGAAGGAAAGTTAAATTAAAAGATAGATATCTGGGCAAGTAGATAAATAAATTGGTAACATTCATCTCACCCTAAAAGAGTAAGTAGTTTGTGTTTCACATTGGCTATTGTTATACTGATAAGATTAAGATGTTAATATTTTGCATCTGTTGTAATATTGAACTGCAGTTGAAGGATAAATTAAATCAGCATAAAAAATACCTATCTAGGGCTCTTTTAGAAGGTAATACTACTTTTTCTGGATTTTCTGGGCCCCTCATCTGACCCCACTACTCTAACAATGATTTCTAAATTTGTGTTATCAGCTCTGACTTCACTGCTGAACTGCACAGCACTCCTTCTTTGTGTCTATTAGACATCTCCAAGTAGAAGTCCGATGGGCATCAGTCATGCCTAATGGAATCTATCCTCACCCTCAGAACCTGCCATTCCTTCTTGCTTAACAGTGCCTCCACCCATCCATCTGGTTATCTTGGTCAGAAGCCAAGGCATTATCTCAGACTGCCTCCTTTCCTTCCTTATTCCTGTTCAACAAGGCACCAAATCCTCCAGACTCTATCTTGACTCTAGGATCTATCTTGTGCACAGTCCTTGTTTAGATCTTCATCATTTCTTGTCAGATTTACTATAGCAGCCTCCCATCTGGCCTCTGATTTCCTTCCCTTTCCTCAACAACCCACCATTGTGACCACTTAATCTTTTTAAAATATTAATCTGACCATATCATAACTCTGCTTAAAATCCTCTAATGATTTCCCAATCATTGCTTATAGGACAAAGCCATAACTCCGCAATAAAGCATCATGGAAACTTCCTTGGGATCTAGTTGAGCCTATTTTTTCATTTGTGTCTCCCATATCATACTACTTCATTTTCCATGCAAATGCACTGTATTCTCCTTTGCCTCCCAGAAATGTCCTTCTTTTCATCCTCCTGTGGAACCCCTTCTTATTGTTAAAGGCAAAGCTTGGTTGTCTTCTTCTCTATGAAGACTGTCCTAACTTTACAAAACTGAGCTATTTGTACCTTCTCTATTATTCCATGAATGCTTCTTACAGAGTCTTCTAATTCTCTGGTTGCAAGTAACAAAACTCAATGAAAACTAATCTGATCAGAGAATGGGGACTCTATTGGTTCACAAAGACATCCTTGGGAAGTATGGAGTGGCCTCAGCAATTACTCCATCCATGAACTTGTACATTGTCAGGATTTTTCATCTTCTCTATTTCTCTCTGCTTGTGGGTGTCATTTTCTTATACTACAAATGGGTCTCCTCCATGAGGCCAGAAGCAGGAAAACTGGTGTTTGCAGGTTTGCATTTCTAAAGGCATGTAACCTAAGATAAAAGCGATCTTTTCTTTACCAGCTTCAGTCCAGAGAAGACTGGCCAAGCTTAGGTCATGTGCCACCCTGTGAGATCAATGACAGTGCCTAAAAGGGTAAGGTACTATGCTCAGCTCAGGTTATACACCACTTTGTCATGGCATTTTCCATTAGAAGGCAGTAAAGACATAGCTTGTAAGAAAATCATTGACAGGAGTGGAACCCCAACAACAACAACAAAAAAAACACTTCCCATGTTACTAAGTAATGATTTGTGAATACATCTAGGACAGAAACTGAAACTTTCTCATCTGACTCATCACAGAGCCTGATGAGTACATAAGAGGTACTTAAGTCTTGTTAATTTGATGAGCCATCACCAAATCAATAAAGTCTGATCAAGAGACCAGGTGTACAGCTTTTAAAAAGAAATAAATAGTGCAATAAAATGTATTGGCAGCTCCTCCCTGTTCTTGGCAAAATGCTTTCTAGAAAAATTATAGGCCAGGTGTGGTGGCTCATATTTGTAATCCTAGCACTTTGGGAGGTGGAGATGGGCAGATCGCTTGAGCCGAGGAGTTTGAGACCAGCCTGGGCAAAATGGCGAAACCCTATCTCTACAAAAATACAAAAAATTAGCTAGATATCATGCTCACCTGTAGTCCCAAATACTCAGGAGGCTGAGGTGAGAGGATCACCTGAGCCTGGGAAGTCAAGGCTGCAGTGAGCTGAGATCATGCGATCCTTTCTAAAAAAAAAAAAAAAATTACAAAAGTATGTACCCCTCTGTCAAAGAAAAATAAGAAGCATGCACACCTTGATGAATCAAAGTTGGGGGAGAGAGGTGGTCCAAGTACGTCAAGTGCTCATATAAAGAAACAAAGCATATTATACATTATGGCAAAATTTCAGAAGGCAAGTTTTCAGCTCTAGCATTTTACCTAGAGATCTCAACCTCAATAGTGACTTTGCTTTTGTTTTGAGTCAAAGCCTTTGATGTTTAAGTAGAAATAGCGATCTTGGGTGTTAAATTATTCTAGACAGTGTTCAGAACTGAAATGTGACTGATTCTGTCCATGGCTCCAGTTTCAGCCTGAGTTCAATCCAAGATTAACTAACAACTAATTAGGGATTTGGGGCAAGTCTCACAGACTGTTCTCACCCCAATATCAATACCTATGAAATAGGGACTTATAAAATCATCATAGCATTGGGAGAGAGCAAAGAAATAGGCTAAGAGGAAATTTAGAGTTTTGTAACATACATAAAACTAATAGCCAACTAATCTGTGGAGAAAAGCTCATTCAATTGTCCCGTTGACAAATATTTACTGAGTGTACTCAGACTTTGTGCTGGGTGCTGAGGATACAGGGATGAATGGGACAGTCTCAACCGTCAAGGAGTAGCTCCAGGCCTTGTGAGAGGGACAGACATACGAAGGGGTGAATTATGAAATAATATGAAATCCACAAGCCCTGTGGAGTCCCACAGGACTGCTGACAGAGTCACACTGCATTGGGGAGGAGGTGTCATGATCAATCTGAAAAATGGGAAGCGATTTATTTTGACCCCACAGAACTCTGGTTTCTCTGACTCCTCCCTGACCACCATATTAGCTGAGCCCCTCCTTGCCAGCTACAAGTGTCAGAACTGGAGATGCTGACATGAACAACAAGCCATCCCTGGCTTCTTCCACCTGCTAGGTTTAGAAAAACCAACAAGTAATCAAATCATTGCAGTGCAGTGGGATGATAGAATAGGGCTGGATGAGGAGATTTCACCTTTTGATTCATGGATTACTGCCCAGTCAGCAAGCTGGGTTTATTACTGCCACAAGCACACCCACCTCCAACCTTCCTACAAAACACACTTGTTTGTTTCCGTATTTAATTAATATTTTAATTAAGCCTCATATCCTATCTCTGCTAACACGTTCTCATTCGTAAAGCAGTTAAAGCTGTTTATTTCCAACACACTTTTGTTTCCTTTGGTATGAGGAAAGCAGTATAAAAACTATGCATCTACTTTTTAAAAACCCTAATCTGCTTGAATTTCCATAGGCTAAAGCAACAATGAGATTTATGGTGTTAAAGATGGAGTGATAGGGACTCAACAAATAATTGCTTGATTTTTACTTTTTAATTTGTTTTACTTTTGGAAATCTGTCTCTGAAAATGGTGCGTGTGTATGTGTGTTACACACACATACATATACACACACACACATACGTAGAACTTGTAACCCAATCCTAAAGAAGAGAATGCACTGAATACAAGATTTCAAAAATGGAAAAGTTACAAAAGATTGATAAACCAACCACTCTTTACATGCATGGTATATACTGAAACTCAGAAATGCTAATACTAATAAGAAGCAATTGTTCAAAAAGCAGTTGGCTATTAGTTTTCAATCTTTGTTAGTCTGTTTGAATACATTCAGAGATATTGGTCCCCTGAAAGATGTTATGAAACTTTAGTGAGGATGGGTGATGTTTTTCCCAGGGAGGACACCAAAAGTAAGTTCAGGGACTCTCTGACATAGACAGCACTGGCCCAGGAAGTCTGCCTGGTCCCCAGGCAGTGTCCATTGTTCACAATGTCCACCTCATCACCACTGGCACCAACTGTCATCTCTGGAGAGATGCTTCAGGCCATTCTTCTTTTTGAAGGAGCGGAGGCTTCCCAGAGCTAAGGCTGGGAAAACTTTAGCCATCTCCCCAAGCAGGCTACCAAGTTAGGAGCCAGCCCATAAGCCTTTGAGATTTAGGAGGCAAAACGGGCAGCTTGCCCTTCTCCTTTTCTCATCGGCAAAATAACTCAAAAAATCACAATAAAACATAGTATGGTTACCCTTTTCTTTGGAAATATTGTCTTAGAATGATGAAAAAAAAAATGCTCAAAAAACAAAAGCCAGTAGCCTATTGAAATCACGTGGGTGCAGTGTCCATGTCCCACTGCCTGCTGCAGAGCGTTCTGCGGCCTCTGGGAAGATAAAGATCTGCGATGGCGATTATGTCGCAAATACACACACGAGAGAAAGTCCACATTGCCACACAGTGTGATGATTTTCAATTATTTTCCCTAAAACAGACTAACACTCTTACAAATATTCTTTTCCTCTGGGTGTTGCTGCTTAGTGCTCGCTTTATGTAGAAGAGTCTGTTGTTCCCTTTCTCATAGTAAGAGCAGAGCCTTCTGGAAAGTAGGGCATTGAGAAGTTCTAAAATATTTTTCTCTTTATATTGAGGAAATTAGGTTCATTTTGTAGTCTATAGATCAGGGTCAGTTTCTTCTCATTGGCTTTAAAGAATAGTTTCCTGTTTTGAGTTTCTTTACTTTTTTAAGTTTCAATAGTTATACAATAGGTAATAACATTTGCAAAGTCTTTATCCACTTTAAAATTTTAAAAATCTACTCGGTGTCTATCAGTTATGTCATATCTGCTTCTAGGAAGAAGCTGCAGAAGCTAACAACAAAGCCCTATTATAAAAAGAATAAGAGATTAGCAGTGAATTGAAGGCAAGGGGGAAAAAATAGTCAAACAAAAATGTAAAATGATGGTTTTCTTTGAGCAGAAAGCTTGGCACCCAGTTTTCTTAATAAAAAGGAGACATAATAGATCTTGGTAAAATGTAATGCTTTTTTTTTTTTTTTGCTACATTCTAAAATTGGGCTATCCCAATAAGAAATATGACCTCTTCTATTGGACAAGCTAGGATGTAAGTGCTTATATGTCATGATCAGGGTTATAACAACTTCTATGCAGGCTGATCAACTTGAATGGTGAATATTAGTCAAAATCAATCTGCTTTGAACCAATAAACAAGGAGCAAGATTGTGAGGAACATTTCTTTGCATGAAATCATCCCTGGCAGTGTGAAACATAAGGGTCAAAAAATTCAGAAAATCATCATAAGGTTCACATATTTTATTGAATTACCATTCTTTGACATCAGATCTTTACCAGACGTTAACATTTCAATGTTATGCTTTTCCTCAGTGCTACCAGTGGTTGAAAGAAAGAATTGTAAGTGAAGAAGGGAGAAAACAGCAAAACAAGCTAAAAGACCTTTCCCCAATTGCGGAGCGTCTGGGATGCACACTACCTCAGCTAGCTGTTGGTAAGAAAATTACTAAGCTATGGGGTGGTAGAGGGACTTCTGCTGAGATCATAGTTTTCTATTGCTGAACACACCCTTACCATGATAAAATGTCTTTTGTAGGGACAGATGATCTCTGAAGCATAAACTCCTGCTAAATATAAAGTGAGTTATTTGAGGTTCCCCAGAATTTTCTACACGATAGCAAATTTTTCTTACTTCTTTCCCCTTGCCAGTTTAAATGAGAACGTGTCAGTGATAACACACACTATCACAGATGTCAGGGGTGAACTGTGTAGTGACATCCATTTCTTCTGGCTCCAGTTTCTGTCTCTGTTGAAAACTAAGCCAGGGTTGGTTAGAGGCTGAGATACAGGACTGTTACAGGCCCAAGGCTACTGCCACATGAAAAGCTGATCCTAGAGAAATAGTTTCACCCTGAAACTTCTTGAAGGCCATAAAAATTGTCCTTCTAATGCTGTGGAGTCCATGAAAGGTCATGATTGCTGGTAACAATCGAAAAACCACATGCACTGTTTGAGAGAAAGATAATATGAACCACATTCAATCATGGGTGTTTCAGTCAACAATGGACCACATATATGTAGGTGGACCCATAAGATTATAATGGAGCTGAAAAATTACTATTGCCTGGTGATGTTGTAGCTGTCCTAAGGTCCTAGTGCAATGAATTACTTGTGTGTTTGTGGTCATGCTGGTATAAACAAGCCTACTACACTGCCAGTAATCTAAAAGTCTAGCACACACAATTATCTATAGTACATAATACTTGATAATGATAATAAATGACCATGTTACTGGTTTATGTATTTACTATACTATACCTTTCATCTTTAGAGTGTTACTCCTTCTACTTACTAGAAAAAAAAAAAAGTTAACTGTAAAACGGCCTCATGCAGGCCCTTCTCCTGAAGGGTGTTCCCAAAAGAGGAATTATGATCACAGGAGATGACAGCTCCATGTGTGTTACTGTCCCTGAAGACTTCTCAGAGGAACAAGATGTGGAGGTGGAACATAGTGATGGCCCTGACCCTGTGTAGGCCAAGGCTAATGAGTGTGTCTGTGTCTTAGTTTGTAACAAATAAAGAAGTTTAAAAAGCTAAAAACACACTTTTTAAAAATGAAAAAAAGCTTATAACGATATAAAGAAAATACTTTTGTACAGCTATACAATGTGTTTGTGTTTTAAGCTATGTTATTACAAATAAGTTGAAAGGTTTTTTTTGTTTGTTTTTTGTTTTGAGACAGTCTCGCTCTGTCGCCCAGACTGGAGGGCAGTGGCGTGATCTCAGCTCACTGCAACCTCCGTCTCCCGGGTTCAAGCGATTCTCCTGCCTCAGCCTCCTGAGTAGCTGCTATTACAGGTGCACACCACCACACCCAGCTAATTTTTGTATTTTTAGTAGTGACAGGGTTTCACCATGTTGGTCAGGCTGGTCTCTAACTCCTGACCTTGTGATCCACCCGCCTTGGCCTCCCAAAGTGCTGGGATTACAGGCATGAGCCACCGTGCCCAGCCAAAAGTTTAAATTAAAAGTTTATAAAGTAAAAATGTTGGCCGGGCGAGGTGGCTCATGCCTGTAATCCCAGCACTTTATTTAGGAGGCCGAGGCGGGCGGATCACGAGGTCAGGAGATTGAGACCATCCTGGCTAACACAGTGAAACCCCATCTCTACTAAAAATACAAAAAAATGAGCCAGGTGTGGTGGCGGGCGCCTGTAGTCCCAGCTACTCGGGAGGCTGAGGCGGAGAATGGCGTGAACCCGGGCGGCGGAGCTTGCAGTGAGCCAAGATCGCGCCATTGCACTCCAGCCTGGGTGACAGAGCGAGACTCCGTCTCAAAAAAAAAAAAAAAAAAAAAAAGTTACAGTTAGCTAATGTTAGTTTATTATTGAAGAAAGAAAAATCTTAAAAATAAATTTAGTGTAGCCTAAGTGCACAGTGTTTACAAAGTCTATGGTAGTGTACAAGAATGTCCTAGGCCTTCACATTCACTCACCACTCACTCACTGACTCACCCAAAGCACCTCCCAGTCCTGCAAGCTCCAGTCATGGTAAGTGCCCTACACAGGTATACTATTTTATACCATATTTTTACTATACCTTTTCTATGTTTAGATACACAACACCATGTGTTACAACAGCCTACAGTATTCAGTACAGTAACATGCTGTACAGATTTGGAGCCTAGGACCAATAGGCTATGCCATATTGCCTAGATTTGCAGTAGGCTATACCAACTAGGTTTGCATAAGAACCTTGTGATGTTCACACAATAAGGAAAATACCTAACAATGCATTTCTCAGAACGTGTCCCTGTCGCTATGGGATGCATAACTGTATCTTATTTTCAATTTTCTAGTGACCACATTAAAACATTAAAATGAAACCAGTGAAATTTTAAAAATGGATTTTCTTTAACCCAATATAGCCAAAATAGTATTTCAACATGTAATAAATATTAAAAATTATTGAGATATTTTACTTTTGTTTTCTACAAATCTTTGAAATCCAGCATATATTTTATACCTAGAGCAAGCACATTCCAATTCAGGCTAGACACATGTTGCATGTTGCATGCTCAATAGCCACATGCTGCCAAAGGCTACACACTGGGCAGAAAAGCACTGAGACTTCTGGTTCCCGTACTAGGGGATGTTTGTCAGGTTCTATGGTAAGCACCTCAGGCTCACTCTCACTGTCTTGTCTCCTTCATCATCAAAACAATCCGCTGAGGTCTATACTA
Organism: Piliocolobus tephrosceles; assembly: GCF_002776525.5. Classification (NCBI taxonomy): domain Eukaryota; kingdom Metazoa; phylum Chordata; class Mammalia; order Primates; family Cercopithecidae; genus Piliocolobus; species Piliocolobus tephrosceles. The sequence goes on along the minus strand of NC_045435.1, from coordinate 177,878,212 downwards.
TTACTAGTCACATTTTACAGATGCTAGTGGAGGATTTTTCTATTACTATCTCCACTTATAAATGAAGAAATGCGATAAAAAAAGTTCATGTGGTAGCTATGAGAAAGGAATAAAATGGGTGTTGAGTCTAGACAAAAAAAAAAAAAAAAAAAAAAAAAAAAACCTAAAAGTTAAGAAATAGCAGGAATTGGGACAAATCAGAAACACTAACCCAATGAGATAAAAAGCTCAAGATAAGCTCTATGCAAATAAAATAATTTAATAGAATATTTGTTGGTAGCTTGACTTTTCAGAGGTTGGGAGGCAGAGAAATGTTAGTTGCAATTAACAGTCATAGAAAGATAGAAATGGGAGGTGGTTTTAGAAGGAGGGGGAAATGCCATGTACCTAAGTATATGTATGACTGTTGCTTTAATCCTTTCTTCAAAAAAATAAAATAAAATAAAACAATGTATTTAATGTTTTTACTTAGCAACCCTACAGCTTTAACAAGCACAGTAAAACATATTAGCTATTTGACAATAGGCAAGTTACTTAACCTGATAACAATTTTCTTATCTGTAAAATGGGTATTATAATAATACATATCTTACAAACTAGTTGAGTAAAGGGAAATTATATATATAAAGCAAAAAGTAGGCTCAGTGAGTGCTAATAAATATGATAATGTTCTTGCAAAGAGTAGACATGCAAAACTTGAAATTCTGTCTGCTCTTAGCCATGGCATGCAATCAGAGTAATACGCAGAGAAACATATTCTGCACAATCATAAATATGGTTTTTAGATAGCAACATGAAGTATTAAACTTAGCCCTGAAAGACAGGGAAGAACATTGCCTTTCTAGAGAGGAAATCTTTACAAGATTTAGACTCTCATTAGATATTAGATATACATGAAATACCTTCTTTACGGGGTCAGAATTTAAATTAAAACATGCTTTTTTCCCTGTTTCCTCCCTCTATTCCCTCAGATGTCTTTCTCACCTGTCACTTCTTTCTTTGTAAATAAATAATTTTGTTTATAGCCACAAAACTCTCAGAATCAAAAGGGAAATTATTTCCAGGCATGTTATCTTTGGTCTGCTAGTGTGGGAGAGGGGAGAACCTCCAGCAGGAAGCAAACTACTTGAACCCAACTGTGTGCCTGCTCCCCAAGTCACACAGGTATACTGGAGCCAGCATTCACACTTTGTTCTTAGTGAACACTCTGGACATACTTGCTGGTGACACTTGGTTAGAGGTGCTAATTATCTAGAATCAGCTGCAGTTGCTACCATGGAGTTGACCAGCTCTGCCCAGTGGGTTCTCCTGTGCCCTACAGGCCCATTAGGGGAATCAGCTGTTGATGACCTCGCGTCGTCAGGTAGTTTATGGGCAATAATTTGCCTAGAATCTGCTTTGTCCTCAGAACTACTTTTAAGGCCAAAAACAGTTCTCAGTGCAAAGCAGGAAATAATGCAGTCAAAAAAAAGAGAGAAAGATTGGATTGGTACTTTTATAGAGCACTGTTTCGTATTTTGCCCATGTGGAAATTCAGTGATTACCATAAAAGGCCTGGACATGGTAACAGCTTAAGAGTATCCGTTGACAATATGGCTGTCCAAATGGGGGCAGAAGATGTGCTTGGGGATATCCATCAATCATCCATGCCTACGTTTATTCAACAAACATTTAATAAGTTCCTACTTTGTGCAAGACACTGGGCTGGTGGCTGAGCATCCAAATGCAAGTAAGACACATCTCACAGCCTGGTAGGCAAGTCAAGCAAGTAGACAGATCATTTTAATACAGGTCATAATACTGAGAAGGGAACAGAGGATTAGGGAATTAGAGTAGGAGCTTGGAATTCAGGGAAGTACTTTAGGAGCAGGCAATACCTTTGGGAAATCTCAAATGATAAACAGATATTAGTGAGGCGAAAAGAAAGGGGAAGGCAAAAGGACATTCCAGGCAAAAGGAACAGCTTAAGCAATATGCCCCAGAAGGAAGGGAGAGGAAGAGGAGAAAAGCAGCAAGATGCTTGGGGATGGAGAGGATTTAAAGACAGGTGAGTGTTCCTGAAGAACGAAGTTCAAGGTAGGGAGCCATGAAGCTGCAGAGGTAGGCTAGAAAATAAGGTTTTCCAAGGTAAGAATTAAGAACCTCAGGCCCAACTAGGAAAGTGATATGATCAGATTTGTGTTTTTAGAGACTGCTGCTGGCTGGATGAGAGCTGTATGGGGAAAATATAAGGGGGTAATTCAAGCAAGAGGTAGGAAAACCAGTTATCCAGGAGAGAGATGATGAGGGCTTGAGTGAGGGCAGCAGTGACTGAGATGGAGAAGACAGCTGAACCAAAGCAGTCATTGTCAAACTGAGCCCTGTATCCACACAATGGAATACTCTTTAGCAACAAAAAGAAATGGTGTACGGATACATGCTGCAACATGGAAAAACCTAGAAAATATATGCTTAAGTGAAAACCAGACACAAACGACCACTTATTGTTTGATTCCATTTAGATGAAATGTCCAGAAAAGACAAATCTGGAGACAAAAAGTAGATCAGTGGTTGCCTCGTACTTGAGGTAGGGATCTTACTAGGGTGATGGAAAGGTTATAAAACTGGATTAAAAATAGTGAAGGTTGCATATTAAAAATGGTGGTTTGTAAATTTATAAAAAAATATTTAATGTACAACTAAAATGGGTAAAATTTTTGATGGGTAAATTTTACCTCAATAAAGTTGGTTTAAAAAACAAAACAAAAAAGAGCACGGTCCCAGATCAGCAGCATCAGCATAAGCATTACCTAGGAGTGTGTTAACAATGAACAGACGGCACCCCAGAACTTCTGAATCAGAAACTCAGGGGGTGAGCCACAACAGTGGGTGTTTCACAGGCCCTCGGGATGATTCTGACACATACCAAAGTTTGAAAACCACTTGATTAGAGGAATATTTAGGAGGAATAATTAACTGGACTTAGCAGTTAAAAGGGAAAAGGGGGTCGGAAAAGGACAGTTCTTAAAGATTACTCCCAGGTTTCCAGATTGGGGAGCCACATTGCTGGTGATGCCCCCAAATGTGATTGGGAATGCAAGAGGGCCAGGCATCATAGCAAGAAGTTTGCGGTGCCTGTGGGGCATCTCGCAGGAAGGCCCAGCAGACACTGCATCTAATCCAGCAACACTGAGTTCCAGGCAGCTAAGGACTCAGAAGTCCACCGTAACCACCAGGAGGCTCCTGGAGACCTTAGCTCTGGGACACAGCAAGAAGGTGACTGGGATGTGAAGAAGGTCAGTAAGGGAATCTGAACTGACCTTTTAGAAGTTTAAGAGGGGAAGAAGGTTGGGGAAGTACCTAAGCAGGTAAAAAGGGTCAGAGGAAGCTTATTTTAGAATGGGAGAAATTTTAGCATGTTTTATTGACAGAAAGACATAGTGAGAAATTTTGAAATGGGGTGGTGGGGGCAGTGGAATCACGTATGAATCAAGTCCAAGAAAAGGCAAAAAGGAGATGGCTCCAAGGCAGAGTTTGGTCTTTGACAGAAACCGCACACATCCTCTTCTGAAACTGGAGGATATGGATGTGGATTCTTATGCGGTAGAAGAGTGGGGAATTAAGGAATATTCCAACAGAGGGACTTGATTTTCTGTAGACATTGGGACAAGGTCATCTAGTAAGAGTGAGGGGTCAGGGGTTGATGGAATGGTTTAAGAGTACAGGTTTAAAGTCATTTTTTGGGAAAAGAAAGATGACCAAGGGCAAAAATGAGGCTGACCAGGCTGGCTGAAGCCAGCTGGGAGGGAAGACGTGAATGCACAAGGGCACCAGACCATGAACTGTGAGATTCTCTCCAGCACGCTCAGCCGCCCTGAAGTAGAAGCCAAAAACACAGATGCAGTACTGATGGGGATCTGCTAAGGAAGCAGAGGAAGTGAAGGGTGTGAGGGTTTGTAAGAGAGTAATTTAGATCATCAACACGGGATGAATCTTGGGTTAGGAAGAAAGGGAGGTCCAGAGAGGGCTGCCAGGTAGGTGGGAACCAAGGAACCAGAAAACTAGAGTCTACAAGGGCTACAAGCAACAGATGTGGAAAAGTGAGACCATGAATACGATGGAAAGACAGGAGGTTGTGGGTCAAGGTAGAAACAGGAATCGAGCCATCTGCTGGTGAGCAATGTTAGGTGTTTCCAGGAACAATGTGTTTCTAGGGTGGGTAGCTGGACTGAATACCCCAGTTGTGGTGACAAGGCCTTATGTGGAAAGCAAAAAGGCCTTAAGCCCTGAGCCAACCCAAATGCATTCAGTGTTAACTAAGGGACATATAGTAGGCTAGGGATTGGAAAACCAACGGAGAAGCAAGAAAGACAGCAAGTGCATCTGTGTTTTCTGCTTCTACTTGAGGGCAACTGAGCATGCTGGAGAGAATCTTACAATCCATGATCCGATGCCTCTGTGCATTCCCATCTCCCCTCCCAGGTGGGCTTTGACAGGTTCTGTCAAATCTTCTACACAACAGGGGGTGCTGCTCAGGTTTTTAATCCTAGGAAGCACTGTACATCCTCCACAAAAGGAGTTAATAAATTTTGGTTGCAACAAACGGCTGTAGCAGGTGTTTATAAGCTAATCAGTGATTGGAAGTGCTTTGATAACCTGACCCAGTGTCCTCTCCTCCCAGCGTGGTGCCTGAGAAATGAAGGTGTGAGTTCTGTGCTCCTGGGATCATCCACCCCTGAACAACTCATTGAAAACCTTGGTGCCATTCAGGCAAGTATTGCAACCCCTTCCAACAAACACCAGGGAATTTAATGGTGCCTTTGAGGCTATCTCCAGGCAGTGTCCGACTCTGCCCCACTCCATCCTGCTGGGTGGGGCAAGAGTAGGGGGAACAAAGGCAAAGAACACTTTCCCAGTACATGGATCCAGGGTTGTCCTCTGCCTTTGAACAGGCAGTATTCCCAAAGTTCATTTCTCGGGATGGTTTGTTTCTGTGGAAGAGTGCATTCTAGTGTTATACCCGGCAACTGACTTCCCAGGCCTCGCCATAAAAGCCTGGCTGATAACTTGCTTGGAAATTTAAGTCACAGGGCAATATACATACATCATTTACTCATTTGTTCTTCCCACAAATATTGCCCACCTGCTGTGTGCTGAGCCTCTTCTTTCTGTTCGCTGAGCATCTTGTATTCCCCCTCCCGTGATAACTTTTATGCTAATGTAGTATAACTGCCTGTCTCTCCTGCTAGACTGCAAGCCCTCTGAGGTCAGAGGCCTGTGTCTTTGCTTTTCCACCGGTTTTCCAGTTCCTAGGGTACTTACCACATGTTCCTTAGTTAACACTCAAGATCTATTGAATAATATTTGCCATGTTTTAAGAGAAATGGGCTCAAAATTCTATTTTGGACTTCCAGGATCACATCTCCCTAGAAGCAAATTTAGGAGGCCCATCCCCATTCCCTATGCCATGAGGATGGCCGCTGGTTCAGGGCACTAGATGGGGCCTGCAGCTGTATTCTGGGGAGCCTGTAGTGGCAGTGGGTGAGTTGAAAGGATGTTCCTGGGAACTCTAAGGAGAGGGGTGGAGTTTAGTATCTATTGTGACCACCTCCTTTCCCCAAAGGCCACAGCTGGTCCTGAGCCTGTCCTCCTCTCAACTCTGCTAAAAGCCCTAGGAATGATCCTGCCCGCAATTCTTGCCACTACCTGCTAAAACAAGAAAGGTTGTCTATTTTTCTCCTGCTCATGGGAGGAAAAGAACTGTCTCACAGCTTCTTCCCTATCTACCTGTCCTTGCAACAAGCACATAGCCCTGTTACCATTCCCAAAAGGAAACAGGTGGAGGTAGGGACAAACATATGATTTAAAATCCTTTTTAAAAACAGCCCAGAACACCGTGGAATAAATGGTATAGATCCGCTGCCCACTCCCCTAACCTTTCTTAGGGCTGTGCAGCTGTGTAATCACCTCTGCCTCTCTGCTTCTAACAACTCCCATATCCAGCCCTGTAACTCCTACTGGATTCTGTGAGGTTCCCTGTATCTACATGAGGAATTATCCCTCTTATGAATGCCACCTCTCATTTTCATTTATGACTCTGGGAAAAGATAAGGGTACACAGTGATGAGGGGACAGAACAGTTTGTACAAAAAGAACTGAATTTCAATCCAATGATTTCAGTTTCACTAATATTTATGGAGCACTTAATTCTGTGTCTGGCATCATGCTAGGTGGTGGGAGGACTGAGATGGGTAACAGGACCCGGCCTTCAAAGAGCTCATGTGTTGGCTGAGAAACAGTGAATTAAAAACTCTATCCCTTAATTCATTCAACAGATCTTTGAGAGCCTACTGTATACCAGGTACCCACAGGAAAGAAGAATAACACTGTCTAACCTTCAAGGGGTTTTTTACATGCCAGTAGGAGAGACAGATAAATATACAAAATGATTTCAGGTTGTGAAAAGGGCCATTAAGTAAATAAATGTTTATTTTACTGAGACTGAGAAATGGGTGAGCCTATTTTAAATGTCTTTGCAAAAAGCCCCTCTGGAATATGTTTATTCTGAGGACTTCGCATGCCTTCATTTTTTACATTCTTTGACAACGATTCACATGCCTTCGCACAGCATGTGAAGAGTCCAGGAAAGTGCATTCCAGGGACAGGGAAGAGCAGTGGAAAGGCCCTGAGATGGGAAGGACCTTGACTTTTCCCAGGAACTGTCAGCTAAGGCCAATGTGGTCAACATGTAGTTGAGCACAGGGACAGCAGCTGCAGTGATGAGGAGAGACAGGCAGGGCCAGGTCTCACAGGACACCATGGGTTACAGTTCATGCTACATGTGACAAGTCCTTGTGGAGGGTTTTAAGAGGAGGGACATGCTCCTGTTTGAATGTCTGAAGGTCACTCTGGCTGCTGTGCGGAAAGTAGAATGAAGGGCAAGGGCAGTCATCCAGGCAAGAGGCGATGGTGGCTTGAATGAGGGTAGTGGCCATGGAGGGGGAGAGAAGTGCATGGATTCTGCAGGTTTGAGAAAGAGAGACACCATGGCTTGGCAGAAGAGGGAGGAATTGAGGATTCTTACCATGCTATTACTGGGAGATCACTGCCACTCCTGGGGGCAGTCGTAGTGCCTGGGGATGGCATATGAGGCAAGTCTCGGGCTGAGTTTTAAAAGCTGTGGAAGTAGACAAGGCAACTGACGGGGAAGGAGACACTTTCAGAGGAAAAGTCTTGAGCAATTTTTCTTCCCAAAACATTTCCTCCCTAGCAAGGCTTTGGCTTGCAGCAGGATGAGGCTTTGCCTGTTCTAAAAGGGACATTATCCATGCAGCAAGGGTGGTACCATTGTGGGTTTACCAGTCCTCCCCTGTTCTACTCCACCTCCCACTACGCAGCACTGAAGTCCACCCAAGACATGGTGAAGAGCAGACTGGATGACTAGGGGTGCCCAGCAGTGGTGGGACTGGTTGCAGAAGGATGGAAAACATGGAGCACCAGTTGTTGTAAGAAAATATTTCTAGTAGGCTGGGAAGGCAGATGCTTCAAGGGATGCCATGTGCCTAGGGTGTGCGGGAATGAAGGGGTGTATATAAATCAGAGCCCGACAGGTGGGAGAGACAACAGGAGAAACCACAGCTGCAGGCAGCCAGCCTTCACCCACACAGGTTCCATCCTCCCCACTCCCACCGAAAAGGTGGGAGAACCGCCTCTCCCCGTCCTCCCCACATGCCTTAAAACCCTTCTGAGACTCCCCATCACCCACTCAGAGAAGGCCAGGCTCCACAGCAGTCGGGCCTCATGACTCCCCACCACACCTCCCTGGAATCTGAATCCTCAGCCATCCTGAACCACTCAGAGCCTCGGCGATAGCAGTGACCCTCTGCCTACAAACTGACCACTACCCCAGCCTAGCAAAATCCTCCTCCACCCCCAAGTTCCAGATCAACAGGAACCGAATCCTGGGAGGACTTTCACTAATGCCCAGCCAGCCCCAGCAACGTTAGCCAGACCTTCCCTCACCCACCACCTATCCCAGGCATTGTAACATCAAGTTTGCAAAACTAGTAGCCTGTGGGGTGTTTGTAAAATCTGTAGTAGTTTACAATGTTTTAAAGTGGGGCTTCTCTTGAAAATTCTGGTCTTGCGATACTACATCTTGTTTTATGCAAGTACTTTTATGGTTTCGTTTTTCTAATGTCTAAATCTCTTTCCTATCAAAAATTTGTTTTGGTGTAATGAATGAAGGATTTTTCTCCTCACATGGCTAACCCGCTGTATTTTAGACAAAAAAAAAAAAAAAAAAAAAAAAAATCCAACAAATCCAGTTTCTAGGTTTTTGGTCTCATTATTACAATCTCATTTTAAATAACACATTAGCTGTTTGGACACTGAAATTCCAGAGCTAGTGGGAAATCAAATTCTTGCTTCAGCTTCACAGTAAAACATTAACCAGAATGAAGTTTCCCAGGCTGGCAGCTCTACTATTTTCCCAAACCCTAAGGCTTCTGAGGATAGCACTTGAGTGGAGACAAGGTCACCTTGGCCAGCAGGATTGCAGCAAAGGAAGAATGAGGTTGAAACCTCAGAACTGGTCGTCAGAATTGTATTTCACCACAGTCTCCACACCGGGTCAGACTTTTCCAGTGAGAAAGTCTGCCTTTGTCCCTTGTCTTATGGTGTAATGTGTATCCTTGGCCCACTTCTCACAATAAATGCTAGCCTTGAATGAGCTCATCCTTTCCCGGGGCTTCAATCAGCATGTCGGTGCAAATGACTCACAAACCCTCAACTCCAGCCCTCCGGCAACTACTAAGCTCCACAGCTGCACGTGCAGCTGCTCAGTCACTCCTAGGTGGCTACTCCACAGGCACCTTACACTCAACACATCCTACTCCCTCCCAACTTCTTATTCCCCAAACTACTTCCCTTTGGTTTCTAATCTCAATAATCAACACCAAGATTCTTCTAGTTACTCAGTCTTGAAACCACCATCATCACCCAAAATGTCTCTCAGGTCTACTTTTCTTTTCTGCTCCACTGCCCTAGTGAAGGCCTTATTGCCCGGCTTGGATTGTAATACATACCTAACATCTGTGTCCCCTTTCAACCTCCTCCAACTCATCCTTCAAACTACCTCCAGGTGTCTGATGGGGTTACTCCTAGATCAGAAGTCCTGACAGGTTCCCCACTGCCTAAAGTAGGGATTCCATAAAATGGCATTTAAGGCCTTCCACACTCTTATCCCGTTCTGACCATCCATATCCTGTTTTACCATCCCCACAACTACACTAATCACTGTACATCATCACTCCAGTTCATTTTTCCATGCTATTCCATCTACCTGGGATGCCTGTTAAACCCCAGCCATCCTTCACCAGGGTTCAGGCCACCAGTCAGAATAAATCTCTCCTCGGTCTCTAGACCTGTGCTGTGCGCTACCATAGTTCTAGCCACATGTGGCTACTGTGTGCGTGAAAGATGGCGAGTCCAGAGATGTGCTTTAAGTGTAACATGTTCACAAGATGTGACTTAGTACCAAAAACAACTGTCAAGTATCTTTTCTATATTGATTACATGTTGGAATAATGTTTTGGACATAATGGAGTAAAAACGTGTATTAATTTCACTGTTCTTTTTAAGGTATCCAATAGAAAATTAAAAATTACAAATGTGGCTTACATTATATTTCCGCTGGATAGAGCTGCTCTGTATTTCTATGAGCCTTCACGTATGCCTTTCTGCCTTCATTTATGCAATCAACAAGGCCCCTGATCTCAAGGAGGTTGCAATGTGATGGGGGGGTTATATTTCAGCTGTGGTTTGTGAAGATACACGATTCTAGATTAATTTGCTAAATATAGAGCACAAAAAACCGAATGATCAACACTGCTAACAATATCCTTTGTACTTCTCCTGCTCTCAGGTTCTCCCAAAGATGACATCACATGTGGTAAATGAGATTGATAACATATTGCGCAACAAGCCCTACAGCAAGAAGGACTATAGATCATAAGGCAATGCATGAACCACAGAAGCTGCATGGTTAAAATAGCGGCCTGTGCCCAGTACAGAAAGGTGTTACTAACCAGTCTTTTCAATCACTTAGCAGCTTGCTGCTCAACCTCTAGTGTCCCTTCCTGGATTCTCTGAGGTGTCTGCTGTCGCTACCACTGTGCACATCTGAAAACTCACAACCAAGAAAATCCATTCTATTTTCTTATCTTGGACTGGAGTCACCTATTCTTGCATTGCTGTATACACCTCATGCTTATGCAATGGGAAGAATATGGGGGCCGCGGAGTGATGTATTACCTTCAGGCATTTGGTAACTCAAAGAAGGCTGTACAGATATATTTTTTCAAAAGAACAAAATCTACAGATGCAATGTGAGTTGCATAAGAAACAGAGTAGACAGACTAAATTCAGTGAAGGAAAGGAATTCAGAGAGTTTTCTTAGGAAATAGATTCTTGTTAAGTAAATAGTTATTAAAAATATATCTCACTGCAAAAAAAAAAAAAACAAAACAAAAATGTCTTCACTCAAAAGTCTTGCTTGGAAGAATAAGCAGAAAGAATTTTATATATGTTTTTTTCTATTTTCACATTCATATTAACAAGTTTTGTTCCATTTGTTGTTCAACAAAACTACAATTTCTGGGTATTTTGGCTTTATTACCTTTCAAATATTTACTGTTGCTTGGCCCCAAGAATGGCCTTGTACAACTTATCCAGAATGTCTATTAGGATTCTAATGTTATGTCCACTTACAAGTAGAGACAGTAAAAGGATGAATACCCCAATCTTTAGTGACATTGCAGCTGATTTATAAAAGAGAGGGCGACGCTGCTATGGAAACTTAGCTTTGAAGAAAATGCAATGTATCTGCAATTAGGTGTTCATTTGTTACTACCTTTTATTAAAACCTGCTTTATACTGTCAACTGCTTGGAGGCACAACTTCTGCAAGTTTAAATATTTGAGCTTTAAAAATAAACATAACACATGCTCAGTTTTTTTAAGTAAACCTGTAAAATACCCAGAAAGGCAAATGTTCATTGTTTAATTAGCACTGGGATTTTCAATATAATGTTTGGTATTTTTGAGGCGTTGTTAACATGAAAGTCAACCACTGGCTTTGTGAAAAAATGCTGTGTCACTATTCAGAATATGCTGGGTAAATTAACTTGCCTAGCGAAAAGCAAAATGTTAAAGAACTTCTGGTTATATAATATTATATGCACTAAACTATATGCATGAAAGTTCTTTGCATGGATTAACGGGGCTTACCCTTGTTGCACTTGAAATCTGAGGTATATCTAGCCCTGCCACTATTGGCTACTTCCCCTCATTAATATCCCACTTGAGAAAAATTGTGAGAATATACTATGTCAATATCTGTAAAAAGAAAGAAAACATTTTTTTTTTTTTTTTTTTTTGAAGGGGGTGGTGTAGAGGTGGCCCTTTAACTTTATTTGGGTATCTGAGGATGTACAAAATTCTAATTTAATTTTCTGGTCAGCAACTTCCCCATACAGAAATCACTTTGAGGTTTACAGAAGAATTGTAGTATTTTAAAATGTTATTTTCTGTCATTATTTCTAAATGTGTATTTCATGGTTAAGTTCTAAATCTGAAAATGCTAGTGGGAGATATCAAGAAATTTTCTTTTTGATTACTAGTACCTGTATTCTAACAAACAGAGTTTGAATTTTTTGCCCGAATATCAGGATGGAAATTCATCATTTTTTCAGTTGTTCATTGTGTATTCAATCCAGTGAACTGCTGTACGTATAGAGGAGCTGAGGTGCCGTCTAATGGGAAATGTGATTTATTTGCTTAGAGTAATAAAAGCATTTTGTGCATTAAATCTCACAATAGATGTTATCTGATCTTTCATTTTAAGGCTTTCCATATATGTAAAATATACACATGTAAAATATATGTGGCCATAAAATAGGCAATAATCATCTAAATAAAAATTATATTGGCAGCTAAGCTGCATTGAATACTCAACAGAAATAGTAGTGATCAAAAGTCTGAGATTTAAATTGCAATCCAAACATTTTCTATCAATGGAGATTAACTACTGAAGATACCATGTCTCACTGAGTTTTAACACACTCTGCACTAAGGTTAAGGCTTCACGAATTCACTTTTAAAAACTTGCAAATCAAAACCAAATATAAATAGTATGGCTTAGCTGTGGGAACAGCCGGTTTTTTATATGCCAATCTGTCATGGTAAATATACTCGATGATGTATTTCAGTTACGTCCTTAGGAAAATTTCCACGCACTCTAATTTTCTTTTCTCTTCCGAAAAGAACTCCCTGGCAGACAATATATCATTCCAAAAGGTAACTTGGGTAGCAGCCAGCCCTATATGGAAATCTCAGGCAAACTAGAAACCCTGTGTCTGGCTTCCCACTTTAGGAACTGTCACTTCATATTCATGAAGAGATTGCCCAAGTCATTAGGCAGATGTCTGTCCAAGCTTGAAGGAAACTTAGCAATCTGCAAAGCCACCCCTCTTTGACAAATGAGCAAAGCAGGCCTGGATTGATGAAAAAACTTGCCCAAACTCACACACTGCTAGCTGATGGCAGAACCAGGACTGGAACCCAAGTATTTTGTGTTCTATGTCAGTGCTCCTTTAGGTAGATTTTTTTTTTTTTTCTTTTTAAGCTTTAAAGTTTTATGCAGAAATTGTTTGTGAAAATGTTGAAGTTAAAAAACTTAAGTATTAATCCAAACTCAGAAATCAAACAGGGAAAAGTCAGCGAAGAGATATACTGAAAATTCATAAAGGTCAACGAGAAGTTAGTCTCTATCTTCCTGAAAATTTAAACCAAGACCCTCCTAATCTTCTATTAATTCCTCTACTTGGGAGTCCCAAGGAAGTGAGAGATAATCCCTTAGAGCTCTAATAGATACATCTATAAATTGGTTTTCTCCATAAATGACACACACATGTATCCTTCCATCCTGTCTCCAGAAGCAGCAGTGACTGGCATGCACACTGCAAACAAAGAGGGCAGGCAGAAAGGCACAGCAGGTACATACTGGCAGAGGCCTGATGTCTGCCCTTTATTGTAACCGCTCAATGCCTTTCATTGCTTCACATATATCTGATCGGTTAACTACAACGATGTGCATTTACATGTGAGATATTAAAATGATAGTTACATGTATACCTATGTAACAAACCAGCATGAGCAGCACATGTATCCCAGAACTAAATTAAAAATAAAACAATTTGAAATTAATGTAATATAATAAAGATTATGTACTTCATCATAGGATTCTTATAAAGAAGTGTAGGGAAAAGACAAATTTCAAAAAGCAAAGTTTAATCATACTTATTAAGCAAGACTTTTCACAAGAATTGAGTATAAATTCAATCTCTGTATTTCAGTTAACTTCAAATCTTGTTTCAAATTATCCTTTCCAAGTTTCCATAATATGCCAAATAGGACTACCAGTAAACTTTTATTGGTTAAGAATATCAATCCAAGATTTTTAGTAAGTTAAAATGAAGGAACTAAAAATAGGTAAATGAAAATGTTTTAACATTTTAGTGCTATTTGTGAGTATGAGCAAAGGAATTTAATCAGTTTGAATCCCAATTACAGATGAATCTTTTATTTCACGGGTGCTGGGTATGTGGTCTTTTTAAGACAAAAATTTTACAGTATGGTTTCACTATCTAAGTCTGATTGAGTGGGTCGCATCTCTGTGTGCCACACAGAACTTTTAGACGATGAGAGCGGTGGGGAAAAGGTTCTGCAATTCCTGACAGTAAAGTACTCACACAGTAAATCCTTAACAAAAACTACTGAACTGTGAGTACATGCCTCATAATCTTATGCACAGAAATGTATCTATTAGTACAAAAGTCGGAAAACATCAAGATTAAAAAGAGTGCTGTAGGAAAAATTCACAACAGGAAACAAATTTTGCTCACTCGTTTTCCTACAAATCTTCAGTTTATTAATTCAAGAGAAACTATATTAGGAATATTAGGCTGATACCCCTATTTCACCACCTCATCTAAGCTACACTGTATTATACCAAGAATGGTGGCGATTTTTCCCCCATCTATACAGGCACTGCCATCTAGTGGCAAGTTTTCACCAGCAATTTTAAAAGATAGTGGCCCAACTCTGGTAACAAATAGTAGACACTGATGGTTTGTCAAATAAGGAAATGCATTTATTTGATACACAAATTCCATGCCACCAGTCAAATTATGGTCTGGCTCTTTTTCTTTTTTTTTTTTTTTTAATCAACAGTAAAGAAAAGTTTTTGGGTTTTTTTGTTTCTTTTTTGAGATGGAGTCTCACCCTTGTCACCCAAGCTGGAGTGCAGTGGCATGATCTCGACTCTCTGCAACCTCCACCTCCCAGGTTCAAGCTTCTCCCGCCTCAGCCTTCTAGCTGAGATTACAGGCGCCTGCCACCACACCTGGTGTGTACAAAAATTAGTGTACAAAAAATACACTAATTTTTGTATTTTTTGTAGAGATGGGGTTTCACCATGTTGGCCAGGAGTTCAAGAAAAGTTTTTTAAAAATAATAAACCTCCTAAGTGTTACCCTAACTGTACCTTGCAGTGAATGTGACTTCTCTAGTCATTCCACATTATCCAGTGATGGCACCTAGATAATAATCCACCAAGGAAAAGTAAAGAATTGCAGACTTCTGGAAGCAATGATGAAATATAATTCTCAGCTGCAGAAAATGATCTGGGTCATTATGCAAATGTATTCCTGCCCGTTTTTCTTCCAAGTTGTTGGATGGAGCCCAACACATCCGATAGCATGGGAAGTGGAAGTTAAACTCCTGATGGATAATTTTTATAAAATTAAAAAGAAAACAACTAACAACACGTATGAAATTCACATTAAATTTAGAAGTGGATACTAAAGATTAGGACTATATTTCCTTTGGGGTGCTGCTTGTAGGAAATTACTGAATGACAACTGCTGCCACCTGTGATTTCATAGCCTTTTAGCTGATATTGCTAAAGAACTTCCCAAACTTTTTCAAGTCATGGCACACACAAGAAATGATATCTGTACATACACTGGTAAAAAAAATGCAAGAGACTCCTCTCAGCTGGTTCCCCAAGGGCTAAAGGGAGACATATTTTACTCACAATCAATGGGAATCTGTGAACTAAAGAGTCAAATGTATGAAAGTCCTCATGGAAAAATGCTGACAGGCACTAAAATCACTGTAAATTCCTTGGAAAGTTATCAGAATTGCAGAAGTTCAGAAAAATTACTTTGGTCTTTTACATGTCAATATTCAGGAAAGAGATTCTCTCTCTTACTTAACATTCCTCCAGGGTGTGAGACCCTGGTCAAGGAAAACAATGAGTCCTGTGTTTTAGTAAGTCAAACCAACATGGCAGGGTCAAGCTGACCTCCCTGGCCACTCAGGGCCAAAGCCATACAGCGGAACAGTGTGTTCTTTAACCTCATAGGACAACTCTCATATGCCTGGGCACTATTTTTAGGTTACTACCTTGGCTGCCCTTCTTCTTTAAAAAAAAAAAAAAGCAGAACTTTTCCACAAGTTTCTCTTCCTCAAGTTGGAAAATTGGAGAAATCATGTTTTTAATTTTGCATTATTTTAGATCACAAATTCAAACACTTTTAAACATTAAGCTTCTGTTCAATCCCCTGGGAAGAGGATTCATTCGGATATTTATGGTTCAAAAGAAGTTGCAATATTGTGCTTGGAACACAGAGAACCAGTTATTAACTTCCTACTACTGTTATATAATAAATAATAACAGCTCGGCCCAGGTTACTGTGACCTCTGACAGATCAAGGAAACAAGTTATTTTCTCCTCTTATGATTATAGCACATTGCAAGACATTTTTTTCCTTTTAATAAATGTCCTGGTACTCTGAGTTTCCCTTTCAATTCATTTAATTTCAACAATCTGTCAAAAACAGCCAATAAACAAATACTGAATTACATTCTGCTGGGTTTTCTAAAGGCTCTAGACTATGAAAACATCTTGTGTGTCTCCCACCCTGACCACCCTGTGACTTTTCCATATACCACAGGCCACCCATAGACACAAAGCCGGGGGAGAGGCTGACATGGTCTATTTGGAGCCAGTAGACAGGAGGGCGATGAGTCCTGATGAAGCACTTATGGACAAGATGTAGTTCCTGTAAGAAATTTAATGTTATGGAAAAATGAGTAACTCCAAATTAGTTTTTCGACAAAATAAAGAGCCCATCTCTTTGGAACGTACTGCTTCCTTCCTGCCACTTGGTGTAATCATAATGATGTGCAGCCCCATTGTCTGCAAACACAATTTGCAAGACAGAAGACCAAAAACAAATGGAAAACATTCACAGGAAATGTGTTCTAATTTTAAAAAAACACTGAAGACAGAAACCTAGAACACACGATCACAAAGAATAATCTGAATTCCATTTAACCTTCATGAAAAGAGCTGATCAAAGAACATGGGGAGAGAAGAGATTTGTTTTCCCTTTTCCCCCCTAAGAGCAATGGAAAAATAAGTCTTCCCTGCGAATCAGTGTTTTGCTGCAGTCGGCTTGCAATAGCAAGGAGGTTCTAAAAGTTCGAAGCTACTCCCTGCCTCACAACTGTACAATTTTCAGCAAACCACTCCAGCATTCCCAAAAGGTACACGTTGGAGGGTATCTGGTATTTTATTACATCATAATCACCAATTGTTAAAATCTTGGCTGCACATTCCTGGATAACACCTTTAATAAATTAATAAGCGAGGACTGATTCTTGCCCAAAAGTTCAATTTAACAGCATCTTGAAACACTATTAAGATACACTGGAATGAACCTATTTAACTGTATTGGCCATCCACCCAACCCCCTGAGCCCAAAAATAACAGCAGATACAGGGGCTTACTATTTCAGAAGCTATCAAAAATGACAAGTTTGCTTTGGCTCTTTGGAGCTTTTTTTTTTAAGTAGGCAAGGACACAGATTCCCATAGACTGCTTTGTAATACTTTATCATAAAGTCATAATTCATAAACTTAAAAGAACCTTAAACCAATAGCTGTTATTTTAAATGTCCAGAAAGTTACCTAAAGTCAGCACTATTTAATGGACTGACTCCCAGAGCAGCTTTTCTTTCCACTTAAAATATCCAGACAAGTCAAAACCAAAACGAACTACTGTTTCTAGACTTCTCAAAAAGATAATCAACCTTGAAAAGGATACACTGTGGGGTTGAAGTTCTTCAATATGAAGAAGGAAGCAACAATGACCACGACCAGGAACAGAGTGTTGTTATAGAAGATGGAAAATGTTGTAGCTTCATAATCAGCAACTTCATTCTTCTTCCACAAGATTCTAGAGACACAGAACCAAGTCAAACAAGCTTATAAATATGATTAAAAAAAAAAAAAAAAAACTTTAAGTAGCATATGGCTCTAGTTCATCATAAAACAAGTTTTTCCTTGAGTGTTCTAGGATAAGAATGTAATATTAAATTTAGTCAGAATTCTCCCCTTTCTTACACTGAAAAAAAAAAAAATTTCACTCTATGATAGTGAAGATAACATCATACTGGTTATGTTACCATTTTTCCCAGACAACCAGGGTTACGGAAGAAGGGACTCATTAATGGCAACTGGAATGTTTTCATCAGCAGCTAAGTCAAATATCTTTCTCTTGGTCCTTACCTAAAACTCAGACTCCACGATTAGCAGCCTGTGGAGGTTCCTTGGCTATGCCTTGTGCGTGAGGCTTTCTACAGCCTACGAATATCAGACTTCAATATCACACCTTCAGAAGACAATCCCAATGACAAAAACTACCTGTGGTCTCACAGAAGCAGGCTATTGTTAGCCATCTTTATTAATTCAAACAAAAAAGGCACTTAATCATTAGGAGGACTTTTTAATGTCTGTGAAATTCTTTTACTTTTTATTCTATTTTACTTGATCTGATAGTTTATCTTACTAATTTACTAGTATTTCATCGATCTTTTCTTTTACACCTTCACACAGGCAAAAGGAAGTTATAGGATGCCTGTGAATAGGGAGCCTTTATTCTTGCTGGTTAATTAACTTTGTAAAGCAGTTTTTAAAAGGGTGGGTTGTGACCCATTAGTGGGATGTGAACTCAATCGAGTGGATCGAATGCCCACAGAAATTAATTGAGTGGGCTGAGACCTGCATTTTTAAAAACTGAAATAGGAAAGAATACAAAAACATCAGCAGCACATCACACAGAGCAGGATAATTATTGTTTTATAAAATATGTGCATGTGTCCACATGTGAGTTTATTTGGTCAAAAGGTAAAATACGTATTTTTTTACTGTAGGTCATTATCAAAAAGGTTAAAGGCCACTATTGTAGACACTTTGTCTCCCCAAAAGATAAACCTACTCTGGAGTCAGATGACACATCCCCTCAACCCTAAGGACAGCACTTTAAGTCATTGGTAACTGACACATTTTATTCACCATGTATACTAATCCAAAGACAACAGGTTTGGCTGTAAAGGAGCTAAATGAAGGCGAATAATTAACATCTTATGCTCATCATAAGAAATCTGTAGTCTCTAATACATGCCATATTACAGACACCATCAACTTAATAAACTCTTCCATTTACTGTAAGTTTGGAGGAAGGAAAGGACATTACTTTAAGTGCAGTCATCAACTATAAAACACCTTGTAATTTCATAGAAGTTTAAATGTAAATTGTTAAAAATCATGACTTGGAGTTCCAGGAAACATCATTCTAACACTGATCAGTGAGACCAGCCTAGTAAGATGCACAGTCTCAACGTGGTTTAACACTAGAATGAACACTCAGGACAACTGCCTCCATTTTTAAGACTCTGGCATGAGATTCAGTGAAGGCAGGTTGCTTAAGTAGGTTATCAGCCTGACTTTACTCTAGATGATAAAATTATCTCACTTGCATCACAGTGCTTCTCCCTAACTTATTTTCTGTCAAGCCCTAAATAAGAAGTGATATGATCTGGCTCTGTGTCCCCACCCAAATCTCATCTTGAACTGTAATCCCCACATGTTGAGGGAGGGACCTGGTGGGAGGTGACTGGTTCATGGGTGTGGTTTCCCCCATGCCATTCTCCTGACAGTGAGGGAGTTGTCACAAGATCTGATGGTTTAAAAATGGCAGTTTCCAGGCCGGCTGCGGTGGCTCAAGCCTGTAATCCCAGCACTTTGGGCGGATCACGAGGTCAGGAGATCAAGACCATCCTGGCTAACGCGGTGAAACCCCGTCTCTACTAAAAAAATACAAAAAACTAGCCGGGCGAGGTGGCGGGCGCCTGTAGTCCCAGCTACTTGGGAGGCTGAGGCAGGAGAATGGCGTGAACCCGGGAGGCGGAGCTTGCAGTGAGCTGAGATCCGGCCACTGCACTCCAGCCTGGGCGACAGAGCGAGACTCCGTCTCAAAAAAAAAAAAAAATGGCAGTTTCCTTTGTGCTCACTCGCTCTCCTGCCACCTTGTGTAGAAGGCATTTGCTTCTCCTTCACCTTCTACCATGATTGTAAGTTTTTTGAGGTGTCCCCAGCCATGCAGAACTGTGAGTCAATTAAACCTCTTTTCTTTACAAATTACCCAGTCTCAGGTAGTATCTTTACAGCACTGTGAAAATGGACTAATAGAAGAACCATTTTCAAAAGTTTTAATGAAAGAAGTGGCCCAATCCTTTAGATTTCCCTAGATCCCAATATGACCACATGTTAGTTACATCAGTGTATAAAGCCTGACAGCCTTTAGAACTTTTTCTGAGTCCACTCATATCCTGTATTTTTTGTTTCTGTTTTAAATTTAGGACCCCCAAATGCCCTCATTGCCAACGGTTCTGCCTAGTAGAAGACATTTTCTTCCTAGTAGGGAACCTGGTTTGGGAGAGCACTTCCCAATATCTTAAGGATGTTTTCAGGAAGAGCTTCCTACAAGAGAAAAGCTGAGACCAAGCAACAGTTAAAAATCAAACAATGTGAAATGACAGATCACCCGTAAACCAAGAAGAAACCACACTCGCACTCTGGAATGAACGTTAACGAATCTCACGTTCTCCTCTGCTTATTTCCATCCTTGGATAAATGAATATTTTGAAGTACTTTTAAGCGGCATGGAGTATATATTCCAAATGAATGTAGACAGAGCTTTCAGAAATACACATCCAAGCAAAGAAATGCTGATAAGCCTTCTCCTTACATCAAATCTCCTGGAATTCTTTCAGAGGGAAACGAACTAGATCTTAATGAGAGGCTCTGGTCCCAGTTATCAAGGGCAATCAATACAGTACAAACGGTATCCAGTATGGCTTTTACAGCCAAATTTCTACCAATGAAGAGAAATTACATAATGTTCTGACACTCTGCACTTATGTATATTCTGACACTCTGCACTTATGTGTATCCATGAAACCTCCACCTCACCCCACTTTGAAATACCTAATTCAGCAAATGGCAAAGGTTTCATTCCCAATTTCAACTGATTCACTAGTAGTGACTACCTGAACACTAAACTGAAAAAGATTCCGAGACATGACCCAGGCTCAAGAACAAGTGCCAGACCAAATCTGTCCAGGACTGCAGTCGGCAGAGGAAACCCATTTACTATCCCTGACATCATTAATCACCGAAAATCTTTAAAAGCTGTAACAAACATTTTGAAATTTAGGTAACTATGCATACCCTACTTAAGAAACACCATTGTAATGAAAAATTCAACAAAAGGTTTTTTCTGAAACAGTGATCTAGATTTCCTAACCTTGAACTCTATGCAAAAAATATGCAACTGGAACACTATGCAGCCCGACCTCATTAAAGGTGCTCCATGCAGAAAGGCCTCCATTGTTGTAATACTGTGCCTTCAGTTTTATAAAGGAGCCATAGGAGATAATCATTTTAATAATATTTTGGTACCTTTCCAAAACTACTATAGAAGACATTGTTCATTAAGTTACTCAGTGTCCCTTAAATAAGGATCCATTTGATAAAGTCTTTCCAAGATCCAGTGCCAGGAAAGTTTCTTTTCAGAAGGACTTGCATGCTGCTTCTCGTCAGACAATGAAAGCTATGTGACCTCAGATGCTTCCCCTGACACTTGGAAACCCACAACTAAGTTCAGTGCTCAGTTGCTGTAACTAACTCTAAGGTACTTGCTCATCCACCTTTTCTTCCTTTTAAATGGTTTCTGGTTCTTTAAAGTTGTGTTATTTGTTTTATATGCACTTTAAGAAAACCGTATTAAATACAGAAAATATATACACTAACACTGCAAGTTCACACAAAGTCTTTCTGGAGCAAAGTGAGGTAAAAAATATATTCCAACAAAGCCCCTTCTTGATACTAAAGCTAAAGATCCATGAAAACAGCAGACTCACCATGATTAAACTATGTGGAATTCTTCAGCACAACTTTACTCAGGGACTTCTGCTACTCAGATGTTAAGATTGCCCAATAAGCCTTCTAAGAGCAGCTGGCAGAAAAAATTGGGACTGGGGCTAACAAATGTGGCATAGAATTGGGCAAAAGGAGAAAAATCCAGTTATTTTCTTTTTCCCAACCAATACAGATAACTAATTACTGGATATCCCTCAGGAAGCTCAGGAACAGAAATAGCACCACGTAGACATGCTAACACATAAACCCTTCAGACCCAGAAGGGTTAGGCGATATGTTCAAGGTTGCACACCTATTAACAGGCAAAGCCTGCTCTGTACAAAGCTCTGCTGCCTCTTCAATTCCAGCAGACAGTTACAAGTACAAGCTCTCAAGTCAGACTGCCTATGTTCTTATCATGGATCTACCATGTACTAATTCAGGACCTTGGGCAAGTTACCCAAGCTTTCTGTACCTTTGTTGCCTCAGGTATAAAAAGGAGATAAAAATAGTGCCTACTTCACAGGGCTCTTTACAGGAATAAATCAACCATTGTATAGTACAGATAAAAGTATCCGGTTGTAATAAAAACTCTAAAAGTCAGCTATTACTATTTCCATTACTACCACTACTACAGTTCCAAAATTTACCTCAGACAATTCCAAAATCCACATTCTTTAAGCAAAAATTAAAAAAATTTTCTTCAGAAAGTACTCCCTTTTATGATGACCATACTTTAAATAGGAGTCAAACCTTTCATCTTTCTCCTTCCGAGACATCTTTCTATTATCAGCTTCAGAAAGTTTTCGAGTCACTTCTTTGGAAACAGCATCCTCCCTCTTCTGTGCTACTCTGGAAGACAAAAAGAAAAAGTTTCCATTTGCTACAGAGGTGAACACCACACTCTCACAGAAACACTCTGTACTCATATTTTGTATTGGCAACAGAATGATATTTCACATTTCAAGAAAAGAAGCTGAGCAGAAAGTCCAAGTTTATTACACTGCACTAGCCAAAAGAGAAGTTCGAGAAATGTCCAAGATGTGGTTAATTTATTAGTTACATGTTTTGATTTCTGCTTAAAAAGAAGTTTCCAAAGTTTAGGAATTAATGTGGTTAATAAAGTCAAATGCTATTAACACAAATTAGTTAAGAATCATTTTAACTACATTTTGTTTTAATCTATCATCTAACTGTTCAACAAATAAATTTCATAAGGCATTAGTATATGATGCATTATTTCAATTCCAAGTACATAACAGGAATGAAAACTAGGCTTAAACAAAGAGGAAATAACAGCTGTAATATCTTAAAGTAATTATTCTAACTTTACTCCAAAGGACAATTTAAGCTGGGTGTGATGGACAGAAAGCCCCAGGTCACTCAAGGCAGGAGTTTTCAACCTTTCTTCAACTACAAGGGTGTCTGGGATACAAGTGAAGCACAAATTACAACTGATTTTACCTATGTCTCCATCTTTAGCTCTCTCACTCAAGAACTGAGTTAGAATTGACATTGTTATTAATAAAAAGAAAACATTTCATCAGTTTCAAATAATGTATGTTTTAAAAGGTTTACAAAGTTACTTTTTAAACTTCATTACCTCACACAAATTGCTAACTGGAAAGAGGAAAAAACAGTTCTTTAAAAAAACAAACAAAAAAAACCCACACAATAAGAGGAAATCAATTCTGAAACCTAAAGAAAAAGGCTGCTAAGGGGGCAGACAGCTGTCTTTTTATGAGACACTTTAGGACACTAAAATGAACTTTTTACTCCAAAGATCCAAATTCCTTTGATTCATTATGTAAAAACTATCTTTTCATATGCTTCTTGCATTTCTGAGACACTCGGCTCCAAAGGCAGAGATTCTTCTCTCTGAACCTCTTTAGCAGACCAGGCACCAAATATGTTTCTTCATGAGAACAGATTATGAAAACAGGAAAAATAAGAAAAATTAAAAATAAATAAATGTGTTTCCTGAACTTAACATCAGACTACTTGTTTTTTTTTTTTTTTTTCTACAAAAGACCAGTTGAAAAGAAATGGACAGTTTACTGCAGAAACCTTTCTTAGCTTAACATAAAAAATACACACACACCCCCCAACTATCAAGGTGTTAGGACACAGGAATAAACTACTGCATTTTCAAAAGAGTTGGTCGTCACTACATGTCTTTAGGACGAACAGTCAACCGATTGTCCACATGACAAATCCTCATGAAGACATTACACCAGATCACTAAAGCAATTTCTCTTCTAGGTCTAGAATTTTATCCTCACCTACCAGGGGCATGACAACCACACTGCAGGTTTACTGCAACTTAAGACGAGGAAGCCCTCCCCTCTGTCTTAGAGCTCTCAGAAAATAAACCTCACTCAGTGCTGAATACTCCAAAACAAAATAGAGGTCACGCTAGTGACCTAGCACTTAGTCAACTGAGATAACCCATAAAATCTATTGTATTTTTCTTCCTTTACTCTTTCACATCAGTATGTCAGAACACTTCCAAAATTAAAGATAAAAAAAGACACCATCTGATTTCTTAAAATAAAAACATTGTTGCAAACATCGTTTAAATTATGCCACTTTAAAAAACAAAAACAACTTCAAAAGGCTCTCTCAGTCCCAACCTCTTCAACTCTGCACATAAACATTTATTATGTGCCAGACTCTATGCTTAACATGTCATGTGTATGACCATAATGAATCCTCACCACCCTCTGAGATTCCATTAGCATCCCCAATTTATAGCTGCGGAATCTGAAGTCTACATAGGGAAAACTATGCCTACGGCCATACACTTAAGAGTGGCAGAGCTGGCACTGGAACCCAGACTGTCGACTCTGAAGCCATCTTCCTTCTACAGCCAACATCTACCCACAATCAGCATCTTGCGGGATCTTTGAACCTTAACCATCTTGCAAATCTGTAGAAGTTTCAAAGTCAGTAGCATATTTAACATAAAGCCAAAATTATGACTAAAAAAAAACCTCTACTCTGAGTCTATTAAGTCAGTAAGTCAGTGAAATTTTACTGAACTAAATGTACCATTAACTGTTTCAAGGGGTACAAAATAAGATATGGCAGGTGTCTTCAAGAAGCCTAAAGTAGAAATGAGAAGGTAAAAAGAACATGACTTTGATTCTAAAGAGATGAATGAAAAACGATATGAAGAATAAGTAAAAAATGTAAGTCTCAAAGGGACTGAGTTCCAAGAGTATTAAAAAGAATGGGTCATACAAGATGCCCACTTGCGAGGGCTTCCCAATGCACAAATGGCCATGCCTCACAAGAAACAGTCCCATACAGTGGAGGCCCACATGAGCTAAATCCTGGAATGGCAGTTGGCTGAGGGGCTGCCAAGCAGAAAGATAACCCAATTTCTCTGCTGGTCCATCAGAACGGCTGCCCCGAAACCTGAGCTCCTTTGTGTCCAGAACAATAGGGAGGAAACTGCGAAGACCACTTCAGCCACTGAGGCCATTCTGGGCCATTACTTAAAATAAATCCCTGTTAACTGAGATCATCTCAACGTGTTTCTATTCCTCATTCTCCAAAAGAGTCTAACACAGGGACAACAAAGCAAAGGAATGATCAAAGTCAGGAAGGGTTTCTCTGGAAAAGATTCCTAGGTCTCAAAATAAAACACAGGTAAGAATGGAAAGAAAGTTAAGTTAATCCTAAATGGCGGAGGGCACAAGACATAGTCAAAGGATGATGTGAGGGCGAGGCAGAAGAGTTAAAGCCTAATTCTGAAAGGTGAGGCCAGACTCATAGGAAGGAAGCAGATGACTTGCATTCCAGGGGTCTAGAAGAATTTGGCTTTAATACATTTTTTAAAAAAAGAGGCCATGGCTGGACTGGCAGCTCACACCTGTAATCCTAGCACTTTGGGAGACCGAGGCAGATGGATCACTTGAGCCCTCAGAAGTTCAAGACCAGCCTGGGCAACATGGTAAAACTCCATCTCTACAAAACATACAAAAATTAGCCAGGCGTGGTAGTAGTGCGTGTCTGCAGTCCCAGTTATTTCGGAGGCTGATGTGAGAGGATCGCTTGATCTCAGGAGGCAGAGGTTGCAGTAAGCCAAGATTGGGCCACTGCACTCCAGCCTGGGCAACAGAGTGTGACTCTTGTCTCAAAAAAAAAAAAAAGGTCATGATGAGTTATCAGAATGACATGATAAAAATGATGTCACGTAAGGAGAAATATATACTCTTCATTCAATAAAACAAGGGAAATACCTGCACTTCATATGGATGCCATAAGGATTACATAGGGTAATGTGCTTTATATAGTGCATGGCACGGTGGGCCCTAAACTTGTTTTAAAAGACCAGATGGAGGCTGTTACAGCAATATGAGTATAAACAGTGTCCAAACTAGAGTGAGAACTATGGATGAAAAGATAATGCACATACAAAGTATGTCCACACTTCAAGTCTCAGTGAAATTCCAATTGCCTTTAAGAAATGACTTCCGGGCCGGGCGCGGTGGCTCAAGCCTGTAATCCCAGCACTTTGGGAGGCCGAGACGGGCGGATCACGAGGTCAGGAGATCGAGACCATCCTTGGCTAACACGGTGAAACCCCGTCTCTACTAAAAAATACAAAAAACTAGCCAGGCGAGGTGGCAGGCGTCTGTAGTCCCAGCGACTCAGGAGGCTGAGGCAGGAGAATGGCGTAAACCTGGGAGGCGGAGCTTGCAGTGAGCTGAGATCCGGCCACTTCACTCCAGCCTGGGCGACAGAGCGAGACGCAGTCTCAAAAAAAAAAAAAAAATAATAATAATAATAATAACAATAATGACAAAAAGATCATTTCTTTAACTTCCAAAAACAATACGTGAAGAGCCCAGAACAATTCTCTCCGTAAAGAATTACATTTAGCTTTTGAAATGTTAATTTACTTGGTGGGTTTGTTTCTCTGATGAACCTCCTATTAAGGCTTGGGCTTAAGTGTTCTAATTCCACCCTCAAAATCTTCTGTAGCCATGTCAGAATGACTGTCTCTACTTCAGTTAGTTAATAATCCTTCCTAGCATCAATGTTCCTTTCCCCCAAAATATATATATTAATACATAGATATCTCAAATTAATGCTTATTGAAACCAACACACACAAACGATCTTTAAGAAGACATATAAAAATACAACACGTAGTACGTACTTTCACTTGAAAAACATACTTACTTGTGCTTGAGAACAAATTTCACATTCTTGTATGCAAAGGCTACCAAATATGTGCTTACTAGGGTCATCACACTATACAAAACTGCAGACTGAATAAGATCCATATGCCATATTCTCCAGTATAACCCTGAATTAAAATAAAAGGGGGAAAGTACAAAAAGAAACATTACAACCCCATAACAAAAGCCCGCGAAATTAATTATAGCTAAGCCTGGTAAAATACCAGGTTATTAGTTATGCAATCCAATACAGTATCTGAAGATCTTCAGAAGTGAGATAACCAGTTAACAGTATAGTCTCAAGCCTTCCAGTTCAGAACATTTGAAAAACATCACTTTCCTATTACTAGTCCAGATGAGATTTCTGTTCTAAAATGAGAACAAACTCTGGCTCAACGTAATCACAAGTCAGACTTCACATTTCATTCACCAGGGTACTAGCATGCTAAATACAGGCCATTCCAAAATGCCACGTGCAGTCCCAAACCATAGTTTCCTTGCTGACGTGGCTATTATCAGAACTCCAAGCAGTGCTCTGTCAAATGAGTGAGCCATATGGCTTCACATCACGTTAATTGCACGCTGGGTTGTATAAGGACAAAAGAGAAAAATACATTTGGTTTTAAATGCCCAACAACAGTGCAGCAAAAGACAAGAGTTCTGGAACCTTGAGCTCTACTAAAAACGACCTTGTGCAAGTCTACAGTTTCCCAACCCAGTGAGAATTCTAGAATTGGTACAGTAGGATTATTTTAAAAGTCGAAACAAGGTAGATCCCTAACCCCTGGCACTTCAACTTCTCTCTTTCTGAAAAAACCAGGGAAATTATGCAGTGGTGTAAACTAGCTCACGTAAAGATGCACTTCTAATTCAGTGGGTTACTTCATGGGTCTCTCACCTAATTAATTTATCCAAAATAAGTAATAACATAAGTTTAAAATTTCGTAACGGCAAGCAACAGTTGTATGGAAAAGAGCAGCAGACAGTATGCTTGAGTGTGTTTAAACACAGATTCCGGGCCGCCACCCCAGACCTAGTTAACCACCTTCTCCGGGGGTGGAGCTCGGGAACGTGCGTACTTTTAACAAGTGACCTCCCGGAGTGCTTTAACAGGACAATCCCAGGCGACAACGCCGTGCCCAAAGAAGAGGCTCAGTGCCTCCCCGAGCTCAGGGGAGCTGGAGAGATCGCCGACCTCCGGCCGGCACCCGCGCCTTGCTTGCTCGCTGGGTCCTGCCACGTCCCCGCCCAGCCCGACCCGCCCGCGGGCTCCCAAACCAGCTTCGCTCCCAGCACTCACAGATGGGGATGGCGGACACGATGAACGCATTCCCGAAGAAGAGCGCGGAGGACTTGGCCGAGAGATTGCGGCTGAAATCCTGCAGGAGCAGGTCCTCCTCGGACTGCTGTTTGGAGCTGCCTTTGGGAGCCATGGCGGAGCAGGAAGCGAGAACATGGAAGGTAGAGCCCGCCGCCAAGACGGGCAAAGGCCCCTGACTCCGCCCCTGCGGCCGCCGTATCCGCTAACGACCCGTCAGCGCGGCGCGCGGAGGCGGGACCCAGCTTGGCGGAGAGCAAGCTTCCCCAGGAATGGCCAACCTGGGGCCGCTAACTAGGCTTCCGGGCGTGATTGGGCGAGCGGACCAGACTTCCGGATTCCTGGAAAGCCACGTGACCCGTCCACCTCGAGGAGAGAGAAGGGATTTGTAGTTTAGTGGGTGCTTTAAAAAAACATTGACAAAACTTTATTTATATTCCACTTCAGAGCTTATGACAGAGTCATGAGTTCTCAGTTCTTCAGAATTCCAAAATTAAAAGCTCTTCTGGTCCCACGCCGTTAGTGCCCTCTGTACGTACCCAGGACTGAGTACATTGAAGGAGAAAAAAGAGAAAGGTATAGCTAACTCATGTAAAATCCCTTCTCCTTTACCCATCCTTTATTTCACTAAATACCTTGAAGAATCTTATGATGTGCGCATTATTACCGCCACTGCAGATGAAAAGCCTGAGGGTGGTAGATCTGCGGTGTGGCTCTCCAAGGAGTGGGCTCTTTTCACTAAACAGTAGGCCACCTCTGTAGGAAGAAAACAGGACTCTTGTTTTTGAGAAACTCATGATCTTATTGATGAAGGTAATATTTAATATATGTCTGATACACTTACAAATTACTTACTATTTTATTTCAAATAAACCTATAGAGTTTTGTGGCTTCCAAAGCCATGCTAAATAAAACGTAATACTAAGAACAGGTTGGCTAGGCAGGACTCCTTCTCTGAAGCTCAGAAAGATTTAAGTATGCCTATTAAAACAGCTGGATTCCATTTTTAACTCAACACATTATCATCTTTTCTTCACACACACACACACACACACACACAAAATGCCACCACATCACTCCCAGCAAATGCTGCTTTTCATTACTGAGAACACGCCAGTGCATTAGGCACAACTTCCTCAACCTTCAGCCTCCTTATCAACAGTTTTGTAGATACCTTTCTTCCTCACAATATTCAGTTGTAATCTACCTCCACAGCTTCCTATTACTAGTCCTAATTGAGCTTTTGTCTTCAATATTTTCCAATCTATTCTCTATACAGGTACCAGAGTGAGTTTTGCTGAAATATAAATCCTTCCATTATCTACTGCAAGTATTCCTTAATGCCAGAAGCTTTCATTAATTCACCACAAAATGAAAAAGAAAACAGACCATCTATTGAATTTTTCAGAAAATCAAAAGTATTCATTTTAAAATATCTGGGTTTATGTCTTTTTTGATGTTAAAAATGCTCTTTATTACATGGTAGTGATAGAAAAAGTATTATTTTTCTCTTACAACATACTCCTCCCCCAGTTTTTCCTATCTCAGTTAGTTGCATTCTTTTAAACCCATTTGCTCTGGTTAAAATGGTGGGTTTCAACACTGATTATTTTTTTCCTTCTCCATCTGTGACCACTTCATAAATAAAACTTTTTGGATCTGTCTCTATAACTAGATTTTCTTCTGCCTATTTATAAACAAACAAAGGATATAAAAAGAAGATAGAAGATAAAAATCAGAGGCTGGGCACGGTGACTCATGCCTGTAATTCCAGCACTTTGGAAGACCAAGGTGGATGGATCACAAAGTCAAGAGATCGAGACCATCCTGGCCAACATGGTGAAACCTCGTCTCTACTAAAAATACGAAAATTAGCCTGTCATGGTGGTGCACACCTGTAGTCCCCAGGTACTCAGGAGGCTGAGGCAGGAGAATCACTTTAACCCGGGAGACGGAGGTTGCAGTGAGCCAAGATCATGCCACTACACTCCAACTCCAGCCTGGCAACAGAGCGAGACTCCATCAAAAAAAAAAAAAAAACAAAAAATCAGAAAACTAAAAGATCCAAAGAGACAACAATCATCTTTCTTTTAAAAGAGAAAAGAAGAAACAATAATGATGAGATTAAAAAGAATTATGCCTGAGAAAAATATTTTAACAACTAAAATAGGAAAGATAAAAGTTTGAAATGTTGAGTGGATATAAATGTTACAATTAATATAATAAAAAAAGTAGAAAAAATTAATACGTTTTTTAAAGCTAAAGATAACTATAAACAGAAGATAATCTAAAATAGGAATTTTAAATTACTTTCATGGGGTAAATTAGAAAAATATGATAGGGAATAATACTTATGATACAACATTTTTGGTAATGGCAACAATTACAGTTATGAAGGTAGCACGCTTGGAGTACTGAAGCAGTGTTTTCTTGCACCAGAGCTACCTAGTTCCCTTTGAAAAGCAAGCAGCAAGACCTAAGGATCACTTGTATGTGGCATGTATATCTGTGGCACACTGGACAAGCAGCGTACACAATGTGCTAAAAAACAGAAGGAGAGGTGGGTGATAAATTCTACCCAAGCAAAGATCTACAATATATTTTGCCCATTTCAACATAGCTTAACTCTAAAGGAATCAAATGCACTTGATTCCATACCAGTCTGAGTCTAATCTATGAATTTCAGGCTTAACATTTCTATTATATCACTTTGTTCTTTCCAGATTGGGGGAAAAATCCAAGCAATAGTATTTATTGCTGTCAGGTATATGGATAAGAGATTACTGATGACTTTGTGAAAGAAAATCTAGCATGCTAAAAATTAACATATTTTTCTGTGTCAGACACTGCAAGTTGCCTAGCCAATATAGAAAGCCGCTGCTAGCTTTTCACTAGGACCTTCAAAGAATAACAAATGGATCATCCAGGGCTACTGTGGGGAGAAAAAAAAAAAAAAAAAACTCCTCTGTTTTAAAGTCTACTTGAAATCTAAATCTCATGATGGGAATAATTGTAAAAGAGATGGAACACTTATATTAGTCCCTAAGTATAATGTTTTAAAGTTACCACCTGAAAAATGATTTACTCAGCCAAACTACATATTTCAGCCACTGATATTTCACTAATTCATTAGTTCATGTACTCATTCAGCAAATATGTATTGAGAAGCTACTACATGAAAAGTGCTGTCCAAAACCTGTGAAAGTATCCAAATAATAATCATGATTATTTTGATTATAATAACCAACATGAATTGAGTCTTTGTTATATGTCCACCTCTGTGCTTTGTCCTTCACACATATTGTCTGAGTCATCCCTACAGCAACCCTAGGAGGTAAATGTTTTTGCTATCCCCATTTGTCAGATGAAGAAACTGAGACTCAGATTAGTGAAATAACTCATTTAGATTCCACAGCCAGTAAATGGTGGAGTCAAGTTATGAACCCAAGTAATATGATTCCAGGATGCATGCTCCTAACCACAAATGAATTCTGGTCTCCTCCATGCAGTGGAATCTCTGATTCTGCATGCCTGCTCACAAAAGCCCTATATTGAGCAAGCAGCCAAAAGCAGTTTCTTATGCACCAATTATCAGGCATAGTCCTGTCACATTGCAGCTCTCCCTAGCGTATTTTTGGACAGATAGGATAATAGGCAAACCTTGGTGAGCAGGCCTGGGCTCTCCATACCTGATTCTCTGTCTCAGGGAGTTTGAAAATGAAACCCCAGAAAAAAGAAACGGTTAATAGATATATACAGAACAAGGGAAGCAAACTGAGAAGAGGTGGAAAGCACAAATCATAACTCCCCAGCAGCCATAAATTAGAAAAGGGAAAATTAGAGAGATGCTCAAAGGGCCTTAGGGCTTCCTTATTTCTCTCTCTAGACTTGAAAGAAACCCCCATTACCTACAATAAAGCTAAAATACTCATTCAAAAAATGAAAGCAAAACAGATCTGGAATCTATTAAAATAAATAATATAAACAACTTCTACATGTAAATGAACATCAAGATGAATAACTGTACTCAGCATAATTTGTTAATTTATGTATCACTCCACCCAAAAGGTTTAAGGCAAAGGTAACAAGATCAAAATGTCTATAAGATTCAAGTAAATAACTTCAGGGAGTGAATTGTGCCAGGCATAGGACATGAGATAGTGGTAGGGTCAATACAACTGGAAAGCTCACCTTTCCAAAAGCACTCAAACTGAAATAGAGAGATTAAACAGAAAGAAAACTAGAATCAATAGCAAAGTTTGTGTAGGCCAAACACAACAGATTTGGGGTTTAATCTGCCCCATAAATTCCCTGGTTTAAGGAAACAGACTTAAATGCAAATAATATTTAAAAAATGTAAAATGTAATTTAAAAATATAAAGTCTTACCATTTCAGAAGAAACTGTGTTCTTTTGGAGAGAATGCTGGAAGTTGGCCATTATTGTTGGTTAGACCTCCTCCCCCAGCCACCCATTCCCCTACACACATATGCTACTGTTGACAGGAGACGTTTGCCAGCTGCGATTTTTTTTTTAAATGAAGATAAGGTTTCAAGAATTTTAAAAGTGTACTTTACTATGGAATTGATTTTTAAGCTCAATGAGGCATTAAAACACTTGGGGAACAAGCATTTGTCTTTGAGCTTGAAGCTTATACTTTCCAAGATAGATATTGTTTTCCTTTTTAGGAAACACTTACATGACCAACGTAAATTGGGGATTGCTTCTGAAGCAGTCAGAAAAACCTGTTCCCTTTGTGCCTAAGGATATTCATAAAGTCACTAACTTCTTTGAGAAAATGATACACATCTACAGAAAATGTATTATTTTAATAACCACTGATAGAGGCCATAATACTTAAATCTCAAAACTCCCCCAAGAATCTTCTAAATGTGAGGCTTATCACACATGCATCATTCATGCAGCACTGCAGGGCACAATAAAAATTAAGATTTACACTGGAAACCAATTTTCTTTCATTACACATTTAACCCAGGCACTATGGCAACAAAGTGTAAGACAAAGTAGGTCACGAATTTCAACTGGAATGGCTTAGGTGATACAGAAGCCAGCTGTAATTTGTTGCTCATCTTTTGGAACTCTTTTAAAATTCTTCTGTTTCACAGCCCCCAGTCAATGTTATCTAACAACTTACTAGATGAAATCATGAGACCAAATGCCAGGGTGAGATTTATTCAATCTCATTATTTATTTCACTTGGTTTACTAATTGACTAGTAAAATCCATCTCCATACTCACAAATAAACAAAGAAAGGAATTCCAGGTAAAAGGAACAATGCATGTGATATGGTTTGGCTGTGTCCCCACCCAAATCTCAACTTGAATTGTATCACCCAGAATTCCCACGTGTTGTGAGAGGGACCCAAGGGGAGGTAATCGAATCATGGGGGCTGGTCTTTCCCATGCTATTGTCATGATAGTGAATAAGTATCACAAGATCTGATGAGTTTATCACTTTTGCTTCCTCCTTATTTTTCTCTTGCCGCCACCATGTAAGAAGTGTCTCTTGTCAGGCTTGGTGGCTCACACCTGTAATCCCAGCACTTTGGGAGGCCAAGGCAGGCGGATCACTTGAGGTCAGGAGTTTGGGACCAGCCTAGCCAACATGGTGAAACCCCGTCTCTACTAAAAATACAAAAAATTAACTGGGCATGGTGGCAGGTGCCTGTAATCCCAGCTACTCAGGAGGTTGAGGCAGGAGAATCTCTTGAACTCAGGAGACGGAGGTTGCAGTGAGCTGAGACTGTGCCATTGCACTCCAACCTGGGTAACAAGAGTGAAACTCCATCTCAAAAAAAAAAAGAAGTGTCTTTCACCTCCCATCATGATTCTGAGGCCTACATAGCCATGTGGAACTGTAAGTCCAATTAAACCTCTTTTTGTTCCCAGTTTCAGATATATCTATATCAGCTTAAATGAACTAATAACAGTAAATTGGCAATCAGTACCAGTTGCTTAAAAGATACCCGAAAATGTGGAAGCAGCTTTGGAACTGGGTAACAGGCAGAGGTTGAAACTGTTTGGAGTGCTCAGAAAAAGACAGGAAAATGTGGGATAATTTGGAACCTCCTAGAGACTTGTTGAATGAATGACTTTGACCAAAATGCTGATATGAACAATAATGTCCAGGCTGAAGTGGTCTCAGATGGAGATGAGGAACTTGTTGGGAACTGAAGCAAAGGCCACTCTTGTTATGTTTTAGCAAAGAGATTGGTGACATTTTGCTCCTGCCCTAGAGATTTGTGGAACTTTGAACTTCAGAGAGATTATTTAGGGTATCTGGCAGAAGAAATTTCTAAGCATCAAAGCATTCAAAATGTGACTTGAGTGCTGTTAAAAGCATTCTGTTTTAAAAGGGAAACAGAGCATAAAATTTCAGAAAATTTGCAGCTTGACTATGCAGTCGAAAAGTAAAATCCATTTTGTGAGAAGAAATTCAAGCCAGCTGTAGAAATTTGCATAAGTAGCAAGGATTCCATTGTTAATCCCTAAAACCATGGGGAAAATGTCTCCAGGCCATGTCAGAGACCTTCAGGGCGGCCCCTCCCATCATAGACTCTGAGACCCAGGAGGAAAAAGAGGTTTCATTGGATGGGCCCAGGATCCCCATGCTGTGTGCAGCCTAGGAACTTGGTGCCCTGTGTCGCAGTCACTCCAGCCATGGCTGAAAGGGGCCAATGGACACTTTGGGCTGTGGCTTCAAAGGGTGGAAGCCCCAGGCCTTGGCAGCTTTCATGTGGTGTTGAGCCTGTGTGTGGGTGCACAGAAGTCAAGAATTGAGGTCTGGGAACCTCCACCTGGATTTCAGAAGATGTATGTAAATGTCTGGATGCCCAGGCAAAAGTTTGCTGCAGGGGTGGGGCCCTCATGGAGAACCTAGTGCAGTGCAGAAGGGAAATGTGGGGTCAGAGTCCCCACACAGAGTCCTACTGGGGCACTGCCTAGTGGAGCTATGAAAAGAGGGCCACTATCCTCCAGATCCCAGAATGATAGATCCACCAACAGCTTGCACCATGCACCTGGAAAAGCTGCAGACACTCAATGCTAGCCCATGAAAGTAGCCGGGAGGGAGGCTGTACCCTGCAAAACCACATAGGCAGAGCTGCCCAAGACCATGGGCACCCACCTCTTGCATCAGCGTGGCCTGGATGTGAGACCTGGAGTCAAAGGAGATCATTTTGGAGCCTTAAAATTTGACTGCCCTGCTTGATTTTGGACTTGCATGGGCCCTGTAACTCCTTTGTTTTGTCCAATTTCTCCCATTTGGAATGGCTGTATTTACTCAATATCTGTACCCCCCTTGTATCTAGGAAGTAACTAGCTTGCTTTTGATTTTACATGACAAGGGACTTGCCTTGTCTCAGATGAGACTTTGAACTGTTAATGCCGAAATGAGTTAAGACTTTGGGGGACTGTTGGGAAGGCATGATTGGTTTTGAAATGTGAGGACGTGAGATTTGGATAGGCCAGGGATGGGATGATATGGTTTGGCTGTGTCCAAACCTCAACTTGAATCGTGTCTCCCAGAATTCCCACATGTTGTGGGGAGGGACCCAGGGGGAGGTAACTGAATCGTGGGCACCAGTCTTTCCCATGCTATTCTCATGATAGTGAATAAGTCTCACAAGATCTGATGGATTTAACAGACGTTTCTGCATTCGCTTCCTCCTGGTTTTTCTCTTGCCACTGCCATGTAAGAAGTGCCTTTCATCTCCTGCCCTGATTCTGAGGCCTCCCCAGCCATGTGGAACTGTAAGTCCAATTAAACTTCTTTTTGTTCCCAGTTTCGAGTATGTCTTTATCGGCAGCATGAAAGCGAACTAATATAGCATGCAAGTTCACAATCATAAAAGGGCCCAGTATTACAATTTTCAAATCATTCTATGAAGTATTTAGGGGAATGATCAAAACCAGACACAATAAGGAATTGAAAAAAGAGGATTATGTGCTTCTGTCACCATGGGATCAGTGGAATCACCAACATCTCATAGAAACCTAGCCGAACACCTATGCCAGCTGCCTAGTCTACTGTGTTTTTATCTAAGAAATAAAATGAAATTCAGTTCTAATCCCTTTACAGCATTTTCTAATTCCACCTTCCTTTGCCTCTGTCTCAAGAACCCATATTTTTTATTCCAACTCCAACCACCTCCCTCTGGACCTTTCTGTACTAAAATCCTTTTCTTCATGCATACAGCTTATAGATCTTTAAAATCAGAAAGGCCTGTCTGTTTAATCTGTCACAACAATAGCTGTGTGCTCTCAGGCAAATTGCTTACCTTCTCTGAGCCTCACTTCTCTCATTAGGTTCACAAGGTTGCTGTAAGCATTAAATGAAACAAATAATGTGAGGCCCTAGCACTGTGACTGGTACAGGGTAAATTGTCCTCTTTTTTCTCTTGATGTATTGCCTCCTGTTCAATTGTTAAGCCTGCGCAACTTTCTCATTTTCTCCACAAACACATTTCCTACACATGCTGAGGTGCATGCACGCACTTCCCCTCAGCTCTATTGCATACCTAAAGTTTCCACCCACTTTTGGCTAACAAAGAAAAAAAGAGTTTGTTCAGATTCACTTCTCAATCATTCCTTACCATATTGCAACCTGAATTCCACTCCTGCCCTCTCTTCTGAATCTGCTCCAGAAATGACCTACTAAATCACCAAATCCAACCCTCTTTCCTTCATTTTTAACCACTTTACCTCTCTTTAGCATTTAGCACCATTAAATATTTCATCCTCTCAAAAGTTTCTGTTCTCTCATCTCCAATGAAACTGGAGGAACCCCTGGTTCTTCTCCTTCCTCTCTGACAGCTCCTTCTGTGGCCCCTGCTTTGACTCCACTGTCCCTCTCTGAT
The DNA here is from genome assembly GCF_002776525.5 of Piliocolobus tephrosceles. NCBI lineage: Eukaryota > Metazoa > Chordata > Mammalia > Primates > Cercopithecidae > Piliocolobus > Piliocolobus tephrosceles. The sequence goes on along the minus strand of NC_045435.1, from coordinate 177,841,457 downwards.
TCTTGGGGTGGGTCTGCCCACTCATAGAAATATGAAATCATCAGGGGTAAAACTCTGGTGGCTCCAGTCAGAGGCTTCAATAAGCGGTACCGCACTGGCAATAATTTTGGCAAAATGGAGATAACTTGTTCAGATAGCCTTAAACACTATGTTGCTTCCTAACTAACCAAAACTGAGATCATCTTTAAACTGCTTCACACCCTAGCCACACAGAACAAAGTGAAAGGAAACAGGAAAATGTATACAGAGCTTTACAAAAAGCACATTAGGCAATATATTTCCTTGTCTTCTTTTACTACAAAATATGTACAGTAGCTCATATAAACAGAAATTTCTAAAACCACACACTGCTGAATACCATATATTTAAAGTCTGAGCTCCAATCAATTACAGATAAGTTCAGCTTTTTCTATAATTACTTTTAAAATCCATGATCCAAAGAAGGCTTCATTCTACTGTACATCACCTACGAATGTTACAAAGATGAGCACCAAGAAATGATGCAGAATCAGATAATTAACAAAGAAAAGGAACTGAGACTTTTGCCTTAGCCCCTTTGCAAGGATTTTACCAACTGTCAACTAAGAAGGCATTGGAGTTATTAATAACACAAAAATCATAGTGCATATTATCACAGTTTGTCATATACGTAGTGATTAACAGCATAGGCACTTGAGTAAGAGTGCCTTAATTCAAATTCTCTTTCTATGACTTACTGGTTGTATCAAGTTGGGAAAGTTATTTTATTTTTCTAAGACCCAATTTTGCTAATATATAAATTAGGAGAATAACTATACTATTTCACAGGGATTTTGTAAAGATATGTGCATATTCTCATGTACATGAAGTACTTATTACAGTTCAAGACACATGGTTTGCATTCAAATCATCATATAAATATTTTTTCTTTTGCTACATTCCCAGATTTAGCTTCTCCCTTTCCGAGAAATTATTTAATTTGTCATGATTAATTATTTTAATTTGTATTATTAATCATTTAGAAATAAATGTGTGTGTGTGTGTGTGTGTGTGTGTGTGTAGATAAATTGGGAGATAAAGCAAGGGAAACTTGCTTCAAGAAGACAGTCATTCCTCATAAAATTTTAAAAGGTCTCAGTCTCTGCACAGCACAAAAGGCAATCCCTACCCCTAAAGGGGATCTCTGAGATCCCTAAAGACAGAGGGGATTTCAGCTCCTGACCCAAGGAGAAGATGAAAGGTGTCCAAATCCTATATCAAAAGAGTAGCGGGAGGAACAATTACCTTCTCAAACTCATTCCCCACCAGAGTAACATTTTACTGTGTTATTATTGTGATCATTAACTTTATGTGTCACCTTGACTGGGCTAAGGGATAGCCACATAACTAGTAAAACATTATTTCTGGAAGGATCTGTGAGATCAGTATTTGAATCAGTGGACTGAGTAAAGAAGATTGTCCTCACTAATGCAGGTGGAAAGCATCCATTCTGCTGAAGACCTGAATAGAACAAAAAGGCAAAGAAAGGGGGAATCCTCTCTTCTGGAACTGGAACATCCATCTTCTCTTGTCCTTAGATACTGACACACCTGTTTCTCGAGACTTCAGACTCATACCAGGACTTACACCACTGACTCCCCTGGTTCTCAGATCTTTAGGCTTTGACTGGAACTACAGCAACAGTTTTCCTGGACCTCCAGCTTGCACAGAGTAGATCATGGGACTTCTCAGCCTCCATAATTGCATGAGTTAATTCTATAATTAATTAACTAATTAGTGCACGTGTGTGTATCCTATTAGTTGTTTATTTAGAGAACTCTAATACAATTATTATTACAAAGAAAGAATTCTGATTCTGGAAATTGTAAAACACGAACACATATAAAAGAAAAAGTCCAGGCATAGTGGCTCACACCTATAATCCCAGCACTTTGGGAGGCCAAGGCAGGTGAATTTCTTGAGCCCAGGAGTTCAAGACCAACCTGGGCAACATGACAAAATCCCATCTCTACAAAAAATACAACAGCAACAAAAATTAGCCAGGCATGGTGGCTTGCGCCTGTAGTCCTAGCTACTTGGGAAGCTGAGGTGGGAGGATTGATTGACACTGGGTGGTTGAGGCTGCAGTGAGCCTCAACCAGGGCACCAGGCATGCCAGCCTGGACAACAGAGAAAGACCTTGTCTCAAAAAGAAAATAAAATAAATAAAAAAGAAAACAAAAATTAACCATGACCTCACAACCCAGAGATAACCCGTATTAGTATTTTGAAGCAATTTCTCTAGTCATTTCCTATACATTTATTTCCACATCTGTAATCAGTGCTATATATAGTTTTGACTACCTTTCCAATTATTCCATCATGAGTATTTTTCAATGTCACCAAAAATGCCTTCAAAGTATTCTTTACAATGACCACAAAATTGCCCTTTAGATGAATATATCACAATTCATATATTTATTTTTAATAATTCATTATTTTCTAATCACAAAATAATTGTGTCCATTTACAAAATTAGAGAATGTAATATATAAATCACCCATAATCTTATTGCTCAGATATAGCCACTATTAATATTTTGATACATTTCCTTCTAGTATTTTTCTATGATTACCTATTATGTACTTAAAATAATTGAGGTCATATATTACAAGTATTTTCCTGTGTCATTAAAAATGCTTTCAAAATATAATTTTTAGTGCCTGTAAAAAGTTATACATGTCTGATATCACTTCCTTACTGGTAAGAATGAAACACATTTTTAGCCAACAAAGATAAAAAATGTCCAGAAATAGAAGGAAAAGGCCTGTATAAGGCCCTGCCTCCTGAGTCAAGAGGTTCTTTAGAAAAATAATTCAGACTGCTTGGCATACAAAAGCCGGTGGTTCCTTCCAAAACTCAGGTCACCAAATCCAAGGGAGGGTAACTGTTTGAGTCAGAGCTCTTTCAGTTACAAGTAACAGAAGCCCTTCCCAAGCAAGCTTAAGAAAAAATCAACAACAGAAAAAAATTAATAGAGATAAGAAGGATAGGAAGGGAGGCAGAGGAGAAATTCATTAGCCGAGGTAAATAATAAGTTCCATTACTGCTGAGTACAGAGGCTCAAATGACATCCTTATGACTTTCTTATTCATTATCTCTCATCTCTATGTTGGCATCGTTCTCTTTCAATATAGACAATGTGGACTTGAATTATATCTCCAAGATTTCCCACCTGTTGTGGGAGGGACCCAGGAGGAGGTAATTGAATCATGGGATCCAGTCTTTCCCATGCAATTCTAATGATAGTGAACAAGCCTCACAAGACCTGATAGGTTTATCAAGGGTTTCCACTTTAGCTTTTTCCTCATTTTCTCTTGCTGCCACCATGTAAAAAGTGCCTTTCCCTCCCGCCATGATTCTGAGGCCTCCCCAGCCATGTGGAACCATAAGTCCAATTAAACATTTTTTTCTTCCCAGTCTCAGGTATGTCTTTATCAGCAATGTGATAATGGACTAATACAGTAAATTGGTACCAGTAGAGTGGGGCGTTGCTGAAAATGTGATTACCTGAAAATGTGGAAGCAACTTTGGAACTGGGTAACAGGCAGAGTTTGGAACAGATCGGAGGGCTCAGAAGAAGACAGGAAAATGTGGGAAAGTTTGGAACTCCTTAGAGACTTGTTAAATGGCTTTGACCAAAATGCTGATAATGATATGAACAATAAGGTCCAGGCTAAAGTCGTCTCAGATGGAGATGAGAAACTTGTTGGGAACTGGCACAAAGGCGACTCTTGTTATATTTTAGCAAAGAGATTGGCGGCATTTTGCCCCGTCCTAGAGATTTGTAGAACTTTGACCTTGAGAGAGATGATTTAGGGTAGCTGGCAGAAGAAATTACTAAGAAGCAAAGCATTCGAAAGCTGACTTGGGTACCATTAAAGGCATTCAGTTTTAAAAGGGAAACAGTGCATAAAATTTCAGAAAATTTGCAGCCTGACTATGTGATAAAAAAGAAAAATCCATTTTCTGGGAAGAAATTCAAGCCGGCTGCAGAAATGTGCATAAATAGCAAGGAGCCTAATGTTTTTCCCCAAGACTGTGGGGAAAATGTCTCCAGGTCATGTCAGAGACCTTCATGGTAGTCCCTCTCATCACAAGTCCTGAAGCCCAGGAGGAAAAAGTAGGTTTGTGGGCCCAGCCCAAGTCCTGTGCTGTGTGCAGCCTAGGGACTTGGTGCCCTGTGTCCCAGCCACTCCAGCTGGGGCTGAAAGGGGCCAACATACAGCTTGGGCTTTGGCTTCAGAGGGTGGAAGCCCCAGGTCTTGGCAGCTTCCACATGTCGTTGAGCCTGTGCATGGGTGCACAGAAGTCAAGTTTTGAGGTTTGGGAACCTCCGCCTAGATTTCAGAAGATGTATGGAAATGCCTGATGCCCAGGCAAAAGTTTGCTGCTGCAGCAGGGCCCTCATGCAGAACCTCTGCTAGGGCAGTGCAAAAGGGAAATGTGGGTTCAGAGCCCCCACACAGGATCCCTAGTGGGGAGCTGCCTAATGGAGCTGTGAGAAGACAGCCATCATCCTCCAGACCCCAGAATGATAGATCCACCAACAGCTTGCACCACGTGCCTAGAAAAGCTGGAGACACTCAATGCCAGCCTATGAAAGCAGCCAGGAGGGAGGCTGTACCCTGCAAAACCACAGAAGCGGAGCTGCCCAAGTCCATGGGCACCCACCTCTTGCATCAGCGTGACCTCTAGGCAAGACCTGGAGTCAAAGGAGATCATTTTAGAGCTTTAAAATTTGACTGCTTTGTTGGATTTTGGGCTTACATGGGCCCTGTAACTCCTTTGTTTTGCCCCATTTCTCCCATTTGGAATGGCTGTATTTACCCAATACCTGTATTCCCATTGTATCTAGGAAGTAACTAACTTGCTTTTGATTTTACAGGCTTATAGGCGGAAGGGACTTGCCTTGTCTCAGGTGAGACTTCTTACTGTGGACTTTTGGATTAATGCTGAAATGAATTAAGACTTTGGGGGACTATTGGGAAGGCATGATTGGTTTCGAAATGTGAGGACATGAGATTTGGAGAGGCCAGGGATGGAATGATATGGTTTGACTGTGTCCCCACCCAAGTCCCATCTTGAATTGTATCTCCCAGAATTCCCACGTGTGTGGGAGGGACCCAGGGGGAGGTAATTGAATCATGGGGCTGGTCTTTCTCGTGTTATTCTTGGGATAGTTAATAAGTCTCATGAGATCTGATGGGTTTATCAGGGCTTTCCGCTTTTGTTTCTTCCTCATTTTCTCTTGCCACTGCCGTGTGAGAAGTGCCTTTTGCCTCTCGCCCGGATTCTGAGGCCTCCCCAGCCATGTGGAACTGTAAGTCCAATCAAACCTCTTTTTCTTTCTAGTCTCAGGTATGTCTTTATCAACAGGATGAAAACAGAACTAATACAGTGGGTATTTTCCTGAAAGACAGCTTATCTTGTGACTTTCCAGGTTATAACATCCTTATAGTTATTGATCCCTGAAGACGAGTGTTTTTTTTTTTTTTTTTTTTTTTCTAATGGCTCCTAAAGAAAACTGCCTGCAAGGATTCTGGTTGCTTAAGGTGAACCAATCACTGTTCTCAGGGGGAAAAAATGTCAGATTGACAAAGCTGGTTCCTGGGGACCACACCTGGTGGGGTATAGGAGGGTCAGCACTACTAAACTGCAGAGTAGGAGAAGAGGATTTCTCCAAATAAGGAATAAATGCTGGCAGAGTCACATCGAAACAGGCAAGAGATCAATGATTGCGCCATCACAGGCAGCAGGATCATGAAAGAGGAAAGGGAGGCAGGCAAGGAGTGATTCCAACATTCACACACATTCAGGAGCCAGGGGCAGGAAAAAGGACCTCAGTGGGGATGGACCCTACAAATATATCTGACTTTATTTAACCATGCCCCGACTGTCAGCCATGTAGAGTGCTTTCCAGTTTCCTTCTACACCAGTTACTGTTATGGTTTGGCTCTGTGTCCCCACCCAAATCTCATCTCGAATTATAATCCCCTCGTGTTGAGAGAGGGAAGTGATTGGAGCATGACAGCAGTCTCCACATGCTGTTCTCATGATAGTGAGTGAATTCTTATGAGATCTGAGGTTTAAAAGTGGCAGTTTTTTCCTGTATTCTCACTTCTCCCTCCTGCCACCTTGTGAAGTAGGTGCCTCCTTCCCCCTCTGTCTTGATTGTAAGTTTCCTGAGGCCTTCCCAGCCTTGCGGAACTGTGAGTCAATTCAACCTCTTTCCTTTATAAATTACCCAGTCTCAGGTAGTATCTTTATAGCAATGTGAAAACAGACTGACAGTTACTCTGCCAAGAATTACTTTCTTTTTCATTTATTTTACAGTCATATTTCTTTATAATTGTAAAATAAACATATGTTCACAATAAAATGCAGATGTGTTCATAATAAAATGCAGAACGATAAATACCTATATTTTTGCCATCCAGGAGCAACCAAATATCTGCATGTGTGTAGATACACACATACATATGTATATATACATACACAAAATTAATATCATACTTCAAAATTTTTTGTGTATGATTTTATTTAAAACTAAACCAGTAAGATTTTCTGTCATTGAATAGTCTTTGATATCAGAATTCTGATAGCTATATATTTCATCATGTAACTTTTATCAAAAATGTTTAACCATTTCTTGATTTGGGGACATTTAAGCTGTATCCATTTCTCCACTATTATATCTATATTAGGTATAAATATACGTCTGCATCTCTGATTATTTCTTTGGCATAGATTTCCGGGAGTGGTGAAACTGGGCCGAAGTATGTGAACGATCTTATGAGTACAAATACAGACTAGCCTGGAGCCAACCATAGCAAGGTGTAAGGTAAGGGGAAATGACTACATTCTACAAAGGCTCAGACAATGGGCATGGGGATGGTGGGAAGCCAAGAAGAACTAAGTTGAACATGAAGACTGTAGCACTTGCCTCATGAAGCAAAAAAACAAGATTTGTTTAAGCTGGTATTCAATAAGATTAAATCTTATTAATAGATGAATTTGGGGGTTTCTTGTTTTAGTTAGGCAGCTGTCCCTAGTGGATTGACCCATAGCAAAACAAGCCCTCCTTCACCCCTCACCCTCATTTCACTTCTAATTCAAGTTGAGTCTCATCTGCCCCCAGCTACTCAAGCTGTCCTCAAAGAGAGTTACCCCCACCCAGGAATGCAGATAGAACAAAGTGAAGAATTTTATTTACCAGGAATACTTCATGGTCTTTTTTCATACCACAGTCAGAGAAAGGGAACACTTCTCAGAGCACTCCACAAACTGCTTTGTGGGAAGTAAGGAGAAACAGGGGTAGGGGACAAATAAAGAACTCTCCAGCATCCTAGGGCAACCTGGCAGAAATGGCAAGTAGGGGCAGGAGCCCAAACAGTTAGTTACAACTGGGAAAGTAGCACTGGGGTGAAGGAGGAGGTGAAGAGGGACCACTGTGTGGACCAAAGGAAGGAGGAGAGATTTTTAGGGGCTGCCGTGAATGAGCTTTGAAGAAAAGAACTCTAGCTGAAGAGGATTTATGGGATGCTTTCTAGAAGGTGTTATGTATCTGGTCTGCTTCTTTAGGGACACCAAGGGTAAAGATATGCATAATCTTCAAGGCTTCCAGAGGCAACTTCATGCTTCTTTTGAATATGACTCTGTACAGAGTGAGCAAAATATGAACCCACCATATTCTCCTTGGAAAGGGGAACTCACTCTGTTTTGCATAGGATGTGCAAAATTTATTCACTACACTTTCTTCCTCTGTGATACTCTGCTTAAACTCTTAATGACTTCTATTTTATGGCTGGATTGACCTGTCATGTAATTGTGGAATAGGTATTCTTTTGGTCTTTGCTCTATAAGTTTCTTTCCTCACCTTACCATATCTGTTAACTAGTAATAGCTCATTATTATGGCAAACACCTTGCTCTACTTGTCCTTGTATACTCTACAGATTTGATCCATAACTCTATACCCAGTGTTGCAATATTTGTACTTGCTTGGGTACAGTGAAGGCAGAAAACAGTAACAGTGACTTGAAATTTTTCAGTTATTAAAGAAAAGAAATCTGCTTTGTCTTCTTTTATTCATCGAATCCATAAACATGTATTGAGGATTTAATAAAGATGAAACTCTTATTTCTTCAGTCTATTGTACCATCTGTTATTCTATGCACCTCAAGAATATGACTTTTCATCTGATGATCATTTTAAAATTGGTTCTAAGCAAAGAACATCCTGGAAAGAAGAAGAAAGCAGAGCTTTGGAAGAAGAAAGTAGTTTTTCTTCCCAAGTCATGGCCTCTATTGTCCTGGGGAGTTCTAAAGGGCAAAACACCCTTTTTGTATTGAGATGTTTATGGTTCCTTAATCAAGAAGTGTTGTGGCTGGATAATTAAGGTATGTACTTGACTTAGTTTATCCTACCTGAGGATGAGAGAAAAGAACTGCAGAGGTCCAAGGTAGGAGAAGGGAAGAGGCCTTAGGATACTAGCCTCAAGGTGAAACAAGGTATCTCAGAGGCAAGAGATGTCAGAACACCCTCCTCAAAGAAACCGTGGTCCTGAAGAAAACTGGGCAGGGACTTCAAGAATTAAATATATGTGTGTGCTCTACTACACTAGAGTAAGAAGACAAATGGAGTATGTATTAGTCCATTTCCATACTGCTATGAAGAAATACCTGAGACTGGGTAATTTATAAAGAAAAAGAGGTTAAATGGACTCACAGTTCCACATGGCTGGGGAGGCCTCACAATCATGGTGGAAGGTGAAGGAGAAGCAAAGGCACATCTTACATGGCTGCAGGCAAGAGAGCATGTGTAGGGGAATTGTCCTATATAAAACCGTCAGATCTCATGAGACTTACTCACTATCAGGACAACTGCATGGGAAAAATCCACCCCCATGATTCAGTTACTTTCCACTACGTCCCTCTCACAACATGTGGGGATTATAGGAGCTACAATTCAAGATGAAATTTGGGTGGGGACACAGCCAAACTGTATCAGAGTAGAAGGAAGATAATAGAGTGGTGCTGTGCTCTTCAAACAATTATTGGTGTCTTCTTTCACCATGTTGGCTTCCCACCAAAAACCTGGCACACAAACCAGACATCATCCCGCTTTCTGCTAGTCTCACAGGCCATATGAAAGCAGGCACTTTGTCACTAATAAGGGAATTAGGATTATTGAGGGAGAGACAGCGAGATATTGTAGAGTGATCAATCCTTCATGTTTGCCTGGGACTCTCTAGGCTTTAACATAGAAAGTCTGGTGTCCCAGGAAATTCTCAGTTCCTTTGAAAACCATGTAGTTACTCTTCTCACCTACCTGGAGTGATCTTACAGAAAATTCAACTATCCATGGATTCATATAGACATACTTTTTTTTTTTTTTTACAACTTCCAAGTGTCTAGATTGCATCTGCACAAATATCAGTTATTCAGTTATAAAACCAGAAAGGCAGTGAGTATTGGACAAGACCAAATATGGGAAGTGTGGGAAATCAGCTTGTGAATGAATTTGGAAACATCTCATTGCAAACACAGAAGGGGATATCTTGCCATGTTTTGAGGAAGCAAATATAAAAATATAGAGCATTTATTTTTTACTCATTTAAAATATGTTGAATGCGGTTGATATTCTCTTTATTATGGATATAAGTTTTAGTATCAATAAAGGTTTTTGTTTGTTCATTTGTTTTAGATATAATAAATGTAACTATTTACAAGGGATTTCCTTGGTTAGTTTGCAACCAGCCACCAGCCAGTGCTTCTCATAGTCTTCACTTTTTCAGCTTTGAATTATCCTAACATGACATGAAGAATGCAAACCCTGTACTTAAAGAAGTGCTGTTTTTTCTTAATGTTCTGTTTAGAACCATCAGCTTCACATCCTGCTGACACTACATGTTCAGGGTCTCTGACCTAAACCAGGCACTCCACATTGCCAAGTCCTCTCCACGCTCTCCTCCAAATGCTAACCTTACCACTGCCTCCCCCTCTTTTCTATAATAATTCACAGAGAACACAAGATGCACTAAAAGGTCACCTCCTTGCCTTCCTGCCAGAAGAAACTCAACCCCAGTCCCACCCACACCCGTTTAACCCTTTCTCTGGTCATAGTAAAATAATGCTTTTCCTGTCCAGGGCTTATCCCCTACCTGTGCTGACTATCCTGGCCCCCATCTCAGGAGCCAAAACCATAAACTATCATCATCCCTGCATCCATATACTTTCAGCTGTTTTTCCTCTATGACTCCCATCTTCAGCATATGGACATAACCAACTCATTTCCACCTGAAAAGAAATTATTTTTCTATCTCAGTTGCTCTCAGCTCTGTCTGCTCATTAGAATCACCTGGGTGTTTAATAAGTTTTTGGTACCCAGATTGTACCTCATAACAATCAAGTCAGAATTGTCAGGGGTTGGGGTCAGGCATCAAAATTTTTTCAAGCTCCTCACATGATTCTAATGTGCAGCCAGGGTTAAGAAATACTGATCTAGGCCGGGCGCGGTGGCTCAAGCCTGTAATCCCAGCACTTTGGGAGGCTGAGACGGGTGGATCACGAGGTCAGGAGATCGAGACCATCCTGGCCTACATGGTGAAACCCCGTCTCTACTAAAAAATACAAAAAACTAGCCGGGCGAGATGGCAGGCGCCTGTAGTCCCAGCTACTCGGGAGGCTGAGGCAGGAGAATGGCGTAAATCCGGGAGGCAGAGCTTGCAGTGAGCCGAGATTGCGCCACTGCACTCCAGCCTGGGTGACAGAGCGAGACTCCGTCTCAAAAAAAAAAAGAAATACTGATCTAACCTAATCTATCCCTCCCTCCACCTACCCTCATTTGTCCTCATTCATCATTAAATTTGACTTGTTGCCTCCTTTTTCTGACCACTTATTCACACCTCTACCACTATAATTTGGCTCAGTGTACTCCACTCCCCAGTGCCTCCCAATGCCTCAAGGTCACTGAAGAACTTTTCATTGCTAAATTCCTCTTTTCAGTCATTACCTTATTTGACTGGGCAGCACTGACCCTGCTGACCATTCCTACCTTCTTGAAGCATTCTGCTCTTCTCTGCTAGCTTTCCTCTTATCCTCCTTGGCCTCTTTTATTCTTAGGGTCTCAGAACTCATCCCTATCCTTCTCTCTCTACACTCTCATGTTGGGCAACCTCATTCACTCTCTGGGCTTTCACTGCCATCCATATGTTAGTGACTCCCCAAAAGCCTAAACAGCTTTCTTGGACATCCCTCTATCCAACTGCCTTCAAATAGCTCTATTTGGATCTCAGTAGCACCTTCAGCACTGTGACTGAAACATGTTATTTCTTCATTGTTTCCTATATCAATTTGTATCCAGTTGCCCAAATAATGTTGGCATTACCCTTGACTTGCTCTCTCAAACCCCCATCCAATCAGCCATGTATCTTCATTTAGAAATGCTAACTAAACCTAGAAGCCCTTAGACCTAAATTTGGTATACAAATCTAAGCATTTTAATTCTGTAAACTAGTCAGAAATAAATAACCCCAATAAAAACTCTTGGTGTATCTGTTGCAAGATTTATTATGTGTTTATAAATACTATGTGCATATTAAGTATTTGAAAATGTGTTATGATTTATTGTATATTGCTTAAAAATTCTACTTGCTTTCCCTTTCTAAAAGGAATCATGCAGCTGTTCATTGAAGGAGGCACATATTTTAGTTTTCTTGCACTGTTTCAGCTAAGAATGATGAGGTCCACATGTGATGGGAACCCTGGAGGAAAGATCAATTTTGGGGATGATACTATGCTCCTGGTTAAAATCCTGTGACCATCAGATGTTTGTTCTCAAAGGGAACAATGTAAAAAAAAAAAAAAAAAAGTTATAAAAGCTGTTTTTCTTACTCTTTTACTAAACCACAGTTACTGAAATATAAAATAAGTTCCAGTTACCAGTTCTAAGAGAGGCTGCTTTTCCATAGGACCCCTATGTGGCTTTTAGGAATTTCTGGGGTTAATAATTTGTCTTAACATCAAACCCCTGCTTCATTTCTTTCTGCCCATCTGCACATTTTGCATGCATAGAAGCTGTTAGTGTGCATATGTATCCCATCCTTCGCATATGGAATGAATATGCTTTCAAAAAACAGTCTCATAAGAGTTCTAAAGGAGGCAGTGAGTACTTGGAGGGGGTCCAGCCTCACGCTGCAGACGGTGCCACTGCAGTGGGGAGGGAGGTGTAGTTCACAGCTCCAGATCAGCTGGTCTTTGCTCCATGGACCCTCTCTGCTCTTGAATGGATGGCACCAGTTCTATGCATTCACTATGTATAAGATGCTTTCACATGGCACTAAGTAGTAAATCCATGAAAGAAAACACAAGACTATTTTTAATGAATGCAGAATAATGTCTGCTCCTCTTTGTTTGAAACTTGGAGCAAAAAAATTAGTGTAAAGGCTAAAACCAGTGTCAGTGTTAATAATGAAGAAAAACAATAGTGATCATCAAACTTTCTAACTTGCTGTGAAAGGGTAAACAAATAACAGTGGGCCAGTTTTGATCTTGAGAGTTTCTCAATTTTTTTCACCTAGCTCCACAGAAAGCCAGTTGCCTGTGAATGTAATGGTTTATATGGTTTTAAGTCATGCTACTGCCTGAGAAGGCTGCTAGATGGGAAGGAAGAGGGAGGGAGGATTTGATGTAAGAAAGAACATTTCAAACATTAGGATGGGATAGCTGGGGAGCATTTGGAATGTCTAATCTTGAATTCAGTCTTTTTTTACACTTAAGTTTGTAGCTGTAAGTTAAAGTTGTAATAAAGGTTGGGATTGAGAGCAAAGTAACCAGCACTAGCTCCTTACTGGTTTTGACACTGAGCTCCAGCCACAAAGCAATTGTATTTGGGAATAGTGGCTGACAGCTCAGGTCAGGCCTGGAAACCAGAGGAAAGGACAGAATTACTTTGGAAGATTCTTTTTACTTTTATCTTGCACTCCTCAGTGCCTAGCACAGCTCTTCATATATAATTGGCACTCAAAAATGTTTGTTGAGCTGATGATTTGCTACCAACTGGACAAACACAATAAAGGGGGAGGATAGAAGATGTGGAGACACTTAAATGAGCTTGTGCAGATGAGCGAGAATTGCCCAAAATAGTTAAGAGTGACCCCAAGGAAGGGAAAGAGGAAGAAGTGGCTGATGTGCCCTGTTTCAGATCTTTTGATAGGATAACAACACAAATGCTTTGATACTTGGTTAAGGCAAAGCAATGAGAATCAAATGCAATCTAAACCATTTACAAGGAAAGGCACAGTTTGCTTTGGAAGGATAATTTGCGGATGTTATATTTATACATACATTCATCCTGGGAATGGACATCCTACTCAGTAGGGGTCACCCTTGATCCCTTACTAAGGTTTAGCCACCTAGGAAGCAATGGAGTGGCTGTACCGTCCAAGTTAATTCTTCAACATAGGGTATTTCTCAATGGAGTTTTTGAAGTACTACACTGATTTGGCAGTTGTTAAAGCTGTGATGAAGTGGCTTTAGAGGAAGTACATTGAAAGCAAGGCACAGTCTGTTCATCTTAAGACTGAAGCATCAGCTGTCAGACAGAGTGATGGAAAGGGTCATCAAAGGTTAACACATTGTTTTATATGCTTATTCTTTGATAATCATTTTTAAGAATTATCTCTTATTCAGAAATGACGACTGATGAAAACTTTTATATTAAACTTATTTATAAGCCATCAAGTACCAACTCTGAGGGGCTGTTGAAGGGTGATTCGTATACAGAGGTTCGCAGCAACGAATAGAGTAAATGAGGTTCTCCAGGGGAGGGTACAGAGAGAAAAGCACAGGACTTGGGACAGACCAGGTGAGCTTGTACCTTTTAGGGAAGCACAGAATGATGAGCCTCAAAGAAGAGAGAAGGAACAGCCAGACAGGATCACAGGAGAACCAGGAGAGGCCACTGGGTGATACAGAAATCATGGGAGTTTCCAAAAAGAGGGAGTGAATTGTAATAAATTATAATAATGATATTTATAGATGTATTCCATCATAGTATTTTATTTTGCTAATTAACTTCTTAGTTCTGCACTCACCTAGATATTTTGGAGCTTAATGAGCCACAAACATATGAAACCTATCCAGATGCTTCATGAGCATATACATTTTGAATAAGTCTACCATGACATGACTCCTGAATCAAATATTGAATCACGTGGTCTGACAGTGAGGCAAAATATTTGACATTGAGTGGTGCTGGAAAACTGTGAGTAAAGGTCAGCCATGGGTGTTTCCTCCCAGCCTTTGCTTTGACACTGAGGAATCATAATCATGATATCTTCATGGGGAAGCCTCTCCATCTCTCGGTAATTTTTACTTCCTATTTAAAGACTACTTCCCAGGCCTTTATTCCTTGTTTAAAAATAAAGATTTTTAGGATGATTTCTACTCTAAAATAGTACTCATTAGAGAAAATCCTCATTACATAAAATATAAGAAATCAGAGAAAATTACTCATTATACCAAGATCCAGCCTCTGTTAACATTTTAAGGCATATTTCTTTTCTGTTTTTTTTCTCTACAGACTTAAATTTTTCCTTTTTGCAGTTCTGCTTCTTATACATATTCTATAGGTCAATTTTTTCCCACTTGACATTGTATAATATAGCTTCCCACTTTATTATAACGTCCTCATAAAGATTGTTTCTAATGTTTGCATTACATAATTTAACAAGGTCCCTATGGTTAAATATTTGTATTAATTTCTGATCTTTACTATCACAAGGAAACTCTGCCTTTCGTGCATTTATTCTTAAAGCTTTTATAATTTGTCACAATATTCAATAGATTAAGAAATATGAATGATTTTGAGGCTACTGATTTAATTTGCTAAATTACTTTCTAAGTCGATTCCCTGTGGTCTGTGATGAGCACAGGCTTTGGAGTCACATCAGGTTGAATCATGGCTCCCTGGGCTGGAGAGAGACACTTAGAGGCCCTCAGCAACAATAAGAGTGTGTGGGGCTACCCACCCACTCATTTAGGAAACTCAAAGAAATACAACACCTAGCTGAAAATCGGTTGTGAGGATGGCTCATAATGAATGTTTCCCTGTGGTATCTACTTTAATGCTTTTATTTTTTAACATGAAATGTCAAATTCTATTTAAAATTTTTTCTCAAAAATATTTTTGAGGGGGCCTCCACTTCACCAGTGCTATTGGCACGTGTTTGTTTCATTTATGGAATCATCTTTCCACAAAGGGTCCTTTGTAGCAGTGAGACCTCAGCAAGTCAGTGGGTCTCTTCAAACCTTATCCTTAAACTGCAGATAATAATAATACTCATTTCATTGGAATAAGGGTTAAATCCATTTGCTTGCTTTGCATACTGCTTGCCATGTAGTAAGCACTCGATAAATGATAGCTGCTGTTATTATTTTTAAAGAGCTATGAGAGTTTACATTCTCAAATGCCACCAAAGTATGGCAGTACTCACCTTTAAAAAATCTTTTGTCGTGTAATAGTTTTTAAAAACCAGATTCTCATTCTTGATTAATTTACCTTTCTTTGATTACTAATGAGGTTGAAACTTTTTTCCATATGTTAATTAATTGGTTATATTCCCATTTAGAATTGCTGAAACTTCTTTTCCAAGTGTTAGTTAATTGGTTATATTCCCATTTAGAATTGTGAGTTCTATGGGTTCAAACCTCAGTTCTTCAATTTACTTGCACTGTTTAGGCCTTTGGCAGTGAGCAATGGAACACCCAGTTTCCACAGGACAAAATATTAAGGAAATGTACTATCTCCCAAAAGAGGAAGTCCCTAAATAGAGCTGCATGGGGGAAGGGATGAGTATGATTAGGGCTCAGATCTTTTTCCCTGAGATGGTGTGGCTCTGCCCCACCCACTTGATCATGAGATCACGCACTTGCAAACATTCTGTTAAAAAAAAACAAACAAAAAAAAAACATGCTACAAGGTGGACATTTCTAGTTGACCCAGGTAGAAACTGAGGGTTGGAGATGTGTAGAGGCACGCCTAGTCACTTATCTAATGAGGCATCTTATGTTTTTGCCTATGAGAGAGCTGTTTCTTCCCAGCCCCACCTCAGCCATGTTCATAATCAAACTCTGATTTCCTTCAGATAGCCACTCCTCCATCCTCCATCACCCTGTATTCAGGTGAAGACTTCCATGTATCACACTTACACACAGCAGCATCCAGAAACAAAAAAAGGCACTGTCTGTTTATAAGGGCAAAAAATTATTTGCTAAAGCCCCTTAGATGATTTCTCCCTCTCTTGTTAACCAGAATTTGCCAAATATCCACTCCCAATCACTGGAACCACACTTTCCATTCCACATTGAGACCGTTCAGAACCCACCTCCTAGTCTGGGGAGGGGCCAGGCTCCCTTGAACACAGGGAAATGTACCTGCAGGGAATCAGGGTTCAATTATGAACCTGGCTGCTGTGGGGCTAGGAAGAAACAGTTATTTTGTAGGAAAAAACAAAAGGTACCCCATGAGGTGAATTACTAGGCATACTCCTCTATAACTCTGACCCTGAGTTTCTAACTGGATTGACTGGACACATCCACCTTGAAGTATTTTTTAACTGAATGTTTGCAAAGTATCCAGCACAGACCTGGCCTGGGGTAGGTGTTTAGAAATTAAGTTTCTGCTGATTTCAATTCGTATGCCTGAATATTTTACATAATAAGCTGTTCTTCATATTGATGCAAAAGTTATTCTAAGTTTATAGAGAATGTTTTAATTGAGGGAGTAAAACATTTATGGAAATTTATAATATTTGTGTGGTCAAGTGCACTAATTCTTTTCTTTTTAAAATTTCTTTCAACACTTTCAAGTTTAGAAACTACCCCGATCCCTTTTTACTTCCTCTCACTTACAACTACTACAAAAGCATATTTTTTTCATCTGGTATTTTAAAATGTGATTTGCTATGTTCTTTTTATTCCGTATTGGATTTGGTATCATGTTAACTATAAAATGAGGATCTATTCTGATTTCTTTCCTAAGCAAGTATTGAAATGTTTCAGTATCATTTACTAAATAATGATTTACCTCATAGATTTGAATGCCGTCTTTATGACAGATTATATTCTTACAAAAGTTAGGACATGAGACCAGGAAAATCTCTCCTCATGAAAACCAGAGGAGTAGGGAAAAAGCACCCCACCCACACCCTCCTACACACTGCAACCAAATCTATCAGTTTAATAATTGACAGTTGTATAAAATTTAGTCTTTTCACCTGGTCAATTATTCTTCATTTTCTCAAATCTTCCTTTAGCGCATTCAGTTGATTTTCTGTAGTTTTGGGCCAAGCTTGGATATTACCTGGACTGTGAACAACCTAGCCAGGAGAAACATCATACATCCTGCAGAAACCCCATGACCAGCCACTGCGTGCCACTTCGCCACTTTGACATTAGCACCAGAATTTGAGAACTCCTCCCAACTACAGAAAATCGACTGAATGCACGAAAAGAAGTCCTCACAATGCTGAGTCAGATTATTATAGTTATAGCAATTCTTCCCAACACTTGTAATTTGTAGCTCTTAGAACAGCATGCTGGAGTTTCCATGTGGCTGCCCCATGATTTTGTCCATGACAACTTCCTTATTTTTTTTTTAGCAATAAATATAGTACAAATTTGCACACCTTTTTTCATCTTCAGCTACCCTATCATTAGTGCACTATGCAGCAGAGACTCTATTTTTGTAGCTAGTTCTGTTCCCACTATTCTTCGACTCCAGCCAAACAGGATTATTCATTAATCCTTAAACACACTGTGTACTTTCTCGCCTCCATTCCTTTTTCTATGCCATTCCCTGAAGCTGACAAACACTATGCCACATCCTCTCTCCTCATCTTCTGTCC
This sequence comes from Piliocolobus tephrosceles, assembly GCF_002776525.5. Classification (NCBI taxonomy): domain Eukaryota; kingdom Metazoa; phylum Chordata; class Mammalia; order Primates; family Cercopithecidae; genus Piliocolobus; species Piliocolobus tephrosceles. The sequence goes on along the minus strand of NC_045435.1, from coordinate 177,823,529 downwards.
AAATCCGAACCAACAATGTTTGACATACTGGAAATAACCTTATAGTTAGATAAAGATATTTAAATTCAATAGAATATTATACAATAACCAAAAATGAACAAAAGAAGAGGTAAAAGAGGAGGAGGAGAAATGTTTACTAAAATATGCATAAACAAATTCTATGAGTAACTTGAGTATAAATAGGTATGTTGGTCAGGTTTTGATCAGCATGACATAAGGACTACAGGAACTAGGGTGGCCGTGTCAGGGCCTAGATCCTGAGACCTGTCCTTGCTAAAACTAGCTCTCTCTCATATCTCCTCTTCCATTTCTCATTGTTACTTTTTTCTACTGTACGTAAGTCTCTTCCATCACAGACAGACTTTCTCGTTGGAGATTAAGGGAGGATTACGGCAGATAACGGCTACCAGAATCCACAACTCTGTGAGCCAGTCCTAAATTTTAAAAATCCCCAGGAAGAATCTGACAGGTCAGAACTGACTCGCAGCCCCACTTTAGACCAATCACCATACTCATAGGAATGGCTATCAGGACTGGTCAGATCTAGAACAAGAGACCTTTCCTGTCATCAGGGATGAAGGTACCATGATTGACAGGCTCATCAGAATCACCTGTTGGAGTGGAGAAGCAGTAGCTTCCCAAAGGAAATGTGTGTGTATTGGAGTGGAAAGAGGGGAGCAGAAGATTAGAGGAGAAGCAGCCAAGGTGCTGAGCAGAGAAGAAAAACAACAGTTGCATTCTACAAATTGGCATGCAGGGCCATCTATGAATTACCCCTGCCACTGCCACAGCCTCCTTTTTCTTCACTCTGTACCTCTCATCCTGTGTAAGGGGTATTCTGAACTAATTAGAGTTCTGCAACTTCTGGGTTCCACCTTTGCACATGTTGTTCCTTCTTTCTCTAAGCCTTCCTAGACTTTCTGCCTCTACCTGGCTAATTCCAACTCATACTTCAGCTGATATTGCAGCTATCACCTGCTCTAAGAAGCCTACAAGGATTCTACACTTGCCCCCACTCAGAGTTTTAGAATCCCACATATGCTTATAGTGCTTGAAGCTTACCTCTAGCACAGCTCATATCATGTCATATTGTGATACACTCCAGCTAGTTTAAGCAGAACAGGATTATTACAGGATCCAAGTGAGCTTACAGAATTTCTGGGAAGCTGGGGAGCCAAGCTTGGGTATTACCCGGACTGTGAGCAACCTAGCCAGGAGAAACATCCACAATCATGTAGAAACACCATGGCCAGCCGCTGCCTGCCACTTAGCCACTTCAACACTCCACCAGAATCTGAGAACTCCTCAATAACTGTCGCTAGAGAACCGAGCACCTCTACTGCCCTTCCAGCCACCAGAAGAACATGTGGCCACCTCACAGTGGCTGCTTTCATCTTCCAAATCTCTGCTTGGCAGAAGCTCGGTCATGTGAAGAATCTAGATGCAAGGGAAACTGAGAAATGTAGTCTTTTCCATGATAAACAGAAGGCTGAGTCATATTGAATGAGCCAATTTCCCAGTCTTCTACCAAACCTTCCACAATAACAAATTTGTTGTTAAGGGCAAACCAATTTATGGTTGTCCTACTGTCTTGGTAAGTAGTTTCGTTATCTATATAAGACCTTGTTTCCTAGAAATACTTTTAATTTAATATCCATTTTTATCTAGTACTAGTATTGCTAGGCCAGCTTTGTGTTGTTGTTGTTGTCGTCACTAATTTTCTGGTATGTCTTTTTTCATCCCTTTATTTGTAATCTTTCTACATTATTTTGTTTGAGGTATATAACTTATAAACAGATATATACCTGGATTTTTGAAAAACCTATCTAAAAGTCTTATCTATTAATAGGTGAGTTTAAATCTGACAATTTATCTCTGACATTTTATAGTCCCGATTTATGAAGTTCTTTTTTTCCTCCTTTTTTTTTTTGTCTTCTTTTGGATTATCCTAATTCCTTTCCTTTTTCTTCAACAGGTTTGGAAATTACACATTTTAGTTCTAATCATTTAGTGGTTTTAACAGACTTAGGTTTATATATTTTTAACAAAGTCAGCAGTTAATCCATATATCTAGCCTCTTCCTGCACAAGATAGAGCAATGAAACTTCCCTCCTGACTCATCATTTTCCCCAAATGCTCATGTTATTATTGTCTAGATTTTGATTTAAAATGTTTTTCTCTGTGCTTGAAAAGAATCACACAGAAGAGTCCCCCTCTGTATGACCACTCCATCATCTTGATCTGGATATTACAATAGCCTCTTTATCTCTTCCTTTCTCTGAATTCTTCCTGGCTTCATAGCCTTTAACCCCCATTCTTGAGTCCCCATTCTGTATATCATTTCTTCCACAACTTACAAAGACCCCTAGTTCCCTCACTCCTTGCCTTGCCACTGCACCACCCTGCAAACCTTCAATTTGGGAGAGGTGCCCATATATATCAAGAACAAGAAAGCACTGAAGATTCTCAAGCCTTCTAACCTACTCCTGTCTTCTGTTTTAGCACGTGATCCTGCTTCCTACTTTGGAGGAAACAGAAACCATCAAGTAAGAACTCAACATTTTCCACTTCCTCTACCATAAATTTATCTATATCCCCCACCCATATTTCCCCCTCAGTCTCACATGAAACTATGACCTTCCTCCACTCCTAGGCTAGCTTTAGGACACAGTTCGAAATTACTACTCCTGTCTACTGTATTTTCAACTCTCCTTTATTGTACCCGAGACAATACTAGCTAAATCAATACCTTGCTTGTAGAGAACATTCGATAAACATTTATTACATTAAATAAATATAAATAAATGAATAAATCTGTCAGGTAACATATTTTCTAAATGGTCATAATAGCTACATTTTCATCTGATATATTGTTAAGAATATCGAGATATTGTAAACACTCAGCAGTGTTACTTTTTACAAATATTTGAAGATCATATCAATTTATGGAACAAATATCTCAGTCCTACAATTGTCTTATTCTGCGTGCTGGGAAAAGAGAGTGAATAAGACAGACAAAGACTCCACTCTCATGAGGCTGACATTCTAGAGCAAGAAAGCAGGAAATAAACAAGTAATCAGATAAAATCATTTCAAATGGTGGAAAGGGCTATGAAGAAATTAAAAGAGGATAATGGTTAGGGAGTGGCATGTGTAAGGGAAAATAAGGCCAGGCCTGTGCAGCAAAAACATAAAGAACAAGGAGGAATAAAGTGTGAGATGAGGAAAGGAAGGCAGTCGCCAGATCACAATATGATTTATAGAGTCAATTGTAAGTGCATTGGGATGCCATTGACTTTTTATAACTGAAGAAAAACATTCATAATTATAGTGTGCACAAAATGTGTACAACTTGATCACACAATCACACACACACTATTCATGAAACAACTATCCAGCCCAGTTCAAGATACAGAACAGTTCCAAACCTCAGAAGATTCCCTCATGCCACTTCTCAATCTAACCACCCCGTCCCCAGTCCCTAGCAAAGGTAAGTTCCAGTAACCAATAACTGGCCTTCTGTCAATGCAGATTAGTTTTGCCTATTCTTGAACATAGATAAATAGAATCATACAGTACAGACTTTTGTATGTCTTCACTTGCTTAATCCAGGAGATTCATCCATGTTATGGGATGTGCCAGTAGTTCATTCTTTTTTATTACTTGTTCTATTTTGTTGTACAAATATATCACTATTGTGCTGTTAGTAGACATTTAGGTTGTTGCCCATGTTTGTATATTATAAATGATGCTAGTGTAAATAGTGTTGAAACTTTTGATGGACATAGGCACTCATTTATTCTGATATGTGCCTAGGAGTAGAATTATATATCTTTAGCTTTATTAGATGTAGCCAAACAATTTTCCAAATGTGTCATATATTCCTTTTTACTAGCAGTGCATGAAAGTTCTAGTTTCTTTACATCCTCAACAGTATTTGGTATTGTCAGTCTTTTTAATTCTTAAAATTTTAGCTATTTTGGTGGGTGCCTAGTACAAGTTGAGCATCCCTAATCCAAACATTCAAAATCCAAAATGCTCCAAAATCCAAAACTTTTTGAGCACTGACATGGTACCACAAGTGGAAAATACTGCAGAAAAATCACCTATAGAGGACATGGTAAAAATCTGTGATGGGCTTATTGAAGGACTAGAGTAGTGTGCATTCATAACAGAATAAGAATTCATGTCAATCTATAAAATCAGACTTCTAACACAAAAACCATAGTTAATGAGGCAGATGACTCTGGGGGAAATATTTTTAAAAGCCATCCAGCAGAAAGCCTCCTCATCCATGGAGGACCCACATGCTGGTCCCTCAAGTGCTTCTGATGTTTCTTCTCACCTTTAAAAAATGTGTATATAATAACCTTTTAAACAAAACACAGCATCATAGGTAGAGACTGAAAGCCTGCCATTGTTTGTTGTTGCTGCTGTTTAACAGTTAATACATTATTCTGTTGATGCTATTGTTCTGCCTAGTTTCTGTAAACCACATTATTTTTTCACTGTATTAATATTATGTCATTTTTTTTACAGTTAAGTGATTATGTGTAAATAAATGTTAGAAAATGATTACTTATTGTTAGCATATAAATTCAGAGCCAGGAATGATGGTGATGCCATGCAACCACAGATTGTCCACATGGGTGGCTGAGATAGTGACACCTTTGCTTTTTGATGACACCTTGGCTTTCAATGTACACAAACTTTGTTTCATACATAAAATTATTTAAAATATTGTATAAATTTATCATCAGGCTATGTGTATAAGTTATATGCACAAAATTGTTAAAAATACATAAATGAATATTGTGTTTAGGCTTGGCCTCATCACAAAATATCTTATTATGTATATACAAAGATTCCAAAATTTAAAAAAGTCTGAAATTCAAAATACTTCTGGTTCCAAGCATTTTGGATAAGGGATACTCAATCTTTAGTATCACATTGTAGCTTTAAGTTTACCTTCCTTGATGATTAATGATGTTGAACACCTTTTAAATATTCGAATCATATATTTGAATTTAGACCATTGATGGTTTAGGCAGAAGTTTGATCTTATTCATATTTTTAGAGTTACCTCTTATTGCTCCATGGAGAATTGGCTGTAGGGAAATACAGTGGAAGTAGAGGGAACATTTAAAAAACTATTGCAGTAGTCCTTTCAGTGGATGTAAGTGGCTTGGATAAATAGTAGCAAAGGAGTTAGAGAGAAGTGAAAAGATGCAAGATATATTCTGGAGGAAGTCTAGCAAATGTACCTACCCACTGGCCATGGGGGAGAAAAGAGGAATCAAAGGTGGCCTAAACAGCAGAATGAATACTGGCACGTTTCCCATGGTATGGAAACCCCAGAGCGGGTCCATTGAATGTTAGGAGGAAAATTATAGGAGATGAAAGAAGAGACTGAATCATACCGCAGCAAACTATGCCAACCCCAAAATAAAATTTAAAAAATTCCGGTCACAAACTGTGCTCAAAGAAACATTCTGGGCAGAGAACTGCAATGGACTTTGACTTGCTTCCCTGTCTTGCAAATGAACTCTGTAGCACTGTGCAATAGGAGTTTGCCAGCAAAACTTATATGACTTATTTTATCACTAATGTCGGGTGTTTTGTTCTTTCCTTCCAAGAATAAATATGTCTCTACATAATGAAATGAAAAATCAAGAAATTTAAAATTAGATTAGTTTGGAAATTACTGGCATTTTTCTTCTTGTGTAAGGTCACTCTGCCCTTGCAGGCCAGTGCTGGGGAAGTGACACATTTCTTTCTCCATCCCACACTTCTGCTTATTTTCATGCCATAAAAAGCAGATCTGTTGTCAAATGCTTAGTGCATGTGGCAAATATTTTTATCCTCATTTAAGACTTTAAGTTATGTTATATAAAAAGTAGCATGCCAGACCACTAGTTTACTAGGCCATTTTCATACAGAAAACAAAATTCTGTCTTTGCAGAAATAATAAGCTGACTCTTCAAGTTGCCTGGTATTAGCCTGCCTGCTGCTTTTAGGTGGTGCTTTTCAGTTCTCAAACCAGTGACAACTCCGCATAAAGAAGAACCTCATGGTTGTTAACAGCTTACTATAGATAGTCCCTGTGCTAAACATCAATCCTGTGAGGTATGCACTATTATTATCTCCATTGAACATATGAGAAAACTGAGTTCAGTAGCCTGCCCAGAATCGCTTGGTTGATAAATAGCAGGGATGAGATCAGAACCTAGGTTTATCTGAATCTAAAACTGAAGCTTTTGATGGTTCCCAAGCTAGGACAGTGTAGGTTGGAAATTAAGTGAGTGTGTGCCAAAGCCAGCCCCCGTGGATTTGCATCACAGCTCTATGATTTACTGGCCATGTGGCCCTAGGCAGTCTTTTCTGGGGACCATCATGGTACCTATATCATTGGATATTGTAAGAATTAATAAGTTAACATATATACAACACTTAGAACTGTACCTAGGTTATGCTATGAAAGTGTTAGCTATCACTTAAAAAATAGCTTTATTGAGATATAATTCACATGCCATTCAATTCAAACATTTATGGTCTACAATTCAATGGTTTTTAGTATATTGAAAGAATTGTACAATCAGGCTGGGCGTGGTGGCTCACATCTGTGATCCCAGCACTTTGCGAGGCCGAGGCGGGCAGATGACAAGGTCAAGAGATCGAGCTCATCCTGGCCAACATGGTGAAACCCTGTCTCTACTAAAAACACACACAAAAAATTAGCTGGGCATGGTGGCACATGCCTGTAATCCCAGCTACTCAGGAGGCTGAGGCAGGAGAATCGCTTGAACCCGGGAGGCAGAGGTTGCAGTGAGCCGAGATCGTGCCGCTGCACTCCAGCCTGGCGACAGAGCGAGACTCTGTCTCAAAAAAACAAAAGAAAAAAGAAAGAATTGTACAGTCATCACCACAATCAACTTTAGAACATTTTATCAACCCAAAAAGAAACCCAGTACCTATTAATAATCACTCCCTCTCCCATCCCACCTCCAGCCATAGGCAACCACTAATCTACTTTGTGTCTCTATAGATTTATAGATCTATAAGAATCTATAGAATATAGATTGCTTATTCTATATAAATGAAATCACGTATGTGTCCTTTTATTTCTGGCTTCTTTCACTAGCATAGCATTTCAAAGTTAATTCATATTGTAGCACATATCAATACTTCATTTCTTTTTATTGCTCAATTATATTGCATTGTGTAGATATACCTCATTTTATTTATCAAATCATGGACTTTTGATTTGTTTCCACTTTTAGCCATTGTGAATAATGATGCTGTGAACACTTGTGTACAAATTTTTATGTGGACCTGTGTTTTTATTTTTCTTGGGTATATATCTGGGAGTGGAACTACAGCTATTGCTTGTCACTGCCTCTGTCTCTGTATATGTGGATATGCAGATGTAATTCTCTCATATAAACACAAGCCTTGGGGTTTTTACTCTAAATGACCTAATGTGGTAACTATCCTTCCTGTTTCATATCACAAATGAAGAAACTGAGACTCTGGGAGATGTGCCTTACTGCTTCTTGGTCTCCAGCTTTGCCCAGGCTATCTCCCCTTTTAAGCATGCCCCCCCGACTCTTCCTTTGTCAGTCCTTTGGGTTTGAGCTAAGGCCTTACTTCTGGCCAGGAAGCCTTGATTAGACCCCCTGGCTGGGGCAGGTAACCTGCTCTGTGCCTCCACGATGTCCTAAGGGTTGCTTTACCATCAGCTTTGTCACATTTTCCTGTACTATCACAACCAACCAGGTGGTAAGATGCTAGGGAAGGGGCACTGTTGTCCTCAACTCTGTCTTCCATGCTAAGCACAAGGGCTGGCATGCAGTGGTTGTTCAATAGATGTTGGTAGAAGTTAAGAAAGGAGGAAGGAATCTGGCCAGATTCATGCTAAAAAGTGACACCTCTGGTCTATCAGACTGATAAAATCTTTTCTGTCACATCATATGGCCCTAGTTTGAATTGATAAAAGAGAAAAACCAAGGAGTGATTATTCAGATTGGAAAAAGAGTCTTTCCTTCTTTTTTTATTTTTTAAATTAATTAATTAATTAATTAATTAATTATATTTTAAGTTCTAGGGTACATGTGCACAACGTGTAGATTTGTTACATAGGTACACATGTGCCGTGTTGGTGTGCTGCACCCATTAACTTGTCATTTACATTAGGTTTTTCTCCTAATGCTATCCCTTCCCCTTCCCCCCACTCCATGGCAGGCTCCAGTGTGTGATGTTCCCTGCCCTTTGTCCAAGTGTTTTCATTGTTCAATTCCCACCTATAAGTGAGAATATGCAGTGTTTGGTTTTCTGTCCTTGCAATAGTTTGCTGAGAATGATGGTTTCCAGCTTCATCCATGTCCCTACAAAGGACATGAAATCATCCTTTTTTGTGGTTGCATAGTATTCTATGGTGTATATGTGCTACATTTTCTTAATCTGGTCTATCACTGATGGACATTTGGGTTGGTTCCAAGTCTTTGCTATTGTGAATAGTGCTGCAATAAACATTCGTGTGCATATGTCTTTATAGTAGCATGATTTATAATCCTTTGGGTATGTACCCAGTAATGGGATCACTGGGTCAAATGGTATTTCTAGTTCTAGATCCTTGAGGAATCACCACACTGTCCTCCACAATGGTTGAACTAGTTTATAGTCCCACAACAGTGTAAAAGTGTTCCTATTTCTCCACATCCTCTCCAGCTCCTGTTGTTTTCTGACTTTTTAATGATTACCATTCTAACTGGTGTGAGATGGTATCTCGTAGTTTTGATTTGCATTTCTCTGATGGCCAGTGATGATGAGCATTTTTTCATGTGTCTGTTGGCTGCACGAATGTCTTCTTTTGAAAAGTGTCTGTTCATATCCTTTGCCCACTTTTTGATGGGGTTGTTTGATTTTTTCTTGTAAATTTGTTTGAGTTCTTTGTAGATTCTGGATATTAGCCCTTTATCAGATGGGTAGATTGCAAACATTACTCCCATTCTGATGGTAGTTTCTTTTGCTGTGCAGAAGCTCTTTAGTTTAATTAGATCCCATTTGTCAATTTTGGCTTTTGTTGCCGTTGCTTTTGGTGTTTTAGTCATGAAGTCCTTGCCCATGCCTATGTCCTGAATGGTATTGCCTGAGTTTTCTTCTAGGGTTTCTATGGTTTTAGGTATAATATTTAAGTCTTTAATCCATCTTGAATTAATTTTTGTATAAGGTGTAAGGAAGGGATCCAGTTTCAGCTTTCTACATATGGCTAGCCAGTTTTCCCAGCACCATTTATTAAATAGGGAATCATTTCCCTATTTCTGGTTTTTGTCACGTTTGTCAAAGATCAGATGGTTGTAGATGTGTAGTGTTATTTCTGAGGCCTCTGTTCTGTTCTATTAGTCTATATCTCTGTTTAGGTATCAGTACCGTGCTGTTTTAGTTACTGTCATCTTGTAGAATAGTTAGAAGTCAGGTAGCGTGATGCCTCCAGCTTTGTTCCTTTTGCTTAGGATTGACTTGGCAATGCAGGCTCATTTTTGGTTCCATATGAACGTTAAAGTAGTTTTTTCCAATTCTGTGAAGAAAGTCATTGGTAGCTTGATGCGGATGGCATTGAATCTATAAATCACCTTGGGCAGTATGGCCATTTTCACGATAATTGATCCTTCCTATCCATGAGCGTGGAATGTTCTTCCATTTGTGCCCTCTTTTATTTCATTGAGCAGTGGTTTGTAGTTCTCCTTGAAGAGGTTCTTCACATCCCTTGTAAGTTGGATTCCTAGGTATTTTATTCTCTTTGTAGCAATTGTTAATGGGAGTTCACTCATTATTTGGCTCTCTGTCTGTTATTAGTGTACAGGAATGCTTGTAATTTTTGCACATTGATTTTGCACCCTGGGACTTTGCTGAAGTTGCTTATCAGCTTAAGGAGATCTTGGGCTGAGACGATGGGGTTTTCTAAATATACAATCATGTCATCTGCAAACAGGGACAATTTGTCTTCCTCATTTCCTAATTGAATACCCTTTATTTCTTTCTCTTGTCTGATTGCCCTAGCCAGAATTTCCAACACTATGTTGAATAGGAGTGGTGAGAGAGGGCATCCCTGTCTTGTGCCAGTTTTCAAAGGGAATTTTTCCAGTTTTTGCCCATTCAGTATGATACTGGCTATGGGTTTGTCATAAATAGCTCTTATTATTTTGAGATATGATCCATCAATACCTAGTTTATTGAGAGTTTTTAGCATGAAGCGCTGGTGAATTTTGTCGAAGGCCTTTTCTGCATCTGTTGAGCTAATCATGTGATTTTTGTCTTTGGTTCTGTTTATGTGATGGATTACATTTATTGATTTGTGTAGGTTGAACCAGCCTTGCATCCCAGGGATGAAGCCAACTTGATCTTGGTGGATAAGTTTTTTGATGTGCTCCTGGATTCGGTTTACCAGTATTTTATTGAGAGTCGTTGCTTTATTAAACTACTTAGAACAATATTCTTGTAAATAGTGAGCCCCTGGGACAGTGTTGCTTGAAAGACAGTGTGTGTATCACAGTGATACCCAGGATGCTTTTAGTGGTATATGCAGGACAATTTTAACTTCACAGTCTATTATTTATTTCATATGAATATAGAATATAGCTATATTATATGAATATAGCTAGGATATAAGACCCACAATATCATTTTTAGGAGCAGGCTAAGGTCTTTTTTTTGTTTTTGTTTTTGTTTTTAAATTAAGACTATCCTTTTTTTTTTCTTTTTTCTTTTTTTTGATGGAGTCTTGCTCTGTCACCCAGGTTGGAGTGGTGCAGTGGTGCCATCTCGGCTGACTGCAACCCCCGCTTCCCAGGTTGAAGAGATTCTCCCTGCCTCAGCCTCCCAAGTAGCTGGGATTACAGGCGTCCGCCACCATGCCCAGCTAATTTTGTATTTTTAGTAGAGACAGAGTTTCACCATGTTGCCCAGGCTGGTCTCAAACTCCTGACCTCAGGTGATCCACCTGCCTCGACCTCCCAAACTGCTGAGACTATTCAAAATATCTATTAAATAAGTAATGGTGCAGATGAAACACAGATATAGGAAATCTTGTATAGGTGGCATAAAATAATTCCAGTTTTAGAACACCATTTAACATTTAAAATGTGAAAAGTTCTAAGTACAAAGTACACTTTATAGAACAGTGCATGTCCAGGTTGACTGAACACACAAATCACCTCAAATTTTACTACAAAGGAGATATTGAGTCAGCAGACCTGTAAAGGCTCTGAGGCACTGTATTTCTAACAAGTACTCAGGGAATACCGATACTGCTGATCCTGGACCACACTTGATTATAAAGCACAAATGAAAGTATAAAGTAATAACAATAATGCTACCTGCTACCTTTTGAGTTCTTCTATGCACTAGGTTCTCTCTCTCTCTCTCTCCATATATATATACACACACACACACACACACACATATACACACACACGTATATATATATATATAGAGAGAGAGAGAGAGAGAACCTAGTGCATAGAAGATACGTGTGTGTGTATATGTGTGTGTGTGTGTGTGTATATATACGTGTGTGTGTGTGTTTTATAGATGTCAAACTTAACAGTATTTGCAAAAATCCTGCAAGGTAGTTATTAATATCTCCAGTTTACAAATGAAAATTTAAAAATCAGAATAATACTACCTACTACCTTTTAAGTTCTTCCATGTACTAGATAGTGTTCTAGGTGTTTTATAGATGTCAAACTTAGCAATGTTCACAAAAATCCTGCAAGGTAGTTATTAATATCTCCAGTTTATAAATAAAAGCTTAAAAATCAGAAATGGCTTGACTTTTAGACACAACTTTTTTTCCCCCCACAAATCAGGACACACAAACAGCAAGGAAATGATAATATCCTTGTCTCTATTATTGTCATTATTACTGTAAAATAAATCAAGCTAGAGGGGCCTGAACTACTGCCTTGATTTTGGCCAGTGCAAGTTCTCAGCATTTGTTCCATTCACATGTCCTGTCTGTGACCTCAGTGTGAGATAGAAAGTAATCTGGTCTAAGGATCAAAGCCTGAAGTTTTCCCATTTCCCCACATTCAAAACAAAATAGCTCTGGGCAAAGGATGCATTTCTATCCCATGGTTATAATGAAGGAAAAAAAAAAACCCTACTAAAGTCCAATTTGGATAAAAAAGCATTCTTAAAACAAGTAAAAATAAACATATACACACATACTCACAAACATACATATGTTAATGCGCAGAACAGTTTCAGCTGCCTGCAGGGAGTTTTGTTTTCTCCAGTTAATACTACTAATTCATTTTCACATGGGTACTCTGTGAGTCAAACACTTTACATTTATATGGTTTTTTTTTTTTTTTTTTTTGTAAAGATTCCAACATGCCTAATTAAGAATAAACCCAAGGGAATAAAAAAATAAAACCAATGATTTCCTTTCAGAGGGTTCCAGGGCCCTTTGTGGTGTGGTAGGGGGAAGGGAAGGGAGTCTTCTATTGCTAGTTACAGGCCACTAAGGTGCCTTCCATAAAAGCCTTCATGAGGGAATGTTATGCCCTACCTGGCTAAATAGCAGATTTCAAAAACCTAAGGGCTTGGGCTCAATCTGGCCTGTTTTGTATTTTTTTTTTTTTTTTTTCTAAGTTGGGAAATGTCCTTATAAATCTAGGCATCTGGGTTTTCTGGAAAAATTGGAAGACCTGGAAACAGTGGGACCAGATTCCTGCAATAGCTTCAGCTTACTTGCAGCAAGGAGCAGCTGTCCCTCTTCACTTTCCCAGCAGTCTTCACTCATTTCCATTACCTGCCTGGCCCTGGAGGCTACTGAGTTTGGAATCCCTAGTTTATAAGTAGAGTTTTTGAACAACCAACCTTTACTCTCCTCATGATTATCCTAAAAAGAATCTGTCCAAGCAACTATGTGTTGGAACAATGAAAAGCAGTGTCCTTTTAACAAAGTGAAAGCAGTTGGTTCATACAAGAATTATTCATTGACTTCGTGGAAGCCAATGTGTCCGGATTTTAAATAATCTGTGTTGTTCAGATATGCAAGTGATAAATCCCCTGTGTTTCCCTCCGTGTCAAGCAACTGGTCGTTAGTTGGTATACTCTTGGCCCAGTTCCTGTGAGGATCATGTTAAGTGATGGGAGTCTAGAGGTGGCTCAGCGATTATCCTGTCCAGTTTGCTGGTAAGTGGGAGTTGAACTCCCCAGGTCCAAAAAGGTCAACAGAATGAATGGATGGTATATAGGTATATGGTGGGGAGAGATGATATCCAGAAAACTGAGATACCTTTTTTAAAAGCAGATACTTTTTCATGCTTGATTTAGAGGTGGAGAACATTACAGTCCTCTAATCTGTTATTCATTCAATAAATATTTATTAAGCACCAACCGTATGCTATGCACTGTGCTAAACAGGGAACGCAATAATGAATGAGACTGAATCCCTTGCCCTGGAGAAGTTCAGTCTGGAGGTGGTTATCCAAATATATGTACCTTGATAGCTACGTGAAAAGTGACAGATGCCACCTGATAGCTGGAGCAAAGACCTGTCCATTATGTCATATTCCTAATCCCAAAGAGATTCCACAATATTCCCATCAGTTTCATTCCTCCTTCTACAAACAGACAGATACATTTTGCTTTGAAAAAGCAGTAGCACAGGTGGGTAGGGCAGACCAAACTGGGGCTGTGCCGAACTGCAAAGGAACTGTCACTACTCAGGTACAGCCAACCTTTAGTAGGCAGGCATGCTGCAAGGTTGCCAGAATGTCGGGGTTTGTGAGGAAAGCCAGAAATTGGATTTTTTAATATGACATCTTCTTTTTTGATAGTGTTTTAGAACATTTTAAAACCCAGTGTAGATTAACAAAAATGGGGTTTCAGGCAGGTTTACTTAGGGAGTCCTAAGACTGTGATCTGATTTCAGGAGTCCCCATGTCCAACCTTTTCGTTGTATTTAACATCGCATCTTACCAAGAACTGGAAGCCTGGAATTTGCTTTTTCCAGGAAGTCCCATTGGGTCTCTCATGTTTTTGAAAATCCAACACATTGAAATACTCAGACTTCCTGTGTATCTCTTTCATTTCTCTCTCTCCTCCCTCCTTCCACTGCCTCTCTTTCTCTCTCTCTCTCCCTTTCTCTCACTGTTACCTAAAAATAATTATCTTCATTAAAAGAGTGGTAGTTTGAACACATTTATCAACAAGTTATTCTTTAAGAGTAACCTTTGAAATATATAAATAATTAAAGGCATCATTTGGTTCTTCTGACATTAATCTTTAACTTTTCATATTCATGTCACTCTGTCTTGGAATCAAAATCTTTCACCAGGCACTTGTCCTTTACTTCTGAACTGGTCTTGAGCTAAAATGCCCCTGAGTGGCTTTATCGTTCAATGCTTACAAAGACTTTATTCTCTATTATTCACAGGTGTTCCATTCACCTTGCCTAGACTGTGTAAGGTAATCACATGAATGGTTTTGTTTGTATTTTCTATGTCCCGATTCTCAGAGCTGCTTCCTTTTTATCCGACTGTAGCTAAAGAGAAATAAGATAGAATTGAGAGGGTAAAGCCTCTCTGGCTTTTCTTTTTATTCAGAGAAAATATTTTCATTCTTTAACTATTCACTGCAATTTCTCACCTCATTAGGATCTAATTTATGGACAATAAGTAGAATTAATTTTACTTAGTAGCCCTAGATTTCTGACTTTCCTTAACAGCATTCAAGGGAGTCTTAAGCTTTAATAACTTTTCACCTTCCTTGCTTTTCTAGAACCATATTCTAAAAAGCCAAAGCAAAACAGAAAAACCAGTGTCCCTAATACAATATATTCATTTAAAACATTCTAACATCTTGAGACACTCTGATATTTGGTCTCATTTTTCTAATCTCCTTATATTTGCCATCAAAAGTATATATGTTGAGCATGGTACTAGTATAGAAAGCACAGAGACCAATGGAACAGAATAGAGAACCCAGAAATAAGCCCAAATACTTACAGCCGACTGATCTTTGACAAAGCAAACAAAAACATAAACTGGGGAGAGGACAACGTTTTCAACAAATGGTGCTGGGATAATTGGCTAGCCACATGTAGGAGAATGAAAAATGGATCCTCACCTCTCACCTCATACAAAAATCAACTCAATGGATTAAGGACTTAAATAGAAAACCTGAAGCTATAAAAATTCTAGAAGATAACATTGGAAAAACCCTTCTAGACATAGACTTAGCAAGGATTTCATGACCAAGAACTCAAAAGCAAATGTAATAAAAACAAAGATAAATAGTTAGGACTTAATTAAAAGAAATAGCTTTTGCACAGCAAAAGGAATGCTCAGCAGAGTAAACAGACAACCCACAGAGTGGGAGAAAATCTTCACAATCTATACATCTGACAAAGGACTAATATCCAGAATCTACAAAGAACTCAAACAAATCAGTAAGAAAAAAAAAATCCCATCCAAAAGTGGGATAAGGACATGAATAGACAATTCTCAAAAGAAGATACACAAATGGCCAACAAACATGAAAAAATGCTCAACATCACTAGTGCTCAGGGAAGTACAAGTCAAAACCACAATGCGATTCCGCCTCACTCCTGCAAGAATGGCCATAATCAAAAAATAAAAAAAAACAGTAGATGTTGGCGTGGATGTGGTGATCAGGGAACACTTCTACACTGCTGGTGGAATGTAAACTGGTACAACCACTATGGAAAACAGTGTGGAGATTCCTTAAAGAACTAAAAGTAGAACTACCATTTGACCCAGCAATCCCACTACTGGGTATCCACCCAGAGGAAAAGAAGTCATTATACAAAAAAGACACTTGCACACACATGTTTATAGCAGCACAATCCACAATTGCAAAATCATGGAAGCAACCCAATGCCCATCAATCAACAAGTGGATAAAGAAACTGTGGCATATATATGTACGATGGAATACTACTCAGGCATAAAAAGGAATGAATTCACAGCATTTGCAGTGACTTGGATGAGACTGGAGACTATTACTCTAAGTGAAGTAACTCAGGAATGGAAAACCAAACATCATAGGTTCTCACTGATATGTGGGAGCTAAGTTATGAGGACGCAAAGGCATAAGAATGATACAATGGACTTTGGGGACTTGGGAAGAGTAGGGGGTGAAGGATAAAAGACTACAAATAGGGTGCAGTGTACATTGCTCGAGTGATAGGTGCACCAAAATCTCACAGATCCACTAAATAACTTTTTTATGTAATCTAATACCACCTGTACCCCAATAACTTATGAAATAATAATTTTTTTAAAAAAGGGAAAAAAAGTGTATGCATTGAGTATTGCCAGCACTGACTCTCCTCTAGAAATACCTTGTCCGTCAGGAATTTAAAAATGATGGTTTTACCATTATGACTTCAAGCTGAGGCCTTAGTAGTTAGCAATGCCTAAATGTGATCTAATTTTCTGATAATGAGAAAAGTGACAATTTACAGAGCCCAAGACAATAATAGCAGCTGGCATTTTTTAAGTTGCTTGCTACATGCCAGCATTTTTCAAATCACTCTGCCTCTCAGCTGATTTAACTACTGTTATCATCCCATTCATATAGGTGGCACAGCTGAGGCATGAGGAGGCACTATAATTTGCCCGAGGTCACAGAGGTGGTGGCAGAGCATGTATTTGAAACCAGGTCTCTGGCCCCAGTCTGCAGCCTTAACCATTTGACTGCCCTACCTCCTGGAATTGAGATAAAGCAAAGCAGAGATATGGTTAAAGCTGGTGTGTTTTTCCCTTACAAGTTTGCCTTGAGAACATTTAGCTCCTTCTTTTGTCCCAAATTCTTCATTTGTAAATTCCAACAGTCTAGTTACCAGAATGTTGTGGCAGCTCATTATTTAAATGTGTTCATAGTTCCTTGCAAGAAAGTCTACATAAATATTACAGAACTGCTTTTTAAATGTGTTCATAGTTCCTTGCAAGAAAGGCTACATAAATATTACAGAACTGCTTTAAAAATATATGAAATGTGTTCACCTGAATATATGACGGTTGTATTTCTCACTATAAATAAATAAATGAGTGCTGATTTTCTGAGTCTTAAGGACGTGGTCGCACCAGGTCCCTCTTCATGAGCTCACAGTCCAGGCTGCTGAGGCTATGGGGTCAGACCCTGTCCCAGGTGACAGTCCCCTGAGGCCTCAGGAAAGTGCCTCCAGGGCAGTGGCTAGGCCTCCTCACGCCTTTGCATTCAAACCTTCTACAATGCTGAGTGCCATGGGAAAAATATGAAGAAGCAGCGAAAAAATGGATAAATTGTGGTTCACTCACACAGCGACATACTAACTCAGCAAGAAAGAAAGAATGAACTAAATTACTGTACAACATGGATGAATTTCACAAGCATTGATGTTGAAAGAAGCAGGCATAAAATAATACATATTATATAATTTCATTTATATAAAGTTTAAGAACAGGGAAAACCTGGTGTGGTAGGTGGAGCATATACAGACTAGGAAGGACACTAGAGAAATTTGTGGAGTAGAGAAAATGTTTTGTGTATTGACCTGAGTGTGGTTATATACAGATTCATACATATGTAAATATCATAAGGTTGTACCCTGTTGATTAGTATATATTATGTATATTATACCTCAATAAAAAATAAAATGAAATAAAAATTACACAGAAGACTGTCAAGCTGAAATCACCTTGGGATTTGAGGCCAGCACTGAAGGCAAGGACCAGCTCACGATAGGGTTTGAATGCCAAGCTAAGCAGTTTGGACTTCATCTAGGAAGCCCAGGGGTCTAGTGAAGAAATGACAGGATCGATTTCGAGTGCTGAAAGCTCATTCAACATCATTCTATATAGAGGGAGCCCTGCAGCTGGAGCAAGGCAGAAAGCAGGGAGACAAGATCACCCTAAAATTCCTCTTCTGGGAAAAACCTAATTATGTTTCCATCAATTTGGTGAGTGTGCACTTTCTTTAAATAGCAAATGTTCCCCCCATGAAGTTGGAGCAGGAGAAGGAGGTAGCTACATGTGTTCACCTTGCCACACTTGGCATGCTGACAATTTAGAACTGTTTTTCACCACACAGGCTCACAGAGCCTTCATGCTCCCCAGGGCAGGCCTTTCTAGCTTCTTGCCTTTCTCAGCTTCTCACACTTTCCAACCCCCAACCCCTGTCATTGTCGCAGTTTTCTTCCTTTCCTCACAGCAATTGCATGGAGGAGGACAAGGTGGTTACTGCTGGCCACGCTGATCTAAATAAAATGCAGGGGTCACAGGTCATTTCCATGGGGATTGTGTACAATTTGCATACTCTCAGTCAGGCACGCTGTCAAAATCCGAGCAATTTTCCATATTAAATATTTCTCACTTAAAAATTAACATTTTGAAAAATGGAACTGGGCACAGATAATTTTTAATGTATCTATATCATAGCTGCAGGTCTTTTAATTTTTTTATATTTGTTTGGAGCTGTTTCCATTTATTTAATAAACATTTTTAATATAAAACTGCTTAAAGTATATCTGTTTATTCATTTTAAAGATATACACATAGGAGAACACTATATCAGTAACCTGGGCTCTTTTCTGAAAGCTACTTCAGGTACACTCTTGTATTTTTCATCAACACTAAAGTATCCGCTTACAGACCATTAAATGAAGCAGGATATTTAGACTTAAAATCAACACATTTCAGCATATGTAAGTCTCTAATTAAAAAAATGACCAGGTGCAGTGACTCATGCCTGTAATCCCAGCGCTTTGGGAGGCTGAGGTGAGAGGATTGCTTGAGCTCAGGAGTGTGAGACCAGTCTGAGCAACACAGCGAGACTTCATCTTTACTAAATATTAAAAAAAAAAAAAAAATCAAGCATGGTGGTGCGCTCCTATAGTTCCAGTTACTCAGGAGGCTGAGGTAGGAGGATCGCTTGAGCCTGGAAGATTGAGGCTGCAGTGAACTACAATTGAGCCACTGCATTCCAGCTTGGGTGACAGAGTGAGACCCTGTCTCAAAAAAAAAAAAAAAAAAAAAAAAACAGTGTGTGTATGTGTGTGTGTGTGTGCGCACATGCACTGGGAAAGACAGGATAACGAGAGAACAGTGTTGAACTTGATCACATCCCTAAGAAGGAAGAAAGAAAAAATTGATGGTGAGGGGTCAGCTTTGTGCACTAGCCACTAATTGATAACTATTAATCTAGGATGACTTGGTCACTGCCTAGATTGATGGAAATGGGAGGAAGGTTGGAAGGCAATTTAGATATATAAGATGGTTTTTCAAAAATGAAATTAATGCAAAAAATTCAATGATGAACAAACTATAAAAATTTAAATAACAGGATCTAACCCTGCATTTGCATGACCTTGTCTCATTTGCCTCACCCTAATCCTGGCCCTAGTTCCAACAAAACTTTATTTACAAAAATAGGCAACTGACCTGTGAGCCATGGTTTGTCAATTTGGTTTTTTAAAGCATTGCATTAAAATACAGTCATGGATTGCTTGTTGGTGGGGATACATTCTGAGAAATGCATCACTAGGTGATTCTGTCATTGTGTGAACATCATAGAATGTAGTCACACAAACCTAAATGATATAGCCTACTACACACCCAGGCTATATGGTATAGCCTATTCCTCCTAGGCTACAAACCTATACATTACATTACTGTACTGAGCACTATAGGCAGTGGTAGCACACGTGTTGTGTGTCTACACATATCACTTAGGCTACACTAAGTTTATTCTAAAAGTTTTCTCTCTTCAATAATACATTGACCTTGGCTAGCTGTAACTTTATAAACTTTCAATTTTAAAAAACTTTCAGATGTATTTGTAATAACACAGCTTAAAACACAACACATTGTACAGCTGTACAAAAATATTTTCTTTATATCTTTATCTCACAAGATTTTTTTTTCTATTTTTAAAAGCTTTAAAAAAAGTTTTTAAACTTTTTTGTTCTTGTTGTTAAAAACTAAGACACAGACATTCTTAACCTTGGCCTACACAGAGTCAGGAACGTCAATATCACTACCTTCCACCTCCACATCTTACCCCACTGGAAGGTTTTCAGGGGTGATAATACACATCGAGCTGTCATCTCCTATGATAACAATGCCTCTTTCTGGAATACCCCCTGGAGGACCGGCCTGAGGCTATTTTACAGCTAACTGTTTTTTAATATGTAGAAGGAGTACACTCTAAAATAAGGATAAAAAGTATAGTGTAGTAAATGCATAACATGGTCATCTATTATCATTATCAAGTATTATGTACCGTACATGATTGTGTTGCTATGTTTTTATATGACTGGTAGTGCAGTGAGTTTGTTAACACCAGCATCACCACAAATACATGAGTAATTTGTTGCACTAGGACATTGTGACAGCTACAATGTCCCTAGATGATAAGAATTTTCAGCTCCACTATAATCTTATGGGACCACCAACTGATAAAATATATTTAAAGTATCTTTATATATTTTACATGTGGTTCATCATTGACCAAGATGCTGTTATGTGGACTTATATTTTTTATCTTGATTACTGAGTATTTTCTGCATTACCTTAAACTATGTGCCTAAGGTGAGTACCTTGCTCACCTCACCCTAGTTCTGGCTTTGAGTGGAACTGGTAAATTGTGACTTCCTTTCAGGTTAAATGACAAAGAAGTTTTAATGTAAAACAAAGTTATGCAAAATATATCATGTAAAACAAAATGAAGTTACATGTACATTATGTTTATGTAATTCCTCTTACATACAACTGCCTTAGACTCCAGATAGTACAATTTTTATGAGTGAGAGAGAAGATGGACCGCATGGTACCTTCTAGTCCCGGGTGGAGTAGATCTAGGCACAAGAATCCACCAGATCAAAAGCTCTTTCAGCCAATCAGGAGCAAAGGAGCAGTGCCAGTACATCCAGAGCCGACACTAGGGTTTCAGCAATTCCCACATTACTTTACCATATAGTATCCTCTAAGCTCATATTTTTGTGGTATGTCTAAGGTTTGTGTCTCCTGAAGCTTCATGTCATAGCTACTTGAAAGGTCATAAGCACACATTATGGTTCAAAAGCAACTCAGGGTTTCAAAGAAAACCACAGTGTACAGATGAGGTCAGAATTTCTTCAGGGTGTAAGTGGTGATTTGTCTCAGTCTCATGATTTTCATGCACTCATTTCCCAAATAACTCTATCTCAAAGAGCACATCTCAAGCGTTACACCTCTTGCAAGAAAGTACAGTACAGCGATTCCCTGTTCCAGGACATTATATGCTTTAGTGAGTCATTAACAGGATATTTCATTTTCCTACTAAGGTGTCAACTAAACTCATAATCCCTTTAGGGTCAGCGTGATTTCCTTCTAATTGATTTAGTACATACTTAAAGATTTCCTGATGTCCAGTTCTGGGAACATCACCATCCATGGGATCATCATGAAAGTGGTCACAGTTGTCTTTAAAATCTGCAAACAGTTCTCAGAATGGTTAATGTGATGTTTATGCACATCTACCCCTAGAAAACCAAACTATTAATTTACTTGTGTGGAAACATCTTGGGCTCATCTGTACAATCATTTATTTTGGGGCAAGTTCATTCCTTGCCATGAGAATTTTAACTATTTATATTATAGCTTTTGGGCTTAGTTGTTGTCAGTTGTGATAATTATATCCAGCAAACCTTTTTTCTTCTCCCTTTAAAAAAAAAAAAAAAGTTTTCTTTTGTTATTATTGTTGTTGACTTTGAACATATGATGAGGTCTTTTCTCTTTATATTTTACCAGCTAAACTATTTGATATATTAGGAATAAGTAACACATAGTACATAGTAATTTACCAAAGAAGATAAAGTTAAGTCACAATGAGTTTCCTGGAACCAAAGAACACCCTTTTCTTTTCTCTCAGGCCATTTGGGATATAAAATTAGAACAAACCTAAGAACATGTTGGTATGCATCTTTGTGCTTTGGTTGCCAAGTACAAGAGGTGAAACATGTCTCCAATAAATATCGTTGGGGGCACACACTCGTGCTGGACAACCCGAAAATGAGTAACCTGTGCTGGAAAGAACAGAGCGCTCCCTTCAGTAATTTAAAAACTTATTTTTCTTACTGTGGCTGCCCATACATGCTGGGTAGTTCGGTTGGCAGGATCATTAAGTACTAAATGCTCCACAGGAGAGAACAAGCCCAAAGTGCTCCAGGAGTGCAAAAACGGGAATGCTCAGTGCAGACCTGAGAAGATAGAGTCCACAGGTGAGCCCAGAAAAGCCAACCACATTCTGGCAGGGTGGGGAGCAGTCTGGCTAGCAGGGTCTCCCAGAAGTTAAGGGACACCAGGGCCACTTCCATCCTTTTAAGAGTCCTGGTATATTAAAAAATAAAAGCTGAAGAGGGTGTTAAGATTGTTGTATATTTTGGGTGTTTACAACAATTATAATTATAAATTGAATATATTTATATCCCACTGATATATTTCTAGGGTTGCTCCCCCTCATTGGAGATTACAACCAAAGTCCACATTTGAGGCTACCAGTGAATGGTAGGCTCTAGCTAAATGGCTTCCTGGCTGCCACTGCCACACAGTTCACCACCAATTTGGACCAAAGAGTCCAACTGGCAAGGCACATCTTACCCTGTACCTGGAAGGCCTGTGCCCCAAGAAGGCCCTTAATAAGTACATATTGAATAAATGAATTGGCCAGTCTTGAAACATCAGCAAGACCATTCTCATCTTGTTCCATTCCTAAAATGCTTCCCCTTCCCAACTTGATTCACCTCAACCATGTATCCTACTCACCCTCGAAGTTCTAGCCAAGCACCATGTTTTCTGCGAAGAGTGTCTGCTGCTATTACTATACCTACTTTCCTCTGTGTGCTCAAAAGTCCTCCTGCATTTACAGTTAGAACCATGTATAATAGTTTGGCACCCCCACTCCCAACCCAGCCTAGAGAATTCAAACTCTTTACAGCCAAGAACTATGTCTTAGTCTTCTTTTGGATCTATAGTGTAAAGCCTAAAGTTTTCTGTGCTGCCTTGACATCTTTGAGCTTCCTAGAGCCCCCAGAACTTAACTGTGAATTCTGCTTCTGCCAGATATGCCTTCCCCAGTGGAAAAGACTCTTCACCTGGCTAATTTCCCTATTAGCTAAACAAGCTGCACTCTACCTGGTCTTCAACCTAAGGGCTTCTACATTCCTGTTAGCCTGTGAAATTATTCAAGTAAGCCAGTCATCCTCCAGTGGGAACCAGGGGTCACTCCAGTCTGTGTTGCTACAAAGCTTGCCTCCCATAGGCCATGCTTGTCCACTATACTCCTGAGTGCAACCCCAAGTGACCCTGCATGGTGTCCTGTGTCCTCCCCTAAGCTGTGAGCATATGTGAGTCATAAACTGCCATTAATCTCACCTGTCCAGTGTGGGGTGCTGGGTGTTCCACCATCTCATACTATTTAGGGTGGTGAATTCCTCTTTCAATAATGGAGTGAATAGAAGGTGATCAGAACAGTATCCCACACAGAGGTGTCACTCGCTAAATTTGTGCCGATTGTATCATCTTCATTTGATGAAGTTCCTAGCCAAGTAGAAGACTGGAAATTAATTAAATATTTGCTGTAGATGACTATAGATTTTTCCACAAATAATCCACTTGAAACATATAGCAACAGCTTCTATTTGCATAATTATGCTTCAAGCAGTCTTTTTCTTTGCTGCATATCGTACTGCTAACCAATACAAGCAAAATTGCCTAAGAGCAAATCTGTACTTAATTTCTGTACTACTGATCTGACATTTACACTGCAATCCTTTTTTTTTTTGAGATGGAGTCTCATTTTGTCTCCCAGGCTGGAGTGCAGTGGCGCGATCTCGGCTCACTGCAACCTCCACCTCCCGGGTTCAAGCAATTCTTGAGTAGCTGGGATTATAGGCACCCGCCACCACGCCCAGCTAATTTTTGTACTTTTAGTAGAGACGGGGTTTCACCATGTTGGTCAGGCTGGTATCAAACCCCTGACCTCGTGATCCACCCACCTCGGCCTCCCAATACATTGCAATTCTTAATAAATAATCGAGATAAATTGTAACTGTGTCCAGCCATGGAAATAAGATTCCAGTATCAGTCAACATTGGGTATAATCAAGAGACTCAAAACAACTAAAAGTGCATTAGAACTCAGACTTTCCCCCCACAATGACCTACTTAAGGTATTGCATTGTCTCCCTTTATCTCACTTCTTTGTAAGCAAAATGGCAACACTTGGAGGCACTGAAAGAGAGACTTCTCCTAGAATCTGCAATTAGTTTCCTTATTAGAGTTTCAGGGACAGTTTCATCCGCATTGCTGTTATTTTAACACTTGGTTTCCAAGGTCCGAGAGAGAGAGAGAGAGAGAGAGAGA
>NC_045435.1:177763452-177799105 GCF_002776525.5 Piliocolobus tephrosceles | reverse complement strand
GGGGCTCCTGCTTTTTATACTAAAGCAGTAGGGGGAAAATGTACACCAGCAAGCAGTTCTCCTGTCCAGTTTCCAAGTCACACTCATCAGTAACGGGCCTCAGCCCCTCCCAGCACCCCGCCACTTCTCTCCTCTGCTGAGGGCTGGAGAGGGTGGGGACTGAGGCTCTGAGAGGGACCAGGGGATCAGGAAAGCTCAGATCCATGCCTTACCACTCCTTGACCACACTGGAATGTGATGACTAGCTTTTCAGCCTGGGCTCTGCATGACAAAAGTTAGTGGAAAACGGTCATTAAACATTTCCTGCAAACTTCAGACTTCTCCAAAGGACAGGGCCCTTCTCCGAAGGACCGTCTGGCGCCTGGATTAGGCGGCTCCTAGCCTAGCCTCCCTGCTGCTCCTTTTCCCGGAGTGGTCGGTACACAGGACGTGCCGAAGGTGCGATTATTATAAGGCTATTACCAGAAGCAAGGGGATGTGCTCAGGGTGAGACACAGGCAAGGAAAAGACATTTCCAAACAACCCAAACAGCTTGAGACTGGGGACAAACCATTTCACAGGGGCAGTGGGGAGCCAGCCGACTGGCTGACCCGGGGTGCGTGTGCCCAGAAGCTGTGCTGGCCCAGTGTGCAGACGCTCTGGCTGCCCACCGCGCGTGCTCAAGTTCCAAAGCGGGGCTCTCCACAGCGGCTGGAAAAGGTGGAAGAAAGGACAAAATAAAAGGAACTTTCCCCACACATCGCTAAAGGGAGTGGGCAGGCAGGGGGCCAAGCTCTGAAGAAAAGCTCTAAGAGATCTGTGGTGAATGGAGGAGAGGCCCAGGGCAGAGACTGGTGCTGTATTTGTGTCCAAAATTTGCCCACTTTCCTGCTGTTTGCTGCTGGCTTGATTGGCCAGAAAAAGTCCCCACATTTTACCCCTAGATATGGAGCCCTTTCTCAGTACTCCAGACACACATTATCCAGATTTATTTAAATAAGAAAAAAGCAGAGGGGAAAATGTTTTTCATAAATATCTAGTACTAATAGTTTCATGTGTAAACTGCCAGTAACTGCATATATACATATATGTATATGTTTTTAAACCAGAACATACCATAGTTGTGTAATCTATTTTAAGAATAATTTTATTGTGGTGGAAAACTCATAACTTTAAATTTACCATCTTACCATTTTTCGGTGTATAGTTCAGGAGTGCTAAGCATATTTACATTGTTGTGCAAGAGATCTCTAGGACTTTTCCATCTTGCAAAATTGAAACCCTATTAAACGCTAATTCCCTCTCCCCTCTGCCTTTAGCAACTGCCTTTCAACTTTCTGTTTAATTTTGACTATTTTAGACTCGATATCTGAGTGGAATTATGCAGTATTTGTCCTTTTGTGACTGGTTTATTTCACTTAGCATAATGTCCTCAAGGTTCATCCATGTTAGCATGTGACAGAATTTCCTTCTCTCTTAAGGCAGCGTAATATCCCATTAGATGTGTATACTGTTATACATCTTCTTTATCCATTCATCTGTTGGTAGACATGTGGGTTGCTTTCACCACTTGGCTATTGTGAATAATGCTGTGATAAATCTGGGTGTGCAAATACCTCCTCAAAATCCTGCTTTGAATTCTTTTGGATATAGACCCAGAAGTGAGATCTCTGGGTCATATGGCAATTCTATTTTTAACTTTTTGAGAAACTTCCATACCGTTTTTATAGTGGTTGAACCATTTTACATTCCCACCAACAGTGTGCAAGGATTCCAATTTCTGTGTATTCTTGCCAACATTTGCTATTTTCTGTTTTTCAGATATTGGCCATCCAAATGGGTATGAGTTAATATGTAATTATGGTTTTGATTTATCTTTCTCTCATGATTAGTGATGCCGTGCATTCTTTTCATATATTTGTTAGCCACTTGTACGTCGTCTTTGGAGAATTATCTATTTAAGTCTTTTGCTCATTTTAAAAATCAGTTTATTTGTGGTTTTGTTATTGAGTTATAGAAGTTCCTTATATATTCTGGATATTAACTCCTTCTTAGGTATATAATTTGCAAATATCTTCTCCCATTCCACAGGTTGCCTTTTCACTCTGTTGATTGTTTCTTTTGATATGCAGAAGTTTTCAGGTTTGATGTGGTCCTACTTGTCTACTTTTGCTTTTGTTGCCTGTGCTTTAGGTATCATAGCCATGAAATCATTGCCAAATTCAATGTTCCAAACCATTTCCCTTATGTTTTCTTTTAGGAGTTTCATAGTTTTAGGTGTTAAATTTTGTTCTTTAATCTATTTTGAGTTAATTTTTGTATATGGTGTAAGGCAAGAATCTAACTTTATTCCTTTGCATGTGGATATGCAGTTTTCCCAGCACCACTTGTTGAAGAGACTGTCTTTCCCCAATTTTATCACACATCTTTTCATGTTAAGAAATATATTCAACTTCATAATTTTTAAGGCTGCATAGTATTTCATACAAGCAGATACATCATGATTTACCCAACCAGTCTTCTATTATTGAATAACCTAGGTACGTTCAATTGTTTCTGGATCATAAAATAAAATTTCCCTCTCTATGTAATTGGCTTCTAGAGTTGTCACTTTAGCGAGGCTTTTTGAAGTTTCCACATTCTGTCCAGCACTGCTGCTCACAAACTCCCACCTCCACGCCCTTACAAATGCTACTTATTTACTGCTAAGAATTTTATCATACTCCATACAGATATTATGCAGAAATTCAGTATTCTTTTCATTGTGGTAAGAAAGTGCAGCTGGGGGTGGGGAAATGCGGATCCTAAACTGAGCTCTATCTAGCATTGTGTTCAGAAAAGTACAGTGTAACTGGTATGGGCTGAATTGTATCACAACAAAGTTCATAAATTGAATCCCTAACTCCCAGTGCCTCACAATGTGACAATAGTTGGAGATAAAACTTTTAAAAAGTGATTAAGTTAAAATGAAGTCATTGGGGTGGGCCCGAATTCAATCTTACTGGTGTCCTTATAAGAAGAGGAAATTTGGACACACAGAAAACAGTCCAGGGACTTATGCACACAGAGGAGAGACCATGTGAGAAGCCAGAAGTTTGCTATCTGCAAGCTAAGGCGAGAGGCCTCAAAAGAAACCAAACCTGCCACACCTTGATCTTGGACTTCTAGTCTCCAGAACTGTCAGAAAATACATTTTTGCGTCTAAGCCACCCAGTTTGTGGTGCTTTGTAAAAGCAGCCCTGGAAAATTAATACAGCAATGCTTGAGTAAATTACTTGAATCTGTGAGCTTCAGTTTCTTTCAAACAAACTAGAGGATGAGATTATGAGATCTGGACTATTCTCAAACCTTAAATATGTGATTTATTTTAATGGGGTCGCACTAAAGAGAACACTAGCACACATAACCAAAAGTACAGAGAAAGGACAGACTTCAGGGCTGATTCTGTGGATTAATCTTTCGAAGGCCCAGATTTATTTATTTATTTATTTATTTATTTATTTATTTATTTATTTATTTATTTTTTAATTGCCTCTTTGCTCTGCACACCACAGTGTGGACTTTTTCCTAAGTCTACATATCTTTACGATGCTGAGATAGATGACTGCCAGCAGCAATAAGGGCAAAATCCTTTCTTATTTACATCTAAAACGGGCCAGCACACTTCTACTTATATTTCATGAGTCTGAATGATTTAAACATGTCCATTCACAACTCACTCACTCATTTAGAATTAAAGATACTGTGAAAGGCTTGGAGCAATAATCCAGCTGGAAAGGACATAGAGAGGCAATAGTCACGTCTGCTAACACTAGGAATAAATCATTTAATTTCTGGTTAGCTGTGATTTCTATGTAATCATCATGCATACTCAGAAAAGTGAGATCATAATCTACAAATATATTTCAAACATAACATTTTATGAATACTAACCTTAACAGTTAATATATTAAGTATATTTTGTAGAGATATTTAACTACATATTTAATGATTTTTGATATCACTGTTTCCTTTGTGCAGTTAGAAACCAATATATTATTTTCAGGTCTTAAATATTTAGGCCCTGAAAAGCTCTTAGACTTTAGGCATTGTGTGCAATGAATGAAAAGGCCCTAGAGGCAAGACTGAAATGTGATAGTAATTAAGAAAATCCAAAATGTGATAAACTATTTTGTTCTTTGCTAGAAGAAAAATTATGTTTATGGGAGAAACAAAGTCCCTCTGGAAGCTGGGAAAGGGGAAACAAAAATTGTAACAATTTTCAATGTGTATCCAGCACCATCCACTGAAATAAATTTTGACTAAAAAAATCAAAGAAGTGTGGGCTGGCACTACTAGAAACCCCTTTTCCTTACTAATATATCCTTGCAGCAATGTGTCCAGCAAAACAAAAACAAAAACCAAAGCCAACAAAAAGAGCAACAAATAACAACAGCAATAATACAACAGGAAAAACAGAAAGAATTGTCTTTTTCACTTTTGCAAACCCGGGTATCATTTGACATAATACTAGCCAATGAAATACAAGTGAAAGTCTGCTGAAGATTTCTAGAAATTTTTGCGTTACTATAGGTGTCTCCTTTCCTCCTTGTTACTTTCTTTTTCTTCCTCTACCCAAAATGCAGACATATGGCTGGAAGCGGATTAGCCATTCTTTGACTAGAAAGTGACCAGGAAGAGAAAAGCCCCACACCAAGGATGGTGAAACAGGAAAGGCAGAAAGAGTCTGGAGGTTGATGATGGCCAGAAGCTGCCACTCCAGTCCAGGAGTGCCCACCTCTAGACACATGAGAAAGAGAAACACCTATTTGGTTGAGGTTTCTAATGTGGTTTCTGTTGCATGCTGATCTGATTAATGTAACCACATGGAAAAGGTTTAAAAAAAGGTAAAATTAATGTAAATAATACATTTTATTTATCCTATATATACATGTCATTTTTACAGGTAAATATAAAAATTATTAATAATGTATTTTACAATTTTTCACTGGAAGTTTTCAAAATATGGTGTGTCTTGCAGCACCTCTCAATTAGGACCAGCCACATTTTAAGTGCTCAATAGCCCATGAATGTGTCTAATGAGTACCATATTAGACAGTCCAATTTTATAGCCTTAAGTATCATATTCAAAAGTTTTGAACTTTACAGAATATAAACAGAACCATAATTTAACTTCTAAGAAAAATGAATATATTAGAAACATTAACAGCATTGTGTTTATTTCAAACTGTTATGGCTTATAGTTTTTGAAGATGAAAACTAAAAATGTAGTCAATTTCCAAGATGTTAACCCAAAGGCAGGGGTATCTGCTGAGTCCTGTTAACCTTAGGTTGCTTCTTTCATAATAACATTTTAGGGGTATTTTAAAGAAGAAATAGAAGCCAATAAGAAATAAAACTAAATCAGTTACCACAAATAACTATAATCAGCATAGTAAGAAATTGTCTTCTTGAATTTTTTTTTTTTTTTGAGTCAGAGTCTCCCTCTGTTCCCCAGGCTGGAGTGCAGTGGTATGATCTTGGCTCACTGCAACCTCCGCCTCTCGGGTCCAAGCAATTCTCCTGCCTCAGCCTCCCGAGTAGCTGGGATTACAGGTGTGCACCACCATGCCCAGCTAATTTTGTATTTTTAGTAGAGACAGGGTTTCTTTTCTTTTCTTTTTTTTTTTTTTTTTTTGAGACAGTCTTGCCCTGTCCCCCAGGCTGGAGTGCAGTGGCCGGATCTCAGCTCACTGCAAGCTCCGCCTCCCGGGTTTAAGCCATTCTCCTGGCTCAGCCTCCCGTGTAGCTGGGACTACAGGCGCCTGCCACCTCGCCCAGCTAGTTTTTTGTATTTTTTAGTAGAGACGTGGTTTCACCATGTTAGCCAGGATGGTCTCGATCTCCTGACCTCGTGATCCGCCCGTCTCGGCCTCCCAAAGTGCTGGGATTACAGGCTTGAGCCACCGTGCCCGGCCGACAGGGTTTCTCCATGTTGGTCAGGCTGGTCTCAAACTCCCGAACTCAGGTGATCTGCCCGCCTTGGCCTCCCAAAGTGCTGGGATTACAGGCGTGAGCCACTGCACCTGGCCCTTAAATTTTTTATGTATTAATACTTTTTTTTCCCCCTGAGATGGAGTCTCACTGTGTTCCCCAGGCTGGAGTGCAGCGGTGTGATCTCTGCTCACTGCAGCTTTTGCCTCCTGGGTTCAAGCAATTCTTCCTGCCTCAGCCTCCCAAGTAACTGGGATTACAGGGGCCCACCACCACGCCCGGCTAATTTTTGTGTTTTTTAGTAGAGATGGGGTTTCGCCATGTTGGCCAGGCTGGTCCTGAACCCCTCACCTCAGGTGATCCACCTGCCTCGGCCTCCCAAAGTGCTGGGATTACAGGCGTGAGCCACCACGCCCAGCCTATCAATACTTTTAAGACAGTTGAGATTACACATTTTATACTAATTTTTATTTTTAACATTATTTCATAAGCATTTTTTATATCATTAAAATTTTTTCAAAAACATTCTCAATGATTACCTTATACTATGTCTTCATATGAATAAACTATAATTTGTCTATTACCTTAATGCAGATACTTAGGTTGTTCCAAACTTTTTATTACCGTAAATAATTTGTTCCACTATCTTCACACATAAAACTATTCTCACAACTTGCTTTATCTTCTTAGGATAGATTCCCAGAGGTGAAATTACTGAGACAAAATGCGTGAACACTTCTTAATCTTCTGATATAGACTTGCCAGACTGCTTCCAGGAAGATTTGAACCAATTTACACTCACAAAAAAATTGTGTGAGCCTTTATATCCCTACATACTGTTACAAGCATTCTGTATTAACCTTTTTCTTTTCTTTTCTTTTCCTCTTTCTTTCTTTCTTTCTTTCTTTCTTTCTTTCTTTCTTTCTTTCTTTCTTTCTTTCTTTCTTTTTCTTTCTTTCCCCTTCCTTCCTTCTCTCTCTCTCTTTCTTTTCTTTCTTTTTTTTTGAGACAGGATCTTGCTTTGTCACCCAGGCTGGAGTACAACGGCATGGATCAAAGCTCATTGCAAACTCCACCTCCCTGGGCTCAAGTGATCCTCTCACCTCAGCCTCTTAAGTATCTGGGACTACAGGCCTATGCCACCATTACCAGAAAATGTTTTTATTTTTTGTAGAGAAGTGGTCTTACTTCTCAGGTTGGTCTAAAACTCCTGGGCTCAAGCAATCCTCTTGCCTTCCAAATGCTGGGATTACAGGTGTGAGCCACTGTGCCTGGCCCCGTATTAACCTTTTAGAAAAGGTACTGGGAGAAGATAAGAAAGGTGCTAATTTATGAGGAAACTATTATCTCAGTGAGCTTTAATTTTGATTAGTTGATTATCAGTTAGAATAAACATTGTTTGCTTTTGTTATGTAACAACTGTATTTTGTCTTATAATTTTTTATGCAGCTTATGTATTAACAATATGAATACTTCATCATGCTTGTTTTAAACACTTTTTCGGTTTACTTACCTTTAAATTTTATTTTAGAAGTCAAGTTTATTGTGGTATACTTTACGTACAGGAAAATTCATCCTTTTTAATACAAAGTTCTATGCATTTTCAAAAAATGTATAAAGTTGGGTAATTAGCATTACAACCAAAATATAGAATACTCCATCATTTCCAAAAATTTTTCCCATGCCCTTTTATAGTCAACCCTTCTCCCACCTCCAGCCCCTGGCAACCACCCATCTGTTTTCTGTCCCTATAGTTTTGGCTTTTCCAGGATGTCATATAAACTGAATCATATATAATATAGCTTTTTGAGTCTGGTTTCTTTCAATTAGAATAAAACATTTGAAAACAATCCATGTTATTGTGTATGTCAGCACTTTGTTCCTTTCTTATTGCTGAGTAATATTCTATCGTATGGAATCCCACATTTTGTTTATGCGTATACCAATAGAAGGACATTTGGGTTATTTCTAGTTTTTGTCAATAATGAATAAAGCCACTGTAAACATTCACATACAAGTACTGGAACACAAACTTTTATTTCTCTTGGTAAAAATCTAGTGGGATCACTAGATTGCATGGCAAGTGTATACTTAACTTCACATGAAAATGTCAAACTGTTAAAAAAAAGAAACTGGTCAAGCCATTTTCCAAAACGGCTCTTTTTTGTATTCCCACCAGGAATGTATGAAAGGTTCAGTTGTTGTACATCTTTGTTTTCTCTTGGTATTGCTGGTGTCATTTTTCATGTGGGTTTTTGAATTGTCATTTATTTGGATTTTTTAGCTATTCCAATAGATATATAGTGGTATTTCATTATAACTTTAATTTGCATTTCCCTGAGAATGCAAAAACAAGCAAATAATATCTAATGAAATAAATATCCTAAAGAAAGTAACAGTGTTTGTGAATTTAAATGTATTGATCTTTTAATATATTTTTCCACTTGTTTTAGATTAGAAAGTTCTTTCTCAATGAGAAATCAGAAGAAAATTTAGCTATAATTTTAAGGTTTTCAAAAATTATTTGCTCCAAATTATCCACCATTTAGTCTATCTGGGTACACATTTATTTAATTAGCTACCTATATGATGATGATGAGTATCTATATTCATGTTTTTCCCAAAAAAAAGGATGATCAGGTTTTTCTATAACTTTTATTGACTAATCTGTTCATCTGATTTACTTGTGAAGTCTCGCTTATTAAAAAATAGAAGCTGCTTCTAGGCAATCAAGTCAGTTACAGGTATCTATCTGTCCATGCATTCAACAATTATGTATTAAGCACTTACTATGCGCCAGGCACGATTCTAGTTTCTGGGACTATAACAGCTAAAGAAGTAAAGCCCCTGATTACCTGGAGCTTATATTCTAGTCAGGACAGGCAGATAATAATTAAAGAAATTAATAATTGTATAATATTTTGTGTGGTGATAAATGCTAAGAAGGAAAGTAAAGAAAGTAAGACGGTAAGAGGCATGTAATGACAAGCAAGCACCCTTTTGGGCAGGTTGGTCAGTCTGACCTCTCTGAGAGAGATATGAGTAGAAACCTGAATGTATTAAAGTAGCAAGACATGGAGATATCTGGAGAAGAAGCTTTCTGGACAGAGCCACCTCAAAATGTAAAGACTTCATAATAGGAAGGAGGCTGGCATGCAGGGGAAACAGCAATGAGGCCATTGTGCGTGAAGCTAAGCCATGGAGGTGGTGAATAGAGATACAGCTTTACAGACAATTTTTATACTAAATTAGACATAAAGCTACTAGAGTACTAAGCATAAGGTGATGTGATCTGACTAACATTTTTAGATCACCCTGGCTACTATGTGGATAATTATTTAAAACATTTAATTTAAACAAGAATGAGTCTATTGAAAGAAAAATAATAAGTCAATGATAGTGCAAATGGTACTTGGATATAGTAAAAATGATGAAGGTAGTATGTTAATGCCCAAAGTGTGGGAAACACTGGTTTAACTGGTTACTGTTACTATCCAGACAACTACAAATTCCTGCAAGATTTATGACCAGCCATTTTCCTCAACCTTCTTGATAATTCTAAGAGTTCTCCTACTGATTCCTCAATAGAGATTTCTCATCTTTCTGGTATTCAAGTCTGGTTTCAGGGCTTCACACTTTACAACGTTATTGCACATCTATTATTACAACAGAGCTTAAGGGAACTCACCTCAGAAGGGTCTGAAATCTTGAAGTGAATCAAAGCTCTCCCAGCCTCCATCAGTGATCCAGCTGTGTGCTCTCAGGGCACCAGAGAGAGAAGGCTGCATAATCACAAATAAACTGTCTTGAAGGCATATTCAGGCAGAACTTCCTCAATTACAGCACCTGTAGTTTTGGACTGGCATTATCAACAAGCAGTTCAGAGAGTTGTGGTGTGATTCCAGATGTGCCGAGGCAATCTCCACAAACAGTTTCAGGTTATGATTCCAGGAACACGGTTTGAAAAATGCCTTGTTACCCAACTGAATGAACTGGGGAAAAGTGTATTTGTTTTTGAAAAGTAATCTATACTCATGGTTAAAAAAAATCCAAACAGCACAAGAGCACACAGTGAAAAGTTTAAAAAGAAGCAGTATGTACACAACGCTATGAATGTCTTAGCATATGCATGGAATGTTTCTGGAAAGATGCATAAGAAATTATTTACTCTAGTTGCCTCTGCAGAGGGAAATCACAGGGGTCTGAAGTGGAAGGAAAATTAAGAATTTACTTTTTACAGATTCCTTGTACTTTCTGAATTATGACTGAATGTTTAAGTATGTGTTCATATTAATTTTTCAATTAAAACAAGTTGATAGAAAACAATACAAATATGGCATTCATTTCTGTCACTCCCATTAGAGGTCCTTGAAGCTCTCACAGCAGAGGCATTTAGCCGGGGTACCTCAATTCTAGCCAGAGCAAAAGACAGTTTACTTGAGCCTTGGCTTCCTAGATGCTGTTGAGCCAGGATGGCGTGGAGCCCCCTCCTAGAAGTAGAACTATAGCCTTACCTTACCTCGAAATAGAACTGTAGAAGGAAGGGGAGAGTTCAGCTTGAATGCCAGCTCTGCGGCCCATTGTAGGACAGGAGACAAATTACTTAGCCACTCTGAGCTTCACTTTCTTCATCTGTGAGATGGGGAAAAGAATACCTGTTGTTGGTTTTTTTAATGACACAGAGGGCTTTTGTGTATGCAAGGGAGCACTTCCAATTACTTGGGTTTTAATTAATACACATTATGTTAAAGGAGCTCATTTTAAAGCCTGATGTTTCTTAAGCCATTAAGCACAATATCCAAATATTATTTTTATATTATATTTAAGCTATTATACATTAGATGACATATTTTCATAAATCAGATGGAATACAAATGGCAGATACAGAAAGCTCAAAGGAGTTCTAGTCCCAGATGACCATGGAGTACCATGCTACTCTTGGACTGACTACATAAAGATTTAAGTGAAAGAAAAATAAAGTTCTATCTTGTTGAAGTTATTGTTTTTCAGGTCTCTATTACTCACATCTAGACTTAATTCTGACACATATCTTATTTGTTTTACCCTCCTCAATATCAGAACCCTTTATTATGAGCTAGAAGATCTAGATATTTAGATCTAATTATATCTAACATATAATTAGATACATAGACAGACTCCTTATAAAATCCATAGTTTTAATTGTTGCCACATTAGGGTAATAGGTTCAGGGGCATTTAAATTTTTCTTTTATGACATGTTTCAGATAAATTAGGACTAAATAATAAGGTCAAATTGATTATTTAAAGAATATTCAAAATGTTCCCTTTAAAAATGAAAAAAAAAAAAATAAATAACAGTAATCAGTGATGCCTGCCCCATGCCAGGATCTGTGTGAGATACGGGCCCCTCTGTG
This sequence comes from Piliocolobus tephrosceles, assembly GCF_002776525.5. Lineage (NCBI taxonomy): Eukaryota > Metazoa > Chordata > Mammalia > Primates > Cercopithecidae > Piliocolobus > Piliocolobus tephrosceles. The sequence continues at coordinate 177,787,758 of NC_045435.1, read as the reverse complement.
GCGCATGAAGCAAGCCCTGGGCCCTCAGCCAAGGTAACTGGAGTCTTGGGACTAGCTGATTGTACCTCACCTATGAACCCTTCTAGCCTTTGGCTCAACCTCCTCCCCATCACCTCATACTGTCAGGCTGTCTTTCCTCATCTATTGTTCCTAAAGAACTGTGGCAGAACTATAACAAGAGGTTGGAGATTTTTCTTTCATTTAACGCTTAAAATATTTGAAATTATACGGGATGACTCAATTCCAGGAAACTTCAAGTATCCTGTGACACTTGTTCAGTGAAGTGTTGAAAAAAGGCCTGCTCTAGGGTCTTATGGAAAGATGTGAGCAAGCCAACTTGTAGGAGGTAAGAACAAAATGTAACTTCAAGAGTGTCTCTTTCATTCCCTTGTGGTTTGCAACACCGTCTTCTCTGCCCTACTCCTACAATGTTCTCTTGAGCCAAGCCTCTGTGTGTTGGCATCAGAAAAGCTCTGCATCCCTGCCACTGGCTTCCCCATAGCAACTGGCTAGCACCCTCCTCCAAATTCTATTTATGAAAGCGTGTGTGTCTGTGTGTACTTTAATTATAAACTCCTTTGAAGGGAATACTTATCAAATAATTTTAAAACCCTTGATATTAAACACTATCTTCTTTTTTTTACATTCTCTTGACAATCGAATCAGGTAGGCACTATTCCCGTTTTATAGATGAGAGAACTGAGTTTAAGTCTATTATCCAAGGTCACATAGCTAGGAAATAACCAAATGAAATTAAACCCAGGTACGTTGGATTCCAAAGCCTGTGATCTTTTCATTTTGCTGGCAGCAAGTGACATTTATACCCCAGTTTCTTTCTGGCATGGCTGAGGGAGGTAACAGAGAAAATCATATGAATTTGAGATGAATGCCTAGCTTCAGTACATCCTTGCTTTGGGACCCTGGGAAAGTTTCTTAACCTCCGAGTTTTAGTTTTCTCGTATATAAAATGGGCCTCACAGTGCCAACCTTAAAGGATAGATGAAAAAAGGAATTGGACACAGGCTAGATGCTACAGTAGCAATGACGGCTTTTTAAAATTAAATTTTAATATTCAAGATAATAGGCTGAGAATCCAGCACATGCCAGGTCTAGGAGTTCCACTTGATTTTATTTTATTTTATTTTATGTATGTATGTATGTATGTATGTATGTATGTATTTATTTATTTATTTATTTTAGAGACAGGGTCTTACTCTGTCACGTAGGCTGGAGTGCAGTGATGTGATCATAGCTCATTGCAGCCTCAACCTCCTAGGCTCGAGCAATCTTCCCACTTCAGCTTCCCAAGTAGTTGGAACCACAGGTGTATGCCACCATGCTGGGCTAATTTTTGAATTTTTTGTAGAGACTGGGTCTTCCTAGATAGCCCAGGTTGGTCTTGAACTTCTTTACTCAAGTGATCCTCCCACCTTAGCCTCCAAAAGTGCTGGGGTTACAGATGTGAGCCATTGCACTCAGCCTTGATTATTATACTTTTAAATAGCATTGAGGAAATATAAATTCATTCCTTCTACAAATGTTTATTGAACACCTACTCTAGCCCAGGACTATTTGAGGGACTGGGAATCCTGGAACTTATATTCTAGCAAGGTACTCGTGGGGGAAACAGTAAAGATAACAAACAAGTTAATTATATAGTATGTTAGAAGATGATAAGTGCCATGGGGGGAATAAAAAGCAAAGGCATGAAGGAACAAGTTGCAGAATTACACAGAGAGGTCATAGCAGGCCTCACTGATAAGGAAAGATTAGAACAAAGCTTTGAAGGAGGGAAGGAGTCAGCCAAGCAGACATTTGAAAGAAGAAAGTAGGTACATTTACCATTGAAGCTAGTGAAATTCACATTGCAAGGTCCCTAACTTGCAGGGGCCCCTTCAAGGCCTGAAATCTAATTTTGTATTTGTGGTTTCTTAAGGAGGATCCACAAAATTGCATATGTTTCAAGATTTATCCCCACAGGAACATATTTTTTGGCAGAAGGACCAGTTAGAGCAAAGGCTCTGTGGTAAATGTGCCTGAGCTGCTCAAGAAATAGCAAGGAAACCACCATGGCAGGAACAGAATGAACAAGAGAGGTGAGAGGGTCATGGAAGGTCTTGGAGGCCACTTTACGAATTTTGATTTTTATGAGGAATCATGAGAGCTTGGGGCAGAGTTGTGATATGATCTGACTTATGTTTCAAAACATTGCTTTGCTTAGTATATTGGGATCAGACTTAAGAGAGGCCAGGGCAGAGTGCAGGAACTGTTGGGGGCCATGGCAGTAATCCAGGAGGGAGAGATAATGGTGGTTTGAACCAGTATGGAGGCAACGACAATGGTGAGAAGTGCTGGATTCTACATATTTTGAAGGTCAAGTCAATAGGACTTCCTGATGGATCAGATGTGGGTTTTGAAGACAGATGAATATTGAAAGTGATAAGACAGCATGAGGTCACCAACAAAGTGAGCCTAAAGGACAAAAGAGGACCAAGTTCTAAGGCAGGTGGCATGCAAACCCTTCAAGAAAATAGTTTGGAAACATATCCTTATATGTGATTGAAGTAACTATTTCAGGTAAAGGTATATTGAGATTTAATTCATTCAGTATTACAGCTTTACTATACAGATTGTTTAATTAAATTAAACTAAACTGTAGTGTGTATGAGGCTCAATCTTGCCTCTCCCACTCTGAAATTTAACTGAGACAACTTATTACATTAGATCAAGGAATTTGAGTCTACAGACAAGGGGTCTAGTACCAGTTATACTGTTAATAGGACTGCATGCCAGTCATTCAAACTGTCTGTCCTCAATTGCCTCATCAGTGAGATGTGAATTGGAACAAATGTTCCTTCTTTTACTGCATTGATGTTCTTCATCTTCAGATGAGTCTGTACCCAATCATTTTGTTTTGTTTTGTTTTGTTCTTGCTATGGTGTAAGGAAGATAATTTTGAGCAAAGGCAACTTGAGTGCTTTATTTCTCTCCTTCACGTCCATGTTGATCTGTAAGGGAAGGACACACACTGAACCGAATGCTTCAAGCAAAACTGAGTCAAAATATACTCCCCTGTCTCTTTGCAGGATTCCTCTGAGAATATATAGTGAATCTCCTGAAGTTCAATGCAATAAGTGCTTCATTGGTGTGGCAAAGTGGGAACCTTCTACAGGTATTTCATCAGATTTTTGCCATTAAAGAGAGTACAAGGCTGAAGCCAGAGGCAGCAGCTCTTAACTGTGTTGGATCATGAACCCCCTTGAGAGTCTGATGCAACTACTCCTCTATCTGGTCAACAGGAAAAACATCATGACCACCAAATCTTAGAAATGGAACCCTCATTCTTTTTTTTTTTTTTTTTTTTTTTTTTTGAGATAGAGTCTTGCTCTGTCGCCCAGGCTAGAGTGCAGTGGCTCGATCTTGGCTCACTGCGAGCTCCACCTCCCGGGTTCACGCCATTCTCCTGCCTCAGCCTCCCTGGTTGCTGGGACTATAGGCACCCATCACCACGCCCGGCTGATTTTTTGTATTTTTAGTAGAGACAGGGTTTTACCATGTTAGCCAGGATGGTCTCGATCTCCTGACCTCGTGATCTGCCCACCTCGGCCTCCCAAAGTTCTGGGATTACAGGCGTGAGCCACCGCACCCAGCTGGAACCCTCATTCTTTAATAAGTAAGGAGGCTGAAAACAGAGGTTAAGAGACTTGCTCTAGCCCTCGATATTAGTAAGTAAAGACTGCAAGCCTAAAATTCAGGTCTTGACTCTCAATGTTCTTTCCTTTTTATGAAGTTGCTTGGTAAATTTCATATTTCCCCTATTTTTGATACAAAACTAGTTTCCTTTTCTGGTCAGTGGGTGAGGGGCTATGTTTTGTTCTTAACAGCTTTATTGAGATATAACTCACACACCATAAAATTTGACCAACTAAAATGTAGAATTCAATGGTTTTTAGTGTTTTCAAGTTGTGCAAACATTGCCACTATATAATTTTAGAAACTTTTTTCTCCTACACAAGGAAATGCCCTATGTATTAGCAGTCATTTCCATTCTTCGTACCCCACAGCCCCAATCTACTTTCTGTCTCTGTGGAATTCTTTATTCCGAGGATTTCATATAAATTGAATCATACAATATGTGGTCTTTTGTGATTGGCTTATTTCACTTAGCATAATGTTTTCAAGGTTCATTCACATTGTAGCATGCATCAAACCTCCTTTTGATTGCCAAATAATATTCCATTACACAGAATGTTTTGTTAACCTTTTGGTGAACAAATGATGGACCTTTGGGTTTTGTCCACTTTTTGGCTATTATGAATAATGAAGCTATAAATACTTGTATACAAGTTCTTGTGTGAACATGTTTTCATTTCTTTTTGTATATGCCTAAGAGAATTGCTGGGTCATGTAATAACTTATGTTTAACATTTTGAGGAATTGCCAAACTGTTTTCCAAAGTGGCCACATCATTTTACATTCCTACCAGCAATGTATACAGGTTCCAATTTCTCCACATCCTTGCCAACAGCTGTTATTTTTAAAATTATTTATCACAACCATCATCATTATTTTTATTATTATAGCTGTCCTAGTAAGTGTGAAGGGGTGATACATGTATGTGGTTAGTGGCTACCGTATTAGACAAAGCAGAGTCAGGGGCTAAAATGAAATTAAAAAACCACGTCATACATTCTACGCTCATTTTTTTCAAGCCAACAAGTGTTGAACTTTTACTATGTGGCAGTTACTACACTAAGCATTATCTTGGACTATCTCATTTAATTCTCACAATATGTGATGGAGCCAGTACTGTTACTGGCTATAAGGGAAATGCCTGCACTTTAGTCAGGAGTAGGCTGAGGTGGCCTTCATTCACACCATGACTCAGCAGATTTGGAGCACAAGTGCACAACCCTGCACATTATGTCATGTGAGGGACATTAGGTGACCACCCATGTGAGCTTCTGCTTGGCTCAGAGCCACTATTGTCTCTAAAAGGTATAATTACTCTGCTGATGCTGTACATATGGCTTGCTTGTGCCCAGAGAGAGAGAGTAAAGCCATGTCAAAACTGTCTATGATTCCTTGAGTGTTTTTCCAGCTACCCACCACTCACCCACTGATTCGCCTCAGACATCAGTTAGAACCTAACAATTGGCATCATGAACAGGATCCTGAGGTGAGTGAACCTTCGGTCCCCACTGATTCTGGGTCATCCATGTGGCCACAACATGGGTTGTGGTACCCGGTGGCAGCTGTGCTGCTCAGATAGGCTCTGGTGGAAACTTGAATGGTATTAGATGGGTCCTCTGTGAGCATGAAGAAGGCACTGAAGGAGCTGGAAGTGCAGAGCACCGAGAAGGAGAGAGCTTTTGCCGGCAGAGTTGTATGGGCATTTTTGACTGTGCTATGGGAAGTACACACACAGTCCCTGAGATATGCAGCACAGCATTTGCAGGTGAGCAGGTCGCTGGCACAGGGCAAGGTGACCACACCCTGATTGAGTGGCTATGGGCAGCCATACAGACTGTGTGGAACAACACCAGTGAAATACTGAAAACCATGAGTAAATGGGAGTTGTATGCTGAGTTGGTGCAAGTCATCTGGGAGATGAGTATGTGGCAGGCTATGTTTGACTTGAATACCCAGAGGCCAGATTATGAATGTTTCACCTCCCACATGAAGGATCTCATGTTGAGTTCTGTGCCCCCGAGTGTCTCTGACTCCCTAGCTGCTCTCCTCAGAGTAATGTCCTTCTCCTATGCAGGGCACTGCATACATGAAGTGACCACTGCTATGGCAGCTCTTGGGGAAGCAGAAGGCTGTTGGTGGGACTGAGGGGTCTACGCTGTACAGAAGGGGAAGATGCCCTGCCCACAGGGCCCCTCCCCTGATGGGAGAAAAGAGGGCCCCAACAAGTAACATGCTCACAGATGTGGCTAGATTTGATTTTGGCTGAGGTTGACCGAAAGAAAATCAATAAACAGCCCAATGAAGTACTCTTAACTTTGTGGAGACAGTTGTCAGTTGTCTCTGGAGCAGCAATTCCAGAAAATGCCCAAGGGGGAGAAGGACATTGCTGCGTGACCCAGTCCCACCTGGACACTTCAGCTCAAAGACTACTTGCTGCAGCCAGGCGGAAATGTAGAACCTTTTCTGTTTGATTAGGGAACTGGCTGAGGTGCCCATCTTGTGGGGATACCAGACAACCAGCAGCCACATGTGAAATTAGTGACCCACTGGTCTTCCACCAGCCTATAGTAGGTGCTGGTGGATACCGGCACAGATTGTGGCCTTGTTTGTGGGAACCCAGATAAGTTTCTGGGCTAACCTGCTTACATTGAATGGATATGGAGGCCGGTCAGTAGAAGAGAAACCTGTATCTCTGCACCTTGGCATCTGCCGTTTGGCTCCCCGTTTATATGCTGTTTATTTCTCTCCCATACCAGAATACGTTCTGGGGATGGACATTTTACATGGCCTGGCATTACAAACCACACCCAAGGAATTCAGACTCCAAGTGCATGTGGTGAAGCCGATGCTGCATGGACATACACATCAACAGTCTCAGGTCTTGCCACAACCCCGACAGGTTACTTCCACCCATCAATACTGTTTGCCAAGTGGGCATACAGAGATAACTGAGACAATTAAAAAGCTGGAGGAGGTGCAGATAGTGTGTGGCACCCACAGCCCCTACAATTCTCCAGTGTGACCAGTTAGAAAGTCTAATAGAACTTGTTGGATGGTGGTGGACTATCAGGAACTGAATAAAGTAACACCCCTTTGCATGCGGCTGTACTGTCAATCATGGATGTGATGGACTGTTTGATGACAGAATTGAGACAGTATCACTATGTAGTGAACTTGGTCAATGCATTTTTCTCCATTGATGTCACTCCAGAGAGCCAGGAACAGTTTGTATTCGTGTGGGACAGGCAACAATAGACTTCTACAGTGTTGCTGCAGGGCTATGTGCATAGCCCCACCATATGTCATGGTCTAGTTGGAATGGATTTACCTCCTGGCAATGTCCAGAAGGGGTCCACCTATACCATTATATTAATGATATGTTAACCTCTGATTCTCTTGCAGATTTAAAAGTGGCGGCACCCTTCTTGCAGCAACATTTAGCAGCACGCGGTTGGACCATCAATGAATCCAAGGTCCAAGGGCCTGGATTAGCTGCCAAATTCTTGGAAGTTATATAGTTGGGTAAGACAAAGGCCATCCCAGAGGCTATGACTGATAAGATTCAGGTATATCCCTGGCCCACCATGGTGAAGAAGCTGCAGATTTTTATGGGGCTCCTGGGATATTGGCGGGCATTTGTGCCCTTTTTAGCTCAAATGATAAAACTGTTGCATTGGTTAACAAAGAAGAGAGCTAGCTGGGATTGGGATGACGCGGCTGAGACCGCCTTCCTGGCAGCCAAGAGGGCTATTCAGCAGGCACAAGCCTTATGGGTATATGGGTAGTTCACCTGGGGCACCCATTTGAGCTGGATGTGCATGTGACCACAGATGGTTTCGGCTTAGAGCCTGTGGCAGTGCATAGAGTGCTTGCGAATGCCCGTAGGCTTTTGGTCCCAACTATGGAAGGGAGCTGAGCTCCAGTATTCCCTGACAGAGAAACAGCTAGCAGCTGTATATGCCACCCTTCAAGCTTGTGAGAGTGTGATAGGATGGGCTGGAGTCATCGTGTGGATAACTTACCCAATAGTGAGATGGATGCATTCACGACCCGCCGGACTGGGATGGTGCAGACATCCACTTTGGCAAAATGGGGTGCCTATATGGAGCAGCAGAGTACACTGAGTACAAGCCCCTTAGCAGCAGAATTGCAAGAGGTCTTGGGACCTGTAGTTCTAATGCAAGATAAGGCCATGGTGCCTGAGGCAGCCCTAGACCCTGAACCTTCACCATTTAAGGAAGGGCATCCCTCCATTCCTCATGGGGCATGGTAAACAAATGGGTCTAGCTGAGGTGCTACTGCTGCCTGGACCGCTGTTGCAGCCCAACCTAGTACTGACACCATATGGGTTGAAACCTGGTGTGGACAAAATAGCCAATGGGCTGAACTTAGAGCAGTATGGATGGTGATCACAAAGGAGGTGACACCTGTGGTAATCTGTACCAATAGCTGGATGTTCTCTCGAGGCTTAACCTTGTGGCTAACTACCTGGCAAATACAGAAGTGGCTAGTTGGCCACCCACCCATTTGGAGCCAAGCCACGTGGCAAGACCTCTGGGAAACAGATCATCAGAAAGAGATAACGATTTACGTGTCAGGCCGTATGCCTTTGGCCACCCCTGGCAATGATGAAGCAGATGCCTTGGCCAAGGTCTGATGGTTAGAGTCAGCACCTCCACAAGATGTGGCCTTGTGGCTACACTGGAAACTGGGACATGCTGGGGGTAAACTGATGTAACAGGTCAATAAGTGTTGGGGTCTGTCCCTGCCCATGCAAGATATTTGGGAGACTTGTCAGAAATGTCCGGCATGTACTCAGGCATACTCTAAACAGAGGCAGCTGCCCAGTGTTACACACGTGATGATAGGGCGAGTGCCCTTGACCAGGTGGCAAGTAGACTACTTCGGGCTGCTGCTGAAGTCACAAGGGTATACGCATGCACTAACAGCTGTGGACATGGCTACAATCCTATTGTTCACCTATGCTTGCAGGGTGGCTGACCAACAGAACACCATCTGGCCTCTGCAACACTTAGGTGCCCTGTATCGTCACCCTCTGGCCATTGAGATTGATAGGGGAACACATTTTGCTGGACAACAGGTATGAGAATGGGCACAAGAAATGGACATAAAGTGGGGATTCCATGTGCCATACAACCTGCAAGCTGCAATATGATTGAGCGATATAACAGGCTCTTGAAGAATGGGTTACACTTGCCTGTCACCCTTGTCTTTGTGGGGCTGGAGTTCCAGGCTAGACCTGGTGCTCCAAACCTTGAATGAATGGCTACGGAAAGGCAGCCTGGCCCCAGTGGAGGCTTTGTTACACCAAGCCACTACCCTCATTCAGTTGCAGATGCATACCAAGGATGACCTCCTCCGTCCAGGTATGGGGATGAACGGTAACCTGCTATGATGAATGTTGCCTGCCCCAACACCCGTGAAGGCAAGGGAACAGAAAACCTGGCTGTGGCCATGGACCCTCCAAGCCCCCACTGCAGTGGTTGGCCATTGTAGCTCCCTTGGGGGAGGGCCTACGGTATGACTTGCATGTCACTCCTTGGGTGTTCAACACATAGTCCCTATGGTTGACTGTTTGTCGGGGAACGGCCAGGGTAGGAACCCTCCTCAGGGGACATATGTACTGTCTGTGTGGCCTATTATGAGCTCCCCTGTGACTTTTGCATGGAGACGGGATTCAAAGGAACCATGGGGAGCTGAGAAGGTATGGCAAAAGCCCTTGGTGACCACATTGTTATCCAGGGATGAAAGTTTAGCTTGTATTTTGCCTGAGGGATGTGACTTACCTCTGTTAGTACCTGTGTCTGCTCTGTCATTTTGGCCGTAGGTTAACACGTTCCAACTGCGTTGTGGACTGGGCCCACACCTACGCTGAGGTGACCAATGTTTCCAACTGTTGGATCTGTACCACCCTTCCAGCAGCAGCTGTGGACAGCTTGCCTTGGCACATACACTCCGCGTCTTCCGTGAACTGGACATGGTTGGAGACTTGGGGTCCCATGGCTGATGCCTGGAATACAATGCAGTAAGCTTTGGACAAAGGATGCCACAAGGCCCATGGTGCACCCACCCCCTGGCTGGCCCATAGTGTTTATAATGGGCGGGGCTGGCTAATGGGGGAACATGTAGTACCCTCAGCCCAGGTGCCGTGATGCATAGAGTAACATTGGGATAACACCACTGTGGGATGCGTACCTGTCACAGCCTGTGTAAACATAACACATGTCACCGTATCGAAGGTATGGTGGAACAAGCAGCCCCACCAAGGTTGGTCCCCAATGGATGTTGTGGCCCCTGGGAGTTTATGGATCTGTGGGGACACAGGGTGGCCTTACCTACCAGCACACTGGACTGGACATTGTACCTCGGGGTGGCCTTACACACCTGCCACGCCCATGCCACCTGCCGTGTGTTTTTGCCACATTGCCCAGACCCTTGCATAACTGGGAGGCACTACTCTCTCAGTTTTTGTGAGTGCACAAAGCCCCCTGATAGTTACCCCTTGGCAATGACTGTCTCTGGAGCAGGTGTCATAACTGTAGAAGCACAAGTTAATGCTCTGTGTGGCCTATTATGAGCTCCCCTGTGACTTTTGCAGAGCACAGTACTCGGGCTCTGAATTACACCCAAGCGGCCCTCCTGCTAATGGATGAAGTTGATCAGATCAGAAAGGTTGTGTGGCAAAATCAAATGGCCTTAGACATAGTAACAGCTGCCCAAGGAAGCACCTGTGCCTTTTTAGGAACACAGTGTTGTACCTTTATCCCTGACAATCAGCAGAACATAACAGTAGCTCTGCAATAGGCCTCATGGGAGATTAAGGTGGTCCAGAGCCTTACTGATGACCCCCTGCAGAAACAGTGGACATCCCTAGGCTCTGGCCTACTCTGGGCCCTAATAGTCATAAGTAGCATAGCTGGGATCCTAGTAGTGAGTTGTTGCTCTCTGTATTGTTGCTATTGTTATTGTTATGGATGCAGGGCTCTGCCCTACAGGCATGTGTCAATGCCCAGAGGGCACCCTTAGCCTTGGGGGTAGAGTGTAAGGGAAATGGCTAAGCTTTAATCAGAAGTAGGCTGAAGTGCCCTTCCAGCGCAGCATGACTCATCGGGTTTGGAGTGCAGGTGTACAACCCCACACATTATGTAACCACACCATGTGAGGCGAATTAGGTATCACCCACGTGATCTTGTGCTTAGCTCAGAGCCACTGCTGTCTGTAAAAATGTATAATTACCCTGCTAACACTGCACATATAGCTTGCTCATGCCCAGAGAAAGAGAGTAAAGCCATGTCAAAACTGTCTACGATTCCTTGAGTGTTTCTCCAGCTACCTACCACTTGCCCATTAACTCCCCTCGGACCTCAGTTAGAATCTGACATTTTATAAATGAGGAAAACAGTTTAGAAGTTTAGTTACTCATGGCTGGTAAGTGGCAAGGCCAGGATTTAAGTTTAGTTCTGTTTGTCTCCTGAAGCAGTCTTTAGCCACTACACTGTACTGTTGAATATTTTATTTAGTAGATTCACTTTTGTAAAATGATTCTTATCACTCATTGCTTTTCAAATTCAAAGTTTTACCCTTACCATGTGTTCTCTCTACCTCCTAGGGATATCTAGTACAGTTGTTTTCAAACTTGGTTAGGTATCAGGATCACCTACTTGAATATGCATCATTCGCTTTGTAGATATTTCTGATATATATCAAAGTTTGAGAACCATTGAGTCTGTTAGAATAAGGTTCAGCTATAAAGAAAAGAAATAGTGCTATAAACTACTTTCTTTTTCTCCCCCATTAAGAAGCCCAGAATAGTCATTCTAGAGCTGGTATCAAGCTTGGTGTGGGAAACCAGACTCCTTCTACTTTCTTTGTTTCATGTGGCTTCCATTCTTCTAAAGTCATCTCATTGACCAATTGCCTGTTGGAGCTTCACGTATTATGTCTGCATTCTAGCTAGCAAGAAGGTGGAGGAAGGGTGGAAGAATACATACCTTCTTTTTAATGATTGTCAGGAATATGCACCACTTCCACTTAATCCCATGGGTCAGAATTGAAACATACAGCCATGCCCTCCTGCAAGGAAGGCTGGGAAAAGTAGTCTTTATTCTGTGTGGCTACATAGGCAGCTAAAAATTAGACATTCTCTTATGATGGAGGAATTAGGAGGAATAAACATTCAAGAATAATTAATCTCTGTCACATTCAGCAGGGAGGGAAATTTACCTAATCCTTATATCTACATTTGACCATGAGACCTAAGAGAAATTCTTTCTGTGAGAAGTTTTTAGATCTCATAATGAAGATGACTAAGGCAGTGGCTCTCAAACTCTGCTACACATTAAAATCAACTGGGATCTTACAAACTAATGATGCCTGGCTTCCACACCCAATCATTCTGACTTAGTTGGTATGAAAGAGAACCTAGACATTAGGGTATATAAAAGCCCCTCATAATGATTTTGATTTGCAGCAAGAGTTTGTACTAAAGCAGGGAAAACACTCCTAACACTTTTCCTTAACTCTATCACAGGATCTTCAACCTAAGATACAAGTAGTGTGGAGAAGATCCACTGAGTGTTGCTTTGCTCCATTGATGGGCTCCTATTTTTTCCTGTGCCATTGAAATCTCAGCAGTTGAACTAGTGAATGTTACTGGTATTAAAGTTACATCTGACCAGGGAAGATTCATTATCAGTATCACAAAAGACAAAGAACTCAGACGATGTGTCCTACTCACAATAGCCAGGGACATTTTCATGTACAAAGAATACATTTTAATTGTAGCTATATTTATACACATGTTATTTGTATGTGGCATGAAAATAGCTATTTTGGTTTTCTGTGTGTGCACGCATGTAGCAGGACCCAGACACAGTAGTGAGTCATCCTTAAATACAGCATTTACATTTTAAACACAGGAACCTATTCAAATCAAATGCGGATGGCCCTCTCTATTTGGCAGTACATTTGTCATCTGGAAGCTCAAAATAGCCTTTTAGAGATCTAAGCAGTTTGAGCTAGTGGCATCTCAACCTATTACTAGCTGTCAGATATTTTATCCATTCAAGCAGATAGGTGGGCAAAGGTTAAGTTTTCTTTGAATTGCTAATGCAGAGGTCTGCCTTTTAAGTTGAGATGTGAAATGAGAAGAACAGGAGTAAAAGAGGAAATTCTCAAAGACGAAAGCTAGATAGGTCATTTCATTGACCTCTTCACCTTCAGAAAGAATGACATTAAAACATTCTAAACAGATGAGAATCTATACTATTTTTATAGCTCTTCAATGACAGGATTGCACAACCACATTCTTACCATACCACATTTCATTGCAACAATTTGCAGCTAGGAAATTTCTTTTTGCATCTAACCCAAGGATTCTGACCAGGTTGATCCCATTTCCTCCTCGCTGTTCTTCAGTTCAGAGGGACAACGGCATTCTTTATAAAATTATCTTGGTACTTACGTAATTAAATTAATCTTCAGGTTTCTCGTTTACAATCCAAATATTAATAACATCCCTTCACACCTTCCTTTTAAATAGTTTTCAAATATAATCATCTTTGCAGCAATCTTCTTTTAACCTAGGGGTTCCCAGGCTTGTTTGCACATTAGAATCATCTGAGGAGCTTCAAAAACTTCTGATGCCTGTGTCCCACCCCCCAGATATTTTGATTTAAGTGTCTGGAGTATGTACTAAAGTGGGGATTTTTTTTTAAAGATTCCCAAGTGCTTCAAAAGTGCAGCAAGTTTGGAAACCACTATCTGAACCTGCTGCAGCCTATTACCCCCTTCTTCTCTTTGCTAATAGAACCTTGATAATAGGCCCAGATAAGAAATCATGAGCGGCCTAAAACAGTGGTTTCCAGTTCTGCTACCATTAGAATCACCTGGAGAGCTTTGACTGTAAGGAAGCCTGGACTCCATCAACAAATTAAATCAGAACATCTTGGGGTGGCACCAGGAAACGGCATCTTTAAAAATGCTCACCAAATGATTTTAATGCACCACCAGGATTGACAGCCATTGGTGGAAGTCAGTGACTCTCAAAGTGTTTTTTAAAGTCTGGAAGCATCCGCATCAACTGAGATATTTGAGTAATACAAATTCTCAGGTCCAAACCCAGGCCTACTGAATCAGCATCTCTGGGGGTGGAGCCCAGCAATCAGTGTTTTAACAAGTCCTCCAGGGGATTTCAATGCTTGCTAGAGTTTGAGAAGCACTAGTCTAAACCCATTACGATAAGCCTGTTCCCTGATTTCCTAGCCTTCCTTCAACAACAGGTGGCTATGTGACCCAGTTCAAGCCAATGCCACCTAGCAGAGTTCTACTGAGAAGAGGTGGTTTCTGGGAAAACTTTTGCTTTCTTGGTACAAGGGAACACACATCATGCACTTCTGCTGCTTCTTTCCTTACAGTCTTGGGGGTAAGCAATCCCTGAAGCCTCAGCTGCCATTTGGGGACCATGAGCAAATCACACTTGTAGAAAGTCTAAGAAAATCACAGTGATGCTGCCCAATACCAGCAGTAACTAACCTGCAGACTTCTAGTTATAAGAAAAACCCTATTTGTTTAAGCCATTGTTAGTAGAATTTGACATTGCTTGCAGCTGAACAAAATCTTTATACAAAGTCAAATTTCTAAGTACCTTTTACATGGAGAAAACTCAGAACTGAACCCAGTACTTTACTTGGAGCTAGTAACACTAAATTTCAGGAAAGGTTGTCTTCTAATTGCGGAAAGGTTGTCTTCTAATTGCGGTATTCTCAACACTTCATCAGTAGATCCTAAACCTGGCTGCCTATCACGATTACCCAAGGAAGCTTATCTTAAATGATTCGTGAACCTCACCCCAGTTATACTGAATTTGAATCTCTCAAATTTGGACTGGGAGACTCTGTAACTTAACGAGGTGATTAGTATCCCTCAGCTGACCCCACTCCACAGCATGGCTGAGACTAGGGTGAGGCAAGTAAAGAGCCCAGGGTGCAAAATTTAAGGAGGCACTCACTCTCAGGGTTGTGCAAGCATAGGGTCAACAGTTGCATGTCCAGAGAGTAGATGCCTTCTTAAATTTTGTCCTAGGCACCTCGTTGGGCCTCTTCCTAGTCTCCACCCTGATTCAGATAAGGCAGATGTAACAGGTGGTGCCTGTCATTTGTCATAACATGGTGGCAACCCCTAGCCAAATATTCCTTTACAAAAATTCACTGATTGTTCCAAATGAATTATTTTTAGTAGTGGTTCCTGCATCATAAAGACATAGCCTATACTCTATAAATAATGATAATATGTAGTTTATTTTCAATTTGGGTTATGCATCTTCAACCTTCTGAGTTGAAAAATAACTATAGCACTGATCGTCTCAGCCCCTGTTCACCCACAGAAAAACAGGAATGTGATCCTGAGAGAGAAGAATTTAATTAGGTGAGTCAATAGGTGTCAGATATCAGCATGTTGGTGGCAGAATCTAGGGCTACAGTCCTCATGTAGCTACTAAATAATCAAGTATTGGTTACTTGTATTAAAAGTGGAAACTAGTAGGTATTGGTAAAAATGTGTTGAACTTGGCTACTCCTGTTTTCCAAAAGCATTTTAGGACACATATATGCTGTAGTCTCCCAGAAATAGAAGTGTGGGTAACTTAACCCAAAGTTGTGGTTCCTGTGTCCAGCCTGTGTTGGATGGTGTGTCAGCACAATGAATGCTGAAGAATCTCTGTGGACTGTCATTCTAGAGCTTCCTAAGAATGCCTCACTAGGGTTGGCAGGGAGGTAGGGGTGCTGGCCAGGCAGACGAAGGGAAGTCCACACATGGCTTTGGTTGAAGCAGTGCCAAAGGCCAGGATAAAAGCTTTAGACTTGTTTAATTCCAGATTTTAGGGCTCTAGCTTTTGATTTTATAGGTGTAGTACTGATGGGAATAGCTGGTGGTAGGTAGCAGGAGGACAGCCTGAACAAAGTGAAATATACGAGGTTCCTGTCATCATGGCTCCCTACTTCTGCAGAGGTGGCGTTAGAGCACCTTTCATCTTAATGTGACTGGTGAATACCCCAGCATCAGGCAGATATTTCACACATGCTTGCCAAAAATAATAACCACTCTTTTTTGCCTGACGGATGCTAGACACTCTGATTCCTCAATCTATGATTGTCCCTCAGGTCTCCTGCCCTAGGAATAGATGTCCTGCATCTTACCATGGAGAGGGAATTAGTTACAGTTCTACTGGTGAACCAGGAATTAACTTTACTGGAGGCAGCCTCTCTACCTCCTTTCCTGACAGTCGTTAAAGCAGGCAAGGTGGCACTCAGCAGCAACTGACAAGCTGGAACTGAATTAAATCAACACCTGAATGGTCAGAGGGTTTAGAAGGAGCCAAAAATGTGTTTTCCAGGCGGGATGATTGAGAACCCACATCTGGTGCCAGAGTGCAACACACAGGTGCCTGCCAGGGCACCCAGGCAGATATGCTATGCTCCTAGTATAGGGTGGGTGGCGGGGGCCCTGCCTGCAACGTCACACTCCTTTAAACACAGGTCGGGTGTTGCTACAAGATGCATCCTGCAGTATGAAGAGAAGAAATGACACAATGCCTGGGGTTTGTTTTGACATACTTCAATTTAAGAACTTCAGCAAAGAAAAATAATAAAGGAGGCCAGATAAAGCAAATGTAGCAAAATTGTGATCATTATTGAATCTGGATGTTGGATATATAGGGATTTTCTATATAGGATAAACAGGATTATTCTATTGCTCTAACAAGACAAAAAGGAATAGAATAATTTTATGGTAAATAGGATTATTCACATTGTTCTTATTTTGTGTATCTGAACACTTTCATAATTAAAAATCTGTTTAAAAATTCCAATCAATCATTATAAAGCTCGTAAACCTTGCATTAAGTTGATCTGTGCCTTTGAATACTACTCATTTCTTTCAGATGACAGCAAGCAATAGGGAGCCAGAACTGCATGGAATTTGGTTTGAAATGTCCTCCTCATGCAGCCCCATCCACTACCACCTACTTGGGCTCAGAACCCTTATTTTTTAGTAAAAAGATGGCAGGACTGAGGCTTATGAAATCTGAACATGAGTTCTTGTTCGTATATTAACAGTGAGACCTGAAACAACTCACTTGCCTGCTCTGAAGCCTCCTTTCTTCCTCTGTAAAATGGGGATGATCCTTTAATATCAGCCTTGCAGGTTACTGGAGAATCACATGAAATAACATATCCTGTGAAGTGTGAAGGCAGTGTTGGTTGTTATTAACACCAGCAGCATGACCTTGAATCAGGCAACCAAATACTGTCTTAGAGCCCTCATCTATGAGATGAGTGAGGGGATTATATCAGGGTACACAGGCTCTGTGAGAACCACTTAGGAGGCATGTTAAAATTCAGATTCCAGGCCTGCTGTGGTTTGGATATTTGACCCTCCAAACCTCTTGTTGAAATTCAACCCCCAATATTAGAGGTGGGGCCTAACGGGAGGTGTCTGAGTCATGGGGGCCGATCCTTCATGAATGGCTTGGTGCCAGTTGTTGAGGTAATGAGTGAATTCTTGCTCTATCAGTTACCATGACACTTGATTGATTCCTCTCTGGCTATGTGACCTCTGCACATACCAGGTTCTCTTCCCCTTCTGCCAAGAGTTTGTCCCATGGTGAACTGAAGCCCTCACCAGAAGCAGATGCTGGTACCATGCTTCTTGTACAACCTGCAGAACTGTGAGTCAAATAAACTTCTTTTCTTTATAAATTGCCCAGCCTCTGGTATTCCTTTATAGCAACACAAATGGAGTAAAACAGGAGCCCACCACAATCTACTAATCAGGATTTCCAGACGTGGGGCATAGAGAAGTTACACAGCTGATTCTGCTTTGCAGCCTAGTTGGGGGCAGCTGAATTCAGTAACTGTTGGGGTCCTTTCATGCTCTAACAGCCAAAATGGCTGTTTGGGAATTTTGAGTTGATTGAGCTGAGTTATTTTGATGGTTAGGTGCAGATCACAGATTTGGGGTAATTTCATGATGACAAACAGTTAAAGAGAATCAGAATAAATGAAGGGGAGGAAGCTGGGCACTGGCGTGGTGGACTGAGGCCTTCATAGCTAGGAGTAGACATACACATTAATAGAGTGGAGGGGGCCACCTGTTCTGCCCATGCAGCTGTCATATAAAAATGACTGGGGACAGGGGCTTCCCAAGCCACCTGAAAGAGCTTATAGGAGGAGAGTGAATTGTCTCAAATCACCTATAACTCATACAGTCTGTGGAACTCTTAGGGTGGCTTGTCCAGGCAGCAGACCACATGTGGGAGGGTGGCCTTGAAGTCCTGGCTTCAGGCCTACGGCTCCTTCACTGCCAGGCCCACATGATTGGCTGTCTACCACGCCTGCACTCATCCTACTGGCTGCTCCTCTGCTTATCCTCACAGTACATTCCAACATTTGTGAAGGCTTGCTCACAAGTCTCTCTTCCCACATTCTAACTTCTTTCAGAATTCTTGTTTGTCTCATCTGAAAAGCAATCCAGTTCAGTATTTGTTGACTGCCTGTTATATTTAAGGCCTTGTGCTAAGGATCTTAGCACAAGAGGAGAAAGTTAATACAAACAAGAGGAGAAAGGAGTTGTGCCCTTGAAGCATCAGTCAAATGTGGGGAGAGAGGAGAGAGTCAGACAAAGCACACAGATAACCCAAACCCCAAAAAACTAGCAAGTACCCTGAGAATAGTGTAAGTTGTGAAAGGATTTCAAGGAGGATGATCACATTCAAAAGATTTTATGGCAAAGGTGGTATTAGAAATGGGTTTTGAATGGTAAGTAGATTTTTACCAGGCAGGGAAGGATTGGGGGACAGTAGGAACAAAGACACAGAGGTGGTGAAAGAGGATATGTATTTGGAGAAAAGCAAGCAGTGACATCTTGACGAGGTCTTGGGAAAAGGAGGAGGCCAACAGGACCCAAAGGTAGGCTGGGGCCAAACAGAAGCAGCACTTACTTCAACTTGGTAAGTAAGAAAGGTTCCTGAAGGTTTTTGAGAAGAGGCCTGACATGATCCAATCAGTATTTTGAGAAGTTTGACTTAGTGCCAGTGTGCAGACTAGACAGCCAGATGGACTAAGCTACCTAGAGGGGATGGGACAAGAGAGTAATGGGCCATAGGGGTTCCCCAACACCTCAGCTCCCAGAGTCCAAGAAACCATGGAGTCAGGGCTAAGAAGGAGGGTGTCATGAGGTGTTATTCTTAAAATTCTTAGGATGAGATAAGAAGCCCTCCACTCTAGACCTATACCCGAGGTCGGGAGAGGTCAGTGCTTTCCTGCTGTAAACCAAAGGCATACAATCACCGTTCCTGAGAGAGATTTTTTTGAACATTGGCCAATTGACCTTCTATTAATATTACCAGTCATTCCATGAGGATCTGCAAAACAAAAGCAAACAAAAGTGATTGAAATGAAGGCTAGGACACCTTGTCTTCTTTGTACCTGAGAACTGCTAAACAGCCCCTGAGTGTAGATTTTACTCTTTCATGGAAGTTTCTCTCCTCCCCTTCTTTATAGGATCTGCAAGATCCCCCTCTCTGATGGCTTCATCCCCTAGCATCATCTGGCTACTTCTCCTGCTCCAAACCACCACTCCTCCTGCTCCAAACTGCCATCTCTCATCTCAAATACTGCCAGAGCCTTTTAGCTGCCTGCTTGTACTCATGCCCTCTCCCTGTTCCCCCTCCAAGTCACAGACAGCCAGAAACAAACATCCAGTTATGTTAAAGCATACATAACACCATATCACTGCCTGGCTTCAGCCCTCCAATAGCCTCTCATACTTAGGTTAACATCTGAAGTCCTTAGCGTGACCCATGTGGTCTTCAGTGATCTGGCCCCTGTGTCCCCCTTTACCCTTACTCTCCAGCCACTCTGGCCTTTTGGCTGTTTTCACACCCACTAAGTATGTGCCAGACTCAAGCCTTGTCCTTGCTTTCCCTTCTGCCTGGAATGCTCTCCCCCAGGTATTTGCATGGCCCACAACCTCACTTCCTTTAGGGTTCTTTTAAAATGTCACCTCCTCAGAGAGGCCTTTCTGAATCCTCTGGTCCCTCTCTGCCCACTTGCCCTGCTTCATTTTTCTTCATAGAGCTGACCACAATAGACACTTGTATAATGTCTGTGTGCTCCAGCAGAATGTAAGCTCCCCAAGGATAGATCTCCATTCTGCCACCTCAGTTTGTTTGGGGCCTGGATAAGGGCTAATGTCTCAATAAATATTTGTCAAATGAGTAAATTGTAGCTCTTTAGCAAACACCTTCTCTAGCAAACACCTTCCTCTGGCTCTGCCTTTGTTTCTCAGTCCTCATTCTCTTTAGTCTTTGCAGAATTTGATTTAACTTAGTACCACGTCTTTCCCCTTGATCAGCATGGAGCTGAATTCATCTGTTACAGCTCTGATACTTTCATGGGCTCTGTCAGTATAAATATGCCTGAGGATTCAATCCTTACTCTTCAGCTCTTTTCTCTACTTCCCTCCCTCAGCCTTTCCTCCATCTTCATCTCTTCCCTCTGTGCACATGATGCCCTAATATTTACTTTCAGCCTAGACTCCTCTAAAAACTCTCCTTCCAAATGCCTCCTGGGCATTCTAAAGTCACCTTATGTCTCATGTACTTAAAAACTTCATTCTCTTCTTCACTTTTCTATGTCTGTTAATGGCACCACTATTTTCTTGACCCCTGAGTTAGAAGCTTTAGAGTTGCTTTTTCCTTCATTTTTCTGACCCCTTTCAGTTAGTCACAAAGTTCCCATTGAATCTTTCTTTCAAATGGTTCTTACATCACTCCCACTGTTTCCATTGCCATAGCCATCTTCCTAGTCCAGCCTTTACCTACGTGACCAGAACCAGCTTGACTTTGTTGGTAACTTTCCTGCTTATAGCACCCTATTTGAGGCCCCTTTCTCCTATTTTCTCTACTTCAAGGAACTCCTCCAGGCTCTGAGCCAACTAACCTAACCTCACTGATGACATGCATTTCCAGTACAAGTTTGGTTCCCTGTTCACCCCTGCACTGCCCAAACCTGCCAACCCCGATCTTAATGTCTAGAAGCCACACAGGCCAAGCCCACCAGTTCCACAGCCTGCACCCAGCTCCTAGCTCCCATTTCCCCCAGTGTTTTACTCTGTTTGTGCAGCTCTAACAAAACACCTGAGACTGGGTAATTTGTAAAGAATAGAAATTTATTGTATTTATGCTATTCCAAGGAGGTTTGGAAGTCCAAGATTAAGACACTAGTAGGTTAGGTGTCCAGCAAGGGCCAGGTCTCCGCTTCCAAGATGGTGTCTCAAACTCTGCTTCTTCCTGAGGGAATGAACACTCTGTCCTTGCAGAGTGGAAGACATAAGTGCAAAAGGTCCTACAGTGCTTCCTCCAACCTCTTTTATAAGATTGCTAAACTATTCACAAGGGTTCTGTCCTCATGACTTAATCACTTCTTAAAGGCCCTACCTCTTAATACTATCACATTGATGATTAAGTTTCATAAGAATCTGGGGGAGATACATTCAGACCATAGCATCAGGAAATGAGGTTTGAACCCCTTGCCTTTACTTTCCTATCCTTATTCCCAGCCTCAAATAAAAATCAGAATATTTTTTCAGAATCATTTTGAAAGAGCTGTTTTAAGGCTTGGCTTCCCTCCCCAAAAATTATTAATGGGGCTGGGTGTGGTGGCTCATGCCTATAATCCCAGAACTTTGGGAGGCTGAGGCAGGTAGATCTCTTGAGGTCAGGAGTTTGAGACCAGCCTGGCCAACATGGTGAAACCCTGTCTCTACTAAAAATACAAAAATTAGCCAGGCATAGTAGCGGGCACCTGTAATCCCAGCTACTGGGGAGGTTGAGGCAGGAGGATCATTTGAACCCAGGAGGCAGAGGTTGCAGTGAACCGAGATCATGCTACTACACTCCAGCCTGGGCAACAAAGTGAGTAAGACTCTGTCTCAAAAAAAAAAAAAAAAAAAAAAAAAAAGTATTAATGGCTTTCTATTTCCTATAGAATGAAGACCAAATTCCTCAGCTTGGAACTCAAGTTTGCTACCTTTTAAGCCATAGAATTCATAAAACAGGTATAAGACTCAAATGCCAAAAGGGCCTGGGAAGATAATAGAAGTGAATAATATGGATCCTATATAAACAGTAAGGAGTAGTATGGACTGTGGCAAATGGGAGAACACGTGTCCTGTTCAAAGGCGAGAGCTGGCTGTTGCCATGAAGAAATTTGGGCTGAAGGTTGTCAGATGTTCTGTTTATTCAATGGAGGCTAGAAATCTGAATTTTTAGGCCAAAGTTGCTGAGTTTTTAAACATTGGCTCAAAACAAAAAGTAAAGCGCAGTGCAAATAAATCATATATGCAGGCTGGATCCAGCCTCAAAGACATCTGTCCGGAATTCTGCCCTCAATGGCAACCAAGTTGGTTTATTCACTGTCTATCAAACACTCCTTACAAGTTTTTTTTCCCCACTGTTCCTGATCAACCTGGCATGCATTCTCTGTTGGTCTTCACCTGGAAGTCCTGGCTCCTTCTAGTCCCTTTACTTCCTCCATGAAACTTCCTCAGGCAACTCTGACCCTGAGTAATCTTTTACCTCTGCTCTCATAGTACTCATAGCCCCCGGCCAACGCAGAGAGTGAAATAACTAAACCAAGTGTCAGAGGAACTGGGTCATACTGCTCCCTGCTAACCAGTTAGGTGACCTTGGTAAGGACCAGCATCTTTCAGAGAATCAATTTTCTCATCTACAAGTTGGAGCCAATGATTTTTGTCCTATCCCATGTAGACTTCAGATGAAATAACACAATTATAAACTGTAGAACATAATATAAATTAATAATCATAAACCTAAGAAGTGCCTTTTATATGGCCTGAGAAGCACGTTCCATTTCCCTGATCCATTCAAACTTCTACTCTCCTAGATAACTATTTCATACCCTTCTTTCTCTCTTCAAAACTTCATCCCCAGGCTAGGCTGATAACCTTGTTTCCTATTTCACTGAGAAAATGAAAACAATCAGAAGAGAATTTCTACAAGTTCCTACCAACACATCTACCACCCACTAGCATATGCATCCAAACTCTGCCCTTTTTCATTACTGTGGATGAATCTAGCAAAGATCTAAGTGTGCACTTGATCCTATTGCTTCTCACCTACTGAAGGACACTTCTTCAATAATTCTTCTTTGTCCTGCATCATCAGTTTTTTCCTTTCTACTAGATCTTTCTCGTCAGCTTAGATCTTTCTCATTGGCCTATAAAACTTAGAGTAAATAAAAAAGACTGTCTTGATTTTACTGCTTCCTTCAGGTGTCTCCTTGATCTTATACCAAAACTCAAGAGTTGTCTGTGATTGTTGCCTCCAATTCCTCTCTTCCCGTTTCCTTTTCCCCACTCCCCCTGGTTTTCTCCTTCTTTGTAGAGCCTACTCTAATCAGGCTATTGCTCCCATCCCTCCACCCATATTGCTTTTGTCAGAATCTCCAGGCCCCACTACACTGCTAAATCCAGTGGCAGCTCTTAGCCTTCATCTTATTTGGCTCTTGAGTAGCATTAACAGAGTTGAGCACTAGGCTTCCAGAATACTACACTCACCCGCTTTGTCTCCTACCATGCTTCTGACTGCCTCTGTTGTCTTTGCTGGTGTTTTCTCATCTCTACAACATCTAAATGTTGAAGTGTTCCAGGTCTCAGTCTTTCAACCTCTTCTCATTTCTTTTGCATTAAGTGTCTTGGTGATCTCATCTAATCTCATGGCTTTTAAAGTCATCTCAATACTGCCAATACTGATGATTCCCAAATTTACAGAAATCTAACCCTTCACTAAACTCCTAACCTGGAAATCAAACTGCCTATTCACTTGATGCTAATAATGATCTCAAACTTAGCACGGCCAAACCTGAGCTCTAGCTTCCCTTCATACCCTCACATCTCTCCTCCCAAAGTATTTTCTTCTCTGGCAGAGCCCATTCCTTCATCCATTAAATATTTATTGAGTACCTATTCTGTGCTAGAGCCTGGTGCAAATGCTTATAGGCTTACTGATGGCCTGAGGGTAGAAACAGCAAAATTCATGTAGGGTTGGCATCACTCATGATGCCTCAGTTTTTCATGCTCACAGCTTTACTTTCAAAACATATCCAGGATTGGGCCACTTCTCATCACTTTTACTGCTGTGATTCTGGTCCAAGCTGCCTTATCTCTCACCTGGCTTATGGCACTACCCTCCTAATTGCTGTCCCTACTTTTTTACTCTTGCTCTTTTGTGGTCCATTCTCATGCCAGCAGCCAGAGCAACCCTCTAAAATTGCAAGTCAGAGCATTGTCACTTTGCTGCTCAAAATCCCCTGATGGCTACTTATTTCACTCCACACAAAGTCAAAGTCACTACAATGGCCAACAAAGTCTTTCCCACATCTTCTAATTTCTGATTGCCCCTCTGACCTCATTCCCTAAAGTCCTCTCTCTTACTTATTGTGCTCCAATAATTCTGTCCTGTTTTTAGTTTCTTTCTTTCTTTCTTTCTTTCTTTCTTTCTTTCTTTCTTTCTTT